>NW_012148197.1:3977779-4149045 GCF_000956105.1 Propithecus coquereli | reverse complement strand
AATTTTTATTTGACAAGAGACATAAATGACCACTGAGGTTTAATTGGACTGTAAATCATTGTCGAAGTTAACTGAAAGCATTAACAAGATTCCACCAGACTGCTTTCCCCCTCTGCCTCATTTACCCACGAGCCATTATATGGATAAAGACATAAATAAAAATGATCTCTGGTACTGTTGAATGCTCAGCTATGAATGCTGCCTAGCTTCCAGGCCAGAAAACTCCAGCCACATCCTGGTCTTTGTCTTTGGCTATCCTGTGGACAATATATTATATATGGTACAAAAAATGAATTACACTCCTAGCATCTGTGAACGTCAAGGGAGTCAAGAGATTTGATCTTAGAAGGTAGGAAAGCTCTGAGTGTTTCTCCTTGTAAGTTCCATTTTTGGGTGGCAGCATTTTTCTTGGAAATATCTTTTGATTATTAAATTGTTTCCTGAGAAATATAGGTTGCTGGTACAGCCTGAATTAAGTGTAGTCTGGAATGAAACACACCCTGGAAATACAGACAGAACGGGAATCCAGGTGAAGAATGGGTACCAACCGAGTGCCTCTTGTTGAATTATTGCCCGTTTGACATTGGGAATCACATGGCACAGGCCCTGGGGCCCCCAGGTAGAGCAGGACAGATCCACCTGGAAGATCACCCACAGCAGAGAAGGGACAAGGACAGCCAGGTGTGGGTATGTGTGTTTGTGGGGGCTGGGGATTATGGGAGAAACTAATTTGAGGGAAAGAGGGACCTTTGGTCTAGTTTTTAATATGGTTTTTCTTTACTCAGATTATACTTTTAGTTAGCATTAAACAAATGTAATTTAAAATAATATGAATAGGTACATTTTGTGTGCTTTCTTGTTACCTCTCCTCAGAGATTTTCTTCTACACCAATTGTATATATAAAATCTTTTTCCATCTTTATCTATAATTTTTGTGGCCAAGAGGAAGGTGCCTGAATATTTCAATTTAGGTACAAAACACACATTCTTAAAATAAGAATAAGGGCTTATATATGGCCCTGGCATATGGGCTACAAATCCGACATGGACAAACCCTAACCTTGAGCTTGTCCATTTAAAAGAATGGTTAATTAAAACACAGTTCACCAAAGTGAACTCAACAGACTGTCAGTGGCTTCTTGCCTGCCCTGCATTTGGTCAGAGCTGGGGCTAATACTCAAATTTCCTTATGCAACCTCCAAGGCACTGCAGCTGCTGCTTTCTTGAGAGGGGCAATGGAAAAATCCCTGGGGTCTGCCAGAGTACATATAAGTGAGAGAGCCAGCTACCACACTGGGGCTCCTAAAAGTCCCCTCTCTGAAGCATCGTTGTGTTTATTCAAATTTTAATGTATACTCCTTTGACTTTCAGCAGGCTCTGAGAATTTACGAGCTAGAGCCGTACGAGCTAGGTCAGTACTGTAGTCATATTTTGCAGTTGTGGAAAAGACAGCATGCACAGTTTCAACTGGCTTGCACAATGTACACAGTGCTGGCACAAGCCAGCATGAGCTTGGAGAGGTTGGCTGACCCTGCCCGCTGGCGCAGGCACCTCCGTCAGGGCATGGGGATGGTCTGAGATGGGGCCAGGGGAAGTGGTGGTTCCAAAGAGCATGGTGCCAGCTAAGGAGACTGCTCAGAAGAAGCCCTGCAAGCTTGGGAATCAGGGAAAGGTAAGGCCAAGGGGTGAAGCTGCAAGAAAAGGCAGCTTGGAGCTCTAGAGGGGAGACAGGAGCAACCACCAGAGGAACCAGATGGGTAGGAAGTGCCGGGGGACCCAGGAGGCTGCTGGGCCTCTCCTCAGGGCATCCTCGCATCCGTGCCTGGGTGGCCAACCACACCGTGCCCCAGGCCTCCTCCAGATGGATGCTACAAATGTGTCCGCTCACAGCAACAGAACACACTACCCAACCACAGCGCCGCTGCTTCAGCTCCTGAGAAGCCCTGGCCAGCTATGATGACAGGAAAGAAATCAAATATATTCAACAAGGTACATTTCTATTTATCATCCTGATAGACTATTCCCTCAGATAAGTAGTATTTTATAGAACAAAGAACCATGACCAGAGGAGGAAGTTAAATTATGAAATAAGATTCTTGCCAATCTACTATGATAAATCAAAATTCCAAACTGAAAGCATTATTTTGAATTCCTTTTTCCACGAAAAGGAGAACAGACAGAAATGAGAATAGCTGATGTCCACAAAATCTGTGATTCTATTTTTAAAACAAAGACACATTTGATCTTAAATCATGAGTGCTTTCATAAATCTTTAGTGGCCCCTCTAGTTAGAACAAGAATATCTGTGATGCAAAAATCTCAGTTGGCTGTAATAGAGTCTACTTATCAATAAGGAGAGGAAATGATACTAAGTGAATTAAACTCTCTCCTCTAGGTGGTTGGATTTAAGAATCTGATGACTCCGCTCAATATACATCCTTGAGCTACCCTCATATGAACCCAATACATGATTAGTCTTGAACTTACTTATCGAAGACAAAGACTGAATAGCTCCAAAGAACATCAAATGGGTTGTTGTCCTATCAAATATATTATGAGCAGCTGTTTAATATTTACTGTGTCTTCAGAGAACTCGTAGTGCACTGGCAGTCAAGCTTATTAAAAAGCAAACTGGATTAGGTAGTGTCCCACTGGGCCCAGGCAGGAAAGACACCTGAGTGAGTGGGCCAGGTGAAGAGCAAGGCCACAACTGCTCTGCTCCAGACAGTTGCTACCTGCAGAACCTGGGCTCTGTACTGCGTGACCTTTCCATTTTCCCAAAAGAAGCTGGAAATTCAGCTATTAATTCACATTATAGAAAACAACCCTGTGTGGGACAAATCTTTGGACTGAATTCAGCTGTGAGCTACAGGTTGGCATCCCCATCAGCCTTCCTTTCTTGAAGGTGATGTACTCTAAGTGTGGATTGCTGGCTTCCTGAGCATTGGTCAGGGCAGACAGTACGAGTGAGTGGGATCAGGAGAGAAGGTCCACTGCCACTTTTGGACGTTTGGCTTTCACCCAGAGGAGTAGGGTGTTTGACCAACAGGTACCCACTACCTAAAAAGAAAATACTATCCCTCCCTGGACCGAGTCACCAGTTATGAAATACTCCTGTAGTCTTGTGTCTGCCATCATGATGATGGATTTAGGCTGAGCCATTCATACCCCTTGCCCATGGGGTGTCCTCAACAAAGAGCTGACCAGGGTGAGAAATGCACTTGGTTGAAAGCAAAATCGTCTGTGTAGAGACTGAAACACTCAACTTGAACTCATCAGCACCATGAACTCAAAAGTTGAACTAACCATTACTCACGCAGAGAGTGCCAAAGAAGACTAATCAACATAGGATTCTTTTGCGAGTCATAGGTACCAAGTATTAATACCTTCTGAATTTTCTACCTTGTGGTTCTTGGTCTCCAGGAACTGTGCATATTAATAACTTTGGGAATTGTGAGCTTCTAGATGACTTCTAGAGATGTTTACACTTATGCAAAAGCGCTCCTTGCAAAGATTCAGGGATGTCAGATGAATTATCGTTTAAAAATGATAGCTCAATATTAAATTCAGTAAGAACTCTTCCTGCTTTGCTTAATTGACAGGAAAAAGATTTCAGTGAATATACCAACTGTTTCTATGTATTGAAACCACAAAACAATTAGAAAAAAGGAGTAATGTATGTTTTAGTTCTATCCTCCTATGAATAGCCATTAAATACTGTCTTCGTAGTGCTGAGTTTGGAAAGGTAGATAAAATGTACCTTATAAAATATTTGTGTGGCTTTACCAAAATATGAAAAAATCTCAATGGATCTTGATACCACTAGCATGAAAGATCAAGTAGGTATTTCCAAGCAGGGCTGGTGCATTAACTGGGTCCACAGAAAACTGTGGACCTTCTTAAGGACAAGGGAATGTCTCGTTCATCTTTATATGCCTAATGTCTAGGATAGGGCTGGGCACATGAGAGGCATTTATTAATTGTTGGTTGCATGGATGGCTGAATAAATAAGAAGTCACTAAGGACACAATGCCACAATGTTGGCACCAACAGAAGTCCACCATTCATGGGAGAGAGAGCAATGGAGTCAGGAAAACAACCCTTTGGATAAGATGTATGTCTGCACCCTTTCAGGATTCAGAAATATCCAAGAAAAATAAACATCCCTCCCAATTCTCCCATTCTCCCCACTCCCTGTGACAGACGAAAGGAAAAATATTCCAGGCAAGGTGCTGAATCACTCACAGAGGACATGGCAGATAAACAAAAATTACACCTGAAGAAAATTTCTAGATTTGGTAGATTTCTTAGAAATCTTTTTCCATGGTTATAAGGCCCTATTTCTTCAGAAGGCAATTAATGCAAGGATGTTTCACTGGCTCCTTAAACAAAATTTATTATTAATTTAAAAATAAAAAATTGAGTGGAATTTTCTAAAAATGTGGCCAAGCTAAGGAGGCTTGCCTGTTGCTGACTATCCCAATCTCTATTTTTCTTTATCTACGGTTTTTTTTCTCTGATTTGGTCACATGTTCCTCTACTAGTCTCTACACGGTTTAATATTCTGTCCATCTTTTCCCTGCTACTACTCACCTCTCCTCCACAGCAGCCACTACTGTCTGCAATGCCCTGATCTTGTCTGAGAGGTGAAACTTGGCAAGTATTTTGGGTGAAGCAAGCTGTGTAAAGGCAGAGGGACACACTTAATCCTAGTATGGATTACTGAAGTCAAAAGCAATTGTCTTTGGTCTCTCGGTGAACGTATGGCATCAGATAAAAAATGGTTAATGAAAGCAATTATAATTATACATGTTAATAAATGTCCATTTTCAAGAACTTTCCTTGGCCTATTTCATGACTATAAACTTTTGATTGTCTAAATAGTTCAGAGACAACTAGTGGTATATGTAAAGATACTTTGAAAAACAGTCTTTGCACTATTTGTGGGGAATATTGCTCTGAGGGAGGGCAGTGTCATACTACATTTGACTTGTTTTCAAAATGTATTTTTATTTGTACTGGGGTCCTTGGAGCAAATTCTGAAATTTCACAATCAGTTTCACAAAATCTTGAGAAGAACACATTGAGGTTGGTTGGTTGGAATGTCCGTGATTTTTAGTAGCACCTCAAAGAGTGGTTTTTGTCAGTGTTATTGTTTTGTCCTCTGTTGCCAGCAGAAAGTTTACATTCAAACCTCTAATCCCTCTATTTTCAATGACCTATTTTGTGGATGACTCATTTCTGTCTAGTCTTTTCCACTCTGTTATATTTGAACAGAAGATATTTAGATATACTTTCTAATATATGAAAAAATTATAATTTGAAAATATTAATCATTGAGGTTTTACACGAAAAGCATTAACACTGTCCTCACCAAAGATTACTGAGCAGGGTCCACACTGACAACTTAGATTATTTGGATAAAATCCATCAATGGGAATTCTTGACTTGGCGAAGATGCCACTCCTTGCATGAGTCCAGCCCATGTGTGGAAGCACCTAGACTCTTAGGAGCACTGCAGGGAGGCTTTGAGCATGGTTCCCTCCTCCAGCCCAGCCTCAGCCTCTCCCAGCTTCGACTCCTCTGGGGGAGGTCTGAAGATCATTTCTGTTTCTTCCACACTGAGATGGGAATCTAGTCCTTAGACTGTCGAACAACCCATATGTCATCCAAGAGTATAGTATATAAATGAGGAAGAAGGCAAAAGGACATGAGGAGACTTTTTTAAACATTCCTGGTACTATCCCCTGATGGTACAGAAGTATTAAAAACAAAAATATGTTCAAGAGCGTTGTGTGTTTATTCAGGAAGAGAGGAGCTGTAAGATCATGTTTGCTTAGCAGGTGCCAGAGAAGGGAACAACAAAACCAGACCGTAGATTGGAAGGCCACATGATAGTCAGGAAGGAACAGTAGGCAGATCAAACCACAGCATCAAGGAAAATGGGAAAGAGGGTGGTGTGAGTGATGGTGGCTACCCAGGAACAGGTCCCAGATTTTGTCTTCCTAATCCTCGCCTAATCGTCTTATTTCATGCCGTATTTCCCATCTTACTCCATAACCTTCCCCAACTAACATTGTAGTCTCAGAATTCACTGTGGATTATGGCTCCTCTATACCCAGCAGGTGGAGGAGGTGAAGGAATTTTCTATAACATGCCTGTTATAGAAACAGCCATGGGTTTATTTTCTCTAACATGGCTGTCCAGGGGTTTAGCTTAGGCACATGCTTTTGACATTTTTCTTGCATCCTAAAGATATAGCAACATCGTGAACATGGCTGATATTTGGCTTGTACCATGGTTTAGCACAATATTATCTGTAAACAATGTCATGAGTTAAATAAACTATTGCAGGCCAATCTGGAGATCTGACCTCCAAGTTCATCAATGTCTATAGGAAAATGATTTCAGTTCCAAACCAAGTGACAAAGAAAATTTTGAACAAACATTTTTAAAATTAGGGACTGTGTATCAAAGCAGGCTAAATTCCTCTACTATATCAAGCAACAACATATAATATTTGGGTCACACTATTTAACAAAAATATTCTAAAATATTTAGAATATTTACAGTGAGATGTATAAGAAGTGAGGCTATCTGAGATTAAATAGGCTGCTTCATTGAAAATGACCTCTGGACATGAAAGTTGAATATAAGGAAATTTTTTTTATACTTTTAGACAGCAGTTTTTGTAACATAATATTAAAATCAACTGTTGTATACGTTGAAAATATTTTTCCCCATGTATTAATATATTTTTGCTCACGATTACTTTTGACATAAGGATATATTAAATATTCTAAAGGAAATGAACTAGCAACTGAGGAATTAAA
The DNA here is from genome assembly GCF_000956105.1 of Propithecus coquereli. NCBI lineage: Eukaryota > Metazoa > Chordata > Mammalia > Primates > Indriidae > Propithecus > Propithecus coquereli. The sequence continues at coordinate 4,142,212 of NW_012148197.1, read as the reverse complement.
AATAAATAAAAATTAATAAACATGCAAATTCACAAAGTGCTTAAAAAATTAAACTAAAGCAACAATGAAATTTTTAAAAAATGAATCAGTTTATGCAGCAACTGAATAGAAATTTCAAAACATTCATCATACAATATAGGGTTTTTTCAAAATGAGGTTTTGCTCCCAGTAATAAATTGAAGATTCAGCTCAAGAGAAATCACAGGAACAAGATCTTGCTGGATTTAACATAAAGTCTCCAATCCTGCTCAATGCCCTGCTTTTGTATCCACTACCATTATGTTAGACTTAGAATCCTGGGCACATTTTGGCCACAGTACCCATTTTAACAGTGGAGTAGAATGTATAATTAAGCCTGCTAAGAATTGGCTTTTAAGACATCAAAGGGAGAAAAGCAACCAAATGCTAAAATTCAGTAAAAGGAACAGTAAGATTAATGTAGTGTACTAGACATGGGAGTTTGTCTTTGAATATTGTCATCGTCTTCCATATTTCTCAGATTGGTGGGATGATGCTGCCATTTAACAAATTTTCCAGCAAAACTAGTTTTTTCCCCCTTTTTAGTTCTTTTCTTCTGTGTGTATATGTGTGTGTGTGACACAGAGAGAGAAAGAGAGAGGGAGAGAGAGAGAGAGAGGTTAACAAAACCACTCAATTGTGTGTAAAATCAAGGTGCAAAGGAAAAACCAAAGAGTTCTGGATTGGGATTTCAGGAGGCTTGTCTGTGCCACCAACCAGACTTGTGACCTTTCTGGGCCTTAGTTTTTCACTCTGCTTTTATGGCACTGGCACCTCTGCAGAGTGGTGGGTAGTTAAGCCAGGTTACCATCTGTCCTCCCAGTAACTTCCCAGGAAGTGCCAAAATATCCTGGTGTAATAGATGGTAAAGCGGAAACCAAAGGAGGAAAATGAATAAAGAAGAAGAGCTCCCACATTCTCTTTTATTACTTTATTATTAATACTAACTGTCCCCCATCAAAGCTCAGCAGTTAGGCCCATTCTTGCAGCACAGATATGACGGATGGCTATGATTTGAGATGAGCCTTGTCATATATAAGTACTTTGACTTGTATTTATTTGCGTATTTGCTTATTGCCTGTCCACCTCATTATGTAAGACCCCGAGAACAGGGACTGTTGTTTTTGTTGCTGTATTCTCAGACTTCTGAACTGTATGTGGCTCAAGGTGGGTTCTTAACACACATTTATTGAGAAAGGGTATGAACATACGTTGCCACAGACAGGGTTCACTGAGGATGAATCCACATTTGCGTTTGGTTACCTGCTTTATGAAAACTCTTAGAGGAAAACATGGCAACAATGAAGAGTATTTAACATGAAAAGAATCATTTTATACTATGAGATTTTATTAAATCTCATAGTATAAACAAAAACATAGGTGCAATTAGATATCTTCCTTGCTGATCCTTAATCCTTTCTTTGGAGAAATGTCCATTCAGATCTTTTGCCTATTTTCCAAAATTGCGGTAAAATAGACATAGCATAAAATTTGCCATTGTAACCATTTTCAAGTGTACAGTTCAGTGGCATTGACGACATTGCATGTGCAACCATCACCACCCTCCATCTCCAGGACTTTTCATCATTCCAAACTGAAACTCAGTATTCATTAGACAGTAACTCCCTATTCCCCTTTCTTATCCATCCTTAATTCCTTCTTCCTTACATGCTTCCTTCTTTCTCTCCCTCCTGCCCTTCCTTTCATCCTTTCCATTTTTGGCTTCAAAGGGGGACCTGTGACACTTTCTGTTTGTGCACCTGAATCATCATGACAATTCCTGGCTCACCTTCTAATTTAGCTCACTGGTTTCACTTACAACTAACTTAAGCTTCTAGTCCCTTCACATTTCTACCCGAAACATTCATCCTCAACTAGTACTGTTCAATTTAGCTGAGGATGATTTGATGGTAAGGTTCTGTGGGGATGGTGGAGAATAACAGTATCTTTCTTTTAAAATTATTGTTCAAAAAATAAAAAGTAAAAGTTCTGATGGACAGGACTTCTTTCAGTAGACTCTTTTCAGCCAAAGTTACCTGCCAGTTTCCTGCCCTGGAAAGGCTGAAACGGTGCCTGCTCCTGCTGCTCTCTAGCTCTTGTTCCCCAGACTAAAATGTGAATTTCCTTGTTGATCTCAGCAACTGACTATATTTTCAGACCATTTCTGACATTGAACTTGGACTTTTAAAGTTTTCACTTCTATAGAACTTTCTTCTAAAATGGTTAAAACTTTTTAAAGCACTAGTTAAACTCAGTAGTTAGGAATTTTCAAGGGGAGCCAGATAAAGGGATTTATCCCAATCCCACATTGACCAGGAGAATAGGATTTGCAGGTAGGTGAACCTGAGATCTACACCTGTCCAGCCACTACCTACTTGCTTGAATCTTAAGCAAATTGTCCTCTAAGATTGCTCTCATTTGTAAAGTGGATAAGATACTTCACAAGTTATGTTAAGTAGTAAATGAAATGATATACGTATACAGTGTCTGATATGTCATATTAGTTTTTGATAAATGTTGGTTCTCTTCCCTTAGGCTATTACTTTAGGATCCATAATCCTAGATAAAATTTGCTTTCAGCTTCTATTTACATAGGCATTCAAATAATACAACTGTGTACTTAAATATTCTCTGATCTGTATGGCACTCCATATGTTGGTAATAAACTTGATTTTGATGAGATTAAGAGTCTTAAAAAAATGTCAAATATACTTATTTCTGTTTCTGTATGTATATATCCTGAACTATCACTGATGACTAATATAGACTGAATTGCTCTGATTTTTCATTAACGTCTTGACTGTCAATTCATATTAATCATTTATTGAACTAAAATTTTTTATTACAAGAGCACGGACAGACATCAACACATGATGGTCAGTGTCTACTGCAGTAGAAAGTTAACATCTCCCAAGAGGCAGGATCTGCCATTCTTTAAAGTTAGACCTGGTTCAAACCCAGCACTAGGCTTAATAGACATGTTATTATAGGTAAGTTATTCAACATCTTTTATTCTTTGTATTACTCATTTCTATAATGGGAATCAACAATTCTTTCTAGGCCGCATGCGGTGGCTTATGCCTGTAATTCTAGCACTCTGGGAGGCCAAGGTGGGTGGATCGTTTGAGCTCAAGAGTTTGAGACCAGCCTGAGCAAGAGCGAAACCCCGTCTCTACTAAAAATAGAAAGAAAATTAGCTGGACAATTAAAATATATATATAAAAAAAAAAATTAGCCGGGCATGGTGGTGTGTGCCTGTAGTCCCAGCTACTTGGGAGGCTAAGGCAGGAGGATCGCTTGAGGCCAGGAGTTTGAGGTGGCTGTGAGCTAAGTTCACAGATGCCACGGCACTCTAGCCCAGTTAACAGAGTGAGACTCTGTCTCAAAAAAAAAAAAAAAAAGAATTCTTTCTAGCTTATAGGGTTGGTGTGAGGATTAGATAATGTGTTTAACAAATGCCTGGTAGAAGTAATCATATAACAAATGCTACTGTTGGGTGGTAGTATTTCCACTGTCTTCATTTCCTAGTCTAAGCCACAAAATGTGAATATTTTGACAAGGTATGATATTTATTAATAATTTTTAGGTCACTGAGTAAAAACCATTAGAGTAAACCATTAGAGTAAACCATTAGAGTAAACCATTATTTATAGACACTTCTGTGCATCCAGTCTTGTCTAATAAATATCTGTCTTTCAATTTCCAAGTCTCCACCTCTTCTCACATAGGCTCTGCTTAAGCAGTGGAAGGGAGGGAACTTGTTAACTTATGTTAAACAAACGAACCAACCAAATAAAAAACCTAAACCCAACCAAATCCTGAATACCTTTGTCCAAGGCAAAGGAATACAATGGAATTTTTCTTTTCATTCTTTACACACTTCTTAGATTTCTCTATTTTAGCTTCCTTCCTTATTCAAGGCCATTTTCAGTGTTACAAGGGTCAGAGCAAAGGAAAGAATATGAACAATAGGAATTGATTCAAGTAATTCTTTCGCTCCTAAATTCTCTCAACTAAAGGGTTCGCTGGCCCTTTCACATATTTTAATCTAACAATGACAGATATTGAAAGAATGATTAATGGAACAGTTTTGAAATTATTAATGGGAAAAATACTTGGAGAAAAAGAAGGAATCAAGTTTCACTTCTCTGAGTATCTTTTTGATTCCTCAAAAACCTTTCTAAATTCTAAGGAGGGAGAGGACTTATTGATTGTTAAAAAAATGTGTAGCTGGCATATCCACACTGGCATATCCATGCTGAGGTGTGGTTTGATGGAGGAGAAAGACAACTAAGTATGGTGTTTGTTAGAAGACTGAGTTTCCGATCCCCTATGTAGCCTTGAGCAAGTCACTTAACCATTCTAGGCCCTTTTTGTTGTAAAATGAAAGATTAGGAGCTTGGAGAAAATTCTAAATCTGGGTTTGCTACTTAATAGCAATCTTGGGTGAGTTCCTCAGCTTCTACAAACTGGAGTTTTCTCATCTCTATAGTGGGGATAACAACAGTCCTTTATGGGGCCATTTTAGGTTCCAGTGAGATAATTCAAATAAAAAGCTTAGGCCAATGTCTGGTACAATGCAAGTGCTTCGTGAGGGTAGTTGCTTGAGTTATGTTTGTGCTGTCTGTATGCTCTGTAGTCATTTGGTCCCTGACATGATCATTTAAAGCTCTTTCTCAGGAAGGCAGTGTGGTAAAAAGGAAAAAAAAAATGTGCTGTAGGCAGGACGTGAATAATTGGGTTCTAAGTCTAGTTATCTTGCTATTTATGTGACTTGGGTAAGTTACTCCATTGATCTGGGCACCTATTCCAATTTATAATGTAACCTGCATCATAACTTTTCTTTTTTATATTATTATGGAGATATGGCATGATTGTGATAAATTTGTTCTTATGACTTACTGCCTTCCATATCTATGATTTAGTTGATGCTGGTCTTGGGTCAGACCTGCAATGCCCGATGTATCTGTGACTCAGGGAAAATGAGTGACATTTTACCACGATCAGCTTAATGATGCTGCTTCCAGAAATGCACTGTGGTGAATAGTGAAGAGTGTCTGGTATCTGTATTTGATTCCAGGAAGCTGATGAACATAAGCTCTGAGGTCTTTGAATACTCTAGAGTGAGGGGAGTGATGACAAGAATAAAACAATTTGATTGTTGAAAATAAAATAAGCAGATCAAAAGCTCCAGCTTACTATACTTGATGCCAAAGCAGGATGGATTCTAAATGCTAGAATGTGTCATAAACTGATATTAGAAAATATCAGTCAAGTTTGTCCTTTATAGTACAAATCAAGGTGAAGATGCGTAGACAAGAGCCCTTCTTTTTATGAAGGTCAGTGTGAGAGGTGTCTCCTAGGAGGGTTATGTAACAGAGAAGCTAAAGGTGTTGAAATCCAGACACTGCAGAAGCCGGAGCACAGCCTCTGGGCGAGCAAAGGATCAGGAAGCCTTTCCGAACTTCCCTGGTTCTGAATTATTCATCTTTTTTTCCCTCAGATTTTCTCTTTTCTCTCTATCCTGATTTCACCACTTCAACAGTGAAGTCGCTTCCTCACCTGTTCACCTGCACTCAGGCTAGCCATCCCAGCTCATCTCTAACCCGCTCACTTTCAGCATATCCATGTCTCTGAGCCTCATTTAACATTTCCTCACCCGTCCTCATCCTGCCATTCAAGGCCCTCTGCACGCTCACCCCCTCCTTACCCACTGCTGCATTTTCTAGGTCTACCCCGGCGTCCTCCTCTTCACGCACCTGGTGTCTCCCACTCTCTGGCGGTGTGGCTGAAAGCAGGTCGTTTGGCTTGTGCGAGCCAGCCAGTGTCTGCCCTCTTTAGATCTGATGTAATCATAGCTGCTCCATCTGCCTCTATCATGAGATAAAGTCTGAGACTGATTCTGAAGTTCCTTTTCTCATCCACGGGTGCTCTTGGGGGAGAATGTAAGACAAGGAGAACAGCACTGCCTTCAAGGTCAGACAGGCGTGAGGTCAGGTTGCAGGCTCTGCTACCTATTGGAACCGTGACCAGATCTGAGCTTTGATTTCTTCACGGGTAAAAGCGGGGAAATCGAGCCCCTCTGATGTGATTAGAGGTGATGGCATGTGTAACGCAGAATGCCGGTGCACGTATAAACCTCAGATCCTTTCTTTCCTTACCCCACCTCACTTCCACCCCTTAAATGTCAAACTGGTCACGCTGTCAGGAACGACCTTGCCTGTCCTGTCTCTGAATCCTTCCTGCACATCCCTCAGACCTATGTCCCCAGTCACATTAGGGATCACGCTCTGCAGCAACGTGTGCCTACTGCACTTTCGGTTTATGACCTTCTCTGATTGTGATTCTCACAATGCAGTGAGTTCCTCCGTAGGTTTGGCACCTCCGCAACCTGGTGGCCTGTACAATGATCAGCTGACTCATACAGGTCTGACCTCGGAAGTCACTGCCTCCAGCAGTCTGGCCCCGAGGGAATGCTAAAAGGGGCGGAGAGGCCAGCGGTAATACCGATTTTCTTTGATACGTGGTAGCATCATATTTGGTAAGTGAAGCCACAGTCGGGTTTGTTTGTCCTCCCCCTCCACCCACACAGAAAGGCATGGGTGGACGTGCGAGAGGGTAGATAGCACTGGGAGAGCCTGGGGAGACAGGTGTCCATGAATACAAATTTTACTCTGTGCAGAGCAATTCTCACTAAAAAGGAGACCCTAGTCATTGCCCCGCCCTTAAAATGGGTCTGAATTCCAGCATTGCAGCTAGTCTCTCTTTCCTTACCAATCTAGAGCTAGAAATAAACACAGATAGAGGATGAACTATATATTCGTTCCACTCAAACAAGAAAATCTAAAGTTAGAGAACTGGAGCATGATTTTACTACCATTAACAAAAGCCAAAATGCTACTGGGAATATGACTTTTCAATCTAAAAGAGATCCCCCCACCGATTCTATCAAAATGCAAAGGAGGATGGGATTTGAGCTGGGAGAAGGACCATCCACCAGGCAAGAAAGCGCCACGTAAGGATTCTTGACATTTTCTCTTCAGCTGCACAAAATTGGAACTGATGTTACGTCTTTAGGTGCTATATACAAAAGAATTCTGCCCAAGTTTCTCACCATGAGGTGTAAATTATTCATGAAAAATGAAAATGTACTAGATTACAACACTTACATAACTTAGCCTTCCCTCAGAGAATCTGAAAATACATTTATTAATTAAAACCTCATGGTAGTCCTGCAAAGGAGTCGCTTTGGAGGCAGGAAAATAAAAGGTCTATAGTCTTCTTATCTTCTAATTTCTTGAAGAAGAAAATTAATCTGCCTCTACATTGCTCTCACAGATCCAAGTCTGTCTTGGTCAGACAGAGTACCACCCACCTCTCCCTCTACTTAAACTTTTTTTTTTTTTTTTGACCACATTAGCAAGTCTGGATTCTGATGCCCCAGCCACACTGCACAATGGAATTTAGACTCGAATTGCCAAGCAGCTTTAACTAATAGTGTTAACTGAATGCAAGCGCTGCAATTTCTTAGTTTTATTTTTTTCTCAAAGAGATATAGCAGGCTCCCTCCACCCCCTGCCTCTACACACACACACACACACACACACACACACACACACACACACTCCTGCCTTCTCCACAAAATATTTGATATGGCAAGTCTACCTCATTCGAAGCAACCAAATCCATTACTGAAACCGGATCCCCCGTCTAGAGTTAGAATATAAGCAAAAAGTTAAAGGTGGCTGAACAACTCCAGCAGTAAAACGCTGCAGGAGTTATGTCAGCCCAGAGTACTATTTACAAGGGCTGGATTCTGACAGTTGCAGTCTCTGCTTTTTTGGAGAACAACATACTGGGGGCCCAGCTGCTTTCTGTTCTGCTCCCAGGAACGAGCAAGCGGCGAGAAAGGAGCGTTTCACAGTTTGATCATCTGCACACAGAGGCCAGCCACTTTACCGCGGGATGCAGAAGATGGCGCTGACGGAGCCTACTCCTCCCACACTGGGGCCTTGCAGCACCAAGATTTTTCTTGTGAAACAAACACAGGCCCAAAATGGGTCAAGTGGTGAATAGTGGGGAATGTTGAATGCCTCCTACATTTGTCTGAATATAGTCCTGACAGATGGCATTGAATAATAGATGTTTTATAAAACTCTGAGAGGAAAGATGAAGTCAAACTTGACCTTACTTTTCTAGCTTTCTTGGTTAGTATAGGTGGACTTATTTATCCAAGAGCCTATATACAAATAGCTTTGAAGTTGTGCTCACATTTAAAGGTGAGACATGAGTAAAACATGATGATTTTAAGCTTTTCTCTTTCCTGCTTTTATAGCAGGTGAGATAAAACATAATATATGAAACTGGTTACATGTAATTATTTTATCTTTCTGATAAGATATTGCTGAAATTGATTATCACATATAGCAAAGCTATATCAGGCATGTCTGGAAAATGGGATTTTATGACTTATCAAATATTCCAATAAATAGAGGGCTATGTGAGTACGATATATTATCAACTAATTTTCAATAAACTCTTCTGAAGGCCAACTCTCTGTTGAATGGACTTAGTCATTGGAGAAGGGACCAGAGATGTGACAAGACCTTGAGGTCATAATTTTAAACATAAATCTTCACTTTTTGAAGATGTGATTAAGTGTTGGTTAACATATTGCCCAAAATATCATCTGATTTCATTGGTTTTTAAGGCACTGCTTGGGGTGCTCCCTAAAAATTTTCCTAACATTAATAAGTAGGATTTTTTTTTTCCCCAGCACAGACTCACAAACCAGAATGAAAGAGATGAATAATCACCCCCACCCTACACAGGGGTGCTCTGATGTGGAGACGCAGACAAAGTGTATTCACTCCATATCTGAAGGGACTTCCTTTCAAGCAGAGGTCTGGGGGCTTTGAGATCTTAGCTCTGAGGTCTCCTTTAGGAAGGAAGTGGGAAGACACACGTTAGGGGTGAGCACACTGGAGGAATGTGGCCAGTGTCCACCCAACTGCTGTCCTGGAAGGGACGGGAGTCCAGGTCCTACAGAGGCGACTTCTTATGGTTAACCCTTCACATCTCTCTTTCTGCCACGTGACAGACATTTATTTGGACAGGTTTTGCTATAGTATGCAATCGTTTTTATGTTTCTCTTTGGCGAAAAGTAACTCTTGCTATGTGATGGGCAAAGGCAAGATAAAGTAGGCCACTTGCCAGCTGCCACTGTCCCCATTTAGGCTCTTGTTAAAATCTCTTAATGGCCTCTGCAGACTCTTGACTCCATCTGCTCACTCTTCCTAGAGTTCCGTTCCCATCACTATCCTGCTTGAAAACCTTTCAGTGGCCAAATAAGGGCTGAACCCTTTAACTTGGCATTCAGGTCCCACATGGCCAGCATAAACTTACACCGTAGCCGCTCCAGCAAACTGAGGCTCTGATCAATCCCAGAGTGTTAGTTCTTCTCCAGCTAAACTTGAGACGTCCCAACCTTTCTTGGTACACTTGTACTTGCCTTCCTTTCTATCTAATAAGGATGCTGTAAGGGATGTGCAAAGTCCTTGTAGAATTTAGAGGACACAAAAAGTACTTCTAGCTGGACGAGGGGGAGGTGGATGTTCTGGGAAAGATTCACAGTATAAATTGGATTTTAATTGTGCCTTTAAAGATGTTATTAAGTAAATTGAATAATCTCTGTATTTAAATGAAGAAACTAAGATTTAAAATATATTTATTTGGAAATTATTTTCTCCCCCGTTGAAATAGAATATAAGTTTGAAGTCAAAAATACTAAAGCAATTAAAGTATGGAGTACTATAATAATTTGTTACAGGAATTTTAATCTGTACTCGTTTTATTAAATAATATTTCTTATAATATGAAAAACACTAGATAATCCATATACTGAGATGTTTGCCTCTACCTCTTTTCATGTATACTCTAAGATTAAATTTGTTTCAATATAGGTATCCAGACTTACACATTCCCGTCCTTTTGTTAGTGGGCAGAAATTGACTAATTTATACGTTACCATCATTTTCCACTCTGATTTTCCTTGTTAGCAAATTATTTGTGAGATGATTGGTAGAGGTTAGAAGTAAAGTCTATGACAAAAGAAGCCTATGAACCTGCTTTACTAAGACTAATGACTAATTCTGTCTAAGGTTATCTTACTTCTATAGAAATTATTAATAATTTTCGCTGGTTATAATATTACACAGAATCGGTGAGGCCAACGGTATGGTTTCTGAACGCGACCTGGCTGTTTCTCACAGCCAGCTGGAAGTTGTGCTCACATCCAGTGCATCTCCCCAGTTTAGGATCCCCCTTAGTCTGAGCTGCATTAGCAACCCTACCTCGTTCTCCCCTATAACAATAGAGCTTGTCGTTATTGGGTGTCACTTGAAAGATAGTTTTATTTGTGGAAGAAGCGACGTTTGTGTATTTATAATTATAGAGAGAAGCAGTGTACATGGTGGTTAAGAGCAAGTCCCCTGTAGCCAGCCTGCCTAGGTCTAAACCAGCAAGAACATTTACTAGCTGTGTAACTTTGGCTGAGGTAGTTAACCTTTGTTTCAGTTTTACCATCTCTAAAATGGGGGGATGAAGATCACTGTTTCTGTCTCATAAAATTATTATAAGGATTAAGTGAGTATCTATATCTACACATAACTATCCTCTCATATAATATACGATATATGAGAAAGACCAATTAGAATCATATCTAGTACATGATAAGCAGTTTGTAATATTACTACTATTACTTTTAGGTGTGATTTGTCTATTATGGCTCAAAGACCTTAATTGTAACTGGAAATAGCTCTTAGTAAATTTGCTTATTGTGTTTCTGTTTCCATATCTACTCCCAGAGCTAAGCAACCAAAAAGGATTTTATATGTCCCATATGTATTTGCATTCTGTCTTTATCTAATCTCAAACTAGCAGTCTAAGTTCAGTGAAAACTTTCATCGGTGGCACCTTGATTCAACCAGAGGATAGAATTTACAGATCTGTTGCTTGTTCAGCTTGGCTCACCACAGGGTGGCATGTAAAGAACACTGAACCGGAGAAGCTGACATGGGATGTTTTAGTCTATTCTCTTACTTCTGTAAATGACTCATCTAATTACAAATGCCTATGAGGTTTGGAATATTTGAACTGACAGTCTGAATTGATCAAATTAACCAAAAGACTGTCAAAACGCTACTCTATTTTGTGTTAAAGACAGATCACTTAATGAAGAAAAAGAAGGCAAGATGCTAATCATTCACTGAACTCTGGAATCACCAGCTTCACTTTCCATTCCATTTGTGTTTACCTTTATGATCTCATGCTTTGGGCCCAAAATAGTAGTCACAGAACCATTGGTTCATTGAATCTCAGAGCTGGAAGGGATTTCAGAGGCCACCTAGTTCTAGTCTTCCTTTTACAAATGAGGAAAATGGAATTCATTATGTTTAAATGACTTGCATAATTCAGATGGATACGATTTGATTTGAGTTTAAAGAGTGAAATCTTAGCAAGATGATAGCTTGTTATTTCACAGTCATTAACTAGCTCTGCGTTTCCTATTATTGGATGCTAAAAGATTTTCCAAGTTCTTTTGTAGGTGTGTTGCTCTTTGAAACTTGTTGAAAATACATAAAGATATCATGTCCAAAATTTACGTTTAATATTAATTATTTTTTGTGGGTTTTCATGTGCAAGCGGACCTTCATCGACACCTGCTAAAGGATTTTTCTTCTTTATCATTTAAGCGTAATCCAGCAGCAATTGTTACATCTGATTAACTACAAAACACAGAATCTGGGATTTTTGAAGCTACTTTCAGGTATTCCTTTAAATTACATTTGTTTGGATTAAATTGAAGTTAAACTTCACTTAAACTTGCAATCAAACAAGTTGAAACTCAGTTCACCTTGTCATTTCCTTTACCAATCACACCCTGTTTTAAAGGATATATTTCAGCTTCTGACTGTTCCATGGTTCCTACCTCTGACTCCTCACACCCATATACAAAGCTATACATACAGATGAAGTCTCTCTAAATTTTTTCTACCAAAGGGAACTGAAAAACAACTAGGCTGGAAAAATATATATGACACATGGTTCATATACTTCTTTTAATATATAATCTAAGATTAAATTTATTTAATTTTAATTATCATATTATAAAGCAATTTATCCTAAAGTATTTATTTATCTTAGCTTCCTTTCCTTTCTTAGAAAAGATCTCTAAGTGTCCAAAATGCTCAACTTACTATATAGTATAGGTAAAAATTTCATTGTAACAAATACTACTATATTATACTTCAAACTTGTTTTCTTATAAAGGGACTCTGTAACAAAAATTGAGTCAAAAATCACATGAACACAGTTCAAGGAGGCAGGACTTAGATTTGCAAGAAAACACTATCCAGCTTCCCTATGAAAAATGAGCAAGTGAGCCCAGGAGCTTTGAACCTAGTAATAGAAAGATGCAAACAATCTTTCTCCCTTCTCCCACCCCATTGTTAAAAAAAGAACCTTCCCAGTTAAAGAACTTATCCTTGTTACTCTTTATTCTATTTGTTTGGAAGCTGAGTTGGCTGTCCTCAGAGGGTGGGTGGCATCGTAGCCATGGGAGTGAGAGTTTCTATCTGCCTCTGCGCTGCCCACTCGGCCTCTCCTCCCTCCCTCCTTGGCTCTGTCCTGCTTTGTCACAGGATGGAGAGCGCACAGTCAGAACTGTCACAGGGTTTAACCTTTCTTCCTGCGTTCCAGTACGTTCTCACCTCTCTCTGTAGTGATGAAACCTATAGCCCTGGAATCATGGATTCACTTCAATGTGGAAGCAGGGACTCAGCTCTCCCAGCCTGCAGAATACACCTTGGTATCTGCCATTTATGCCCTGACACAATTTCCCCCAATTTCTCCCATTACCTCTGCCCTTCCCTCCAGCCTACTCCTATATCCCTTGTCATCTTTTATTAGCACAGTTGCTTTTATTAAAAAAAAAAATGAAACAAAACTAAAAACAAAACCAAAACTGTTCTTCTATGAAGGGAGGGCATGCACAATAAAGTCTTTTTCTAGGCGAGGTGAGAGTTTATGCTCACTCCCCACTCACACGCGTGTCCTTCTGACCAGGAGCACATGTTTGCAAGTTGGAAGGCGAGAGCCAGGGATACAGTCAGCTGTGACCACAGAGTAGGAAATAGCCAACTAACTGGCTGTCACTAAGAAATCTTACATCCATGGTCTCATTGGCACATGCATGAAACCAACAGAGTTAAACACTCCTAATCAGTCATATCCAGCCTTTGTGAGCCCAGTGGCACATGACTCTTCTTCCACGATGGTTTGGCTCTCAGGCCAGTATCTGAACAGATTGTAAAGTGGGAACCAAGGGAGTTTGGCAGAACCTAAGACCATGGTCAAATGTTAATAAGAATTATTCAGACCTCAAATTTGACGCTTAGGCAAAAGGGGGGACTTTCTAAGAGGAGATTTATTTTCTCCACACAGATGACAAGGTCTGAATGAACCGAATTAAAATAGAGCCAGTTTTGAAGCACCCAGGGGTGCGTGTCTACAATTTTCATGTGGCAATTCACAAACCACTGGATAGGTAATGCTGTACTAAAAGGAATTTAAGCCTGTCAGGTTAATTACACAATATTAGGTACGAAAACAAACAGTGCAACACAAAACATAGCTACATCATTATTGGCAGTAAATGTTAACTCTAAATAAGTGCAACCTGTCCATAAATGCTTGCTATAAACTAATTAAAAAAATAAAATTTGATGGATAAACATGAAAAAAAAATTCTCACCGAGAATTTTTTTTTTAAATATCAGCACTCATTTAGAGTTTGGGATTCGTGAAAGAAAGCTTTAAAAGGAGCAAACCTGATTGGCTGTGGCTGTTGCTGCGAAGGGGACACTTGTTGCAGGAGTTGTTGCTGCAGAGACAGTGGCGGACGTAGCGCTGTGCATCATGGGTACTTTCAGGAGGGGACCATGGGAGCAATGAACAGGAGGGTGTAGCATTATGGTAATAGAAGTGGCGTTTGGCATGGTGAATATCAGAGCAGCAAGCCATCATGGGTTAAACCAGCAGATGGCATGCAATCACAATGCAAAGCAAGGAAGCATGGGAGAGAAATAAAAAAGGGAAAATAGCTTATTACAAGTACAATTAAAGGAAGTTTTAAAACATAATCAGTGATTCCCAGAAAGGCCAAAGCAGATACTTTGGTTGATGTATTTATAAATATTTTATTTCTAACAATAGATCCATTCCCAATTCAGAGTATATAGTGTAGGTAATAATGGTTGTTTCTAAAAATGGGAAAGGAAATGTCCAATAAAGTAAGAAAATACGATATTCACTTTCAATCATAAATTCTAAAACATGGAGGGCTCTACATGTAGGCTTAATTTGGGATAGGATGTTCTTTGGAATTAATTGTGGTTAAATCGAATTTTTTTTTTCCAATTTGGGACTGCTTATATAAAATGGAACTGCTGTGAACTGTGGTTTATTTGGATCAATAAATGATGGAGCAAAAATCATGGCCTTGATGCAAATTCTAACAACATTACTCTGATATAGCCAGACAGATTTTGCCAATGTTTATTTTTCTTGACTCTAAGTAGAATGAATCCATATGTCCTAAAGACAGACTTTTGTATCAAGGCATTAAAATGTGTGAGGATAACTGCATACTATTAAAATTTAACAGCGGAGGGAATGCTGAAGTACAGAAAATCATCACAAATAAATCAACACTTAAAATTTCAAAAGATAATCAAGTAAGGTAACTCAGACACTTGGTTTCAAAATACATCCATTTATAATTTTTAAAAAATAAATACTTCTGGGAAACTCTGATAATTCTAACACACAGCAAAGAGGAGATAAAGGCACACCACTATGAAACTTTAAAACACTGATGAAATTAGCCTGCCTCTCTGATAAAGTAAGCTCTTTTTCCCTTGTGCTACACCATATAAACTATAAAGAGAAACAAAACACAAATCATTAAAAAGCAGACTCGTACTTGTGGTTTTATGTTTTTGTTTGTGATTGTTCTAGCACAAGAGGTCACGTTAAAACCATCGCTTTCTTAAATATACAAGTACATTTTTAAAAACCTATATGTTAACTCTAAAGCCAAATAAACCTTCAAATATACTATTTCCTAAAGCATTTCTACCATCTCTGAAATCAATTTCAAGCAAGTGAAGGTATCGTACATCATATAAAAGACAAATAAAAAAGGTTGAAACCTACCAATACTGGTAGCGGGTGTCATGCACAAAACTGACCCTGATGTCATGCAATGGTGGGTGGAAAAAGTGAATAAAGGGAAAGAAACAGGTTAGCGGTTTAGAGTTAACATTCAAAGTGAGATTGAAGCACAACCAGAAATAAGTAGGGTTAGTTAACACAGTCTTTTAGGGTCATTCACATTGTCAGTACAGACACAAATATATCTGACTTATTTTAAGCCAATATTATTCCAAGCTCTCTCCTTAGACTACTGTTCACACTTTCTATTCATATACATCAACATGATTCTAATAAGAATGACATGTGATAATGCCGTGGTGTCCTTCCTCTAAGACGTCAAAGTATTTTACAGACATTATCAGGTTCATCCTCCAAGGTAGGAAGTGGGTATTTTACAGATGAAAAATCTGAGGCATAGTAGTAACTCCTCCAAGGTCATGCATAGTGAGAGTCAAGGGTAAGGCTGGAAATAGAACTCTACTCCTAAATCCAGGTCAGGTTTTATATTCACAAGATTATGCTGAATTTATTGCATCAAAAGTTCACTTGTTTGACTGTAAAACTTTTATGTCAGCAACAATATGAAAGTAAGAACAGTAATTAAGATTTCATACTCTCCAAATCGAAATCTTACAGGGCAGGGTAAGTTAATTTTAGATCATGGCTTGAAAGCCCAATAATGTAGGAAGATTGAGATACTTGGATGGAATGACCTGAGTGTGTATATGTGTGTCATCTACCTTCTGCTATGAGATTCATTGTAATAAGGGAGTAGTGCCTAGCAATAAAGTTGAAACACTGTAGAGGCAAAATAGTGCAGAACTGGGGCTCAGTTAAGACCAGGGTTGCAGAGTTTTGTCATGGTTGCTACAAGGTGGCCCCTGGAGAGAGACCTTTGGCAAAACTCCTAGGAAATCTCCAATAGGTGCCTAAGTGGGCAGGTGGGAGGTAGGGAGGAGGGATTTCAGCCCTTCCTTAGAAATAGTTGCCTTACCTGTGGTGGTTTTATTAATGTGCATGAATCAGAAAATTCTGACCATGAATGTTAATGTCTGTTGTGGAGAACTGAGAAAGAATTGTTTTGAAAGCTTTGAGGAATTATATGCTACTGGTTCAGTACCATGAAAAGCAAGGTAATATGTGGATTTAGATAACTGATGACTGCGCATCAAGTAAGTGCCAGAGAAGGAGTTTTTAACGAACATAAGTGTACCCACTTAGGGTTTCAGAATTGCCTTCTGAGATACTAGCTGTTCACACCACAAGGATACTTTTTGCCCGACCTACATTTTGATCAAGCTAATACTACCTATTCAGGAAAGGGGGCTATTTTACTGGGCTACTACTGGATTCTTCAACAAATATGCGCCAATATATCCAACTTAAAACACACACACGCACACACACACACACTCACACACCCCCTCAAAATCCCTTTCATGACACCATATCTTTCTCCAGCCCTATTTCTCTAATCTTCACAAACTTTTGGAAAGTTAACTACACACAAATTTTCACTTCCTTGTCCTCATTTATTCTCCCATCCTCTCCAATTGGGCTTTCATTTTTACCTCTTCACTCAAGCTGCAAATGTCAGTCACCAAAGAACTCCATATTGCTGCAATCAGTAGGCATCTTCACCTAACTGTTCCTGCTTCTCAGTAGCATTTAGCACTCGCCCACCTCCTGCATGATAAACCACTCTCTTCCCTTAGATTTTTGATCTCTCTCTCTTTCTCTCTCTCACTCGCACACACGCATTTTCTTTTTCTTTCTGGCAACTCCCTTTTATTGATTTTGCTGGATCCTCTTCCTTCCCTGAACTCTACATCTCTATATGATGTAGTTTTTCAGGACTCAGTTATGGGTCTTTTTCATCTACTCTATACTTTTTCCTGGTATATCTTTCAATTTATGGATTTAAATTCTATGAGCTCATGGTTTCCACATTTATGTATCCTGCTCAGACCTCTTCTCTGAGCTCTAGGTCCTTTCATCTAACTGCTTACCTGGCCTCTCTACTTGGATGTCTCACAAGTGTCTCAAATTTAACATGTCCAAACTTTGATCTTTTTCACAGAATCTGTTTCTCTATCTCAGGAAATACCTGATAGCTCACTGTCTATGTAGAGCTCTAGTCTGAACTGAAAGTTATGGCTGATACCACTTCCCCTAGTGCAATTCCCCAGTCCAACTTACCAATAACCCAGAGCAATCCTGCTTCTAAAATGCAGCCTGCATTTGTCTGTTTGTCCATCATTACCACCACTTCTCAAGTCCTGGTCACCACATCTCTAGGCTGGGCTATTTGTGATAACATTCTAACTGGTCTTTCCGCTTCCATTTTTCTTCCTTCCTTAGCCCATTCTCCACTCTGCTGGCAGAGTAAACCTTTCCAAATGCAGGCCAGCCACTCCTCTGCTGGAAAGGATTTGGTGTTTTCTCACTGCCTTGAGGATAAAGGTGCCCTGTGGTTCAGCCTCTGATACCCTCAGGCTGTCCTACCCCTCTCTTCCCTGGCACCATGATCCAGACAGGTTAGCCTTTCATTTCTCTGAATTGCACACATCACACTTTTGCCCTATTTTTGAGCTGCCTATAAGCTGTCCCCTTGGCCTAGAATAATCTTCACCCCACTCTTCCAGGTCTCAACGTCCATGCCACTTCTTTAGAAATTGTTCAGTTGTTCTTTTACCTACTTCCCCATGCCATCAAGTCAGTTTTCTATTTTTAGTCTCATTGAACTCTTTACTTTTTCATTCATAGTACAGGTTGAGCACTCCAAATCCTAAAATCCAAAATACTCTAAAATCTGAAACGTTTTGAGTGCCAACATGACCCTCAAAGGAAATGCTCATTGGAGTATTTCAAATTTCAGATTTTCAGATTTGGGATGCTCAACTCGTAATGAAATGAAAATATTCAAAAATCCAAAAAAAACAAAAAAAATCCCAAACACTTCTGGTCCCAAGTATTTTGGATAAGGGATACTCAACCTGTACTCATGAAAAATTTAACTGTATATTTACATGGATATTTGCTGAACATCCGTCTTTCCTCCTCCCCTGTAAACACTGGGAAGCAGAGTTCCTGTCTGACCAGGTCTATGGAGGCATGTAGAAGGTAGTCAATGTGTTGAATGAATCTTCTTAGCCATTAGTGAGAAGCGTGTTGGGAACAGTTTGTTCCTAAAATTTATTAAAGTACCAAGTTTGTGAATGATTTTATTTTAAAGTTAACCATGGCTGGATTCAAAGTTACCCCTATAAAAATCCCCTCTTATTTCTTGCATTCCAATGTGGAGGGGCTTTCTTGGAGGGTTTTTCTGTGTCATGAACGTGAATGTCATCGGGATTGCAAACAATCAACAGCTCCCACAGCCACACTGGGCTAGGATTAGTCATGTCACTTTGGCTTCAGTCCTGGATGTGGCTGAAATACTCGACCAAATTAATTCAATGAGCCTCTCTCTCTTATGCAGCTGAATAATGACGTGAATATTGGAAACACATAACCGTGCTTTGGCTGTGTGTGGCTCTCTTACTCAATGCCAGATTCTGATCCTGATCTTCTTTGCAAACCCCATCTCTGCCTTTTCACCCCACTGCTCACCTCCACTCTTCGCACAGACTCTGTAAGGACTTTACACTCTAGCTACAACATACCACTTCCTATTCTTCAAATATATTCTTCCCATCCCCTGTCTGGGATACTCTTCCCCAGTGGTAAAATCTTGCTTCTCTTTCAAAGTCCTAAGCCAATTTCTACTACTTTGGAAAGTCTTCTTTCTCCATATCCTCCGGATATCCACCACCCATTGCACATGCTGAAGGCAGAAGCATCGCCTCCCTCTCCGTCACTCTCCAGTAGCATTGCTCAGACCTGCAGCTAGTCCTTCATGCTTTGCATGATATTTGGTTTTTACCTAGCTTTGAACTCTTCTGTATTCTCATTACTGGCTCTGGAACCCAGAACATACTATGTGTTCAAGATATGTTTGCAAAATTGAATGGAATAAAGAAATTTTGTTGTGGTTATGAAGACATAGTTTCCACTATAAACACTGATAAATCGTTCACCAAGTTGTATGATAACCTTATGTAACATTTATGGTTTCTCATCATTAGGCAATATTTGGGCTAGCACTTTCCCTTGTTCTACTTATTCTGTGATTTTTTTATAATGAAATAAATCATGGAAGGATTCTGGGGGTCGCCTTTGTTCTGACCAGCTGAAGCATTTCATGAAAGCACTAATTCTGTGAACAAAGCCTTCTCAAATGTTTTCTGTTTCTGTTGCACAAATAATTCGGCTCTCGTATATGTGAGCCAGAATTATCTGGATAATTCCATTAATTACACATTCCACTTTACAGTATAGACACAGCCTCAGTTTTTCCATCTGCAAAATGCAAATAACTATGCCTGACACTAAAAGAATTGCAACATCTTGAAGAATAATGAGATAATGTCTATGAGAACACTTACAGTAACTCAGAATAAACCTGTCAGAGAAATGCCAAGAATTATTATGCTGCTATTTTTGAAAGTGTGTGCGGTTTCGCCACGTTCCTAACATAGCAAAGAAAAAGTATAACTACTTGGTTAAAATCATCTCTATGAAAAAAGTAAAAAAAAAAAAAAAAAAAGAGAGAGAGAGAAATCTCACCCACTGCAAATGTGCTAGGGCATCAACTAGGGTGATAATTATTTTAGCATGGGTTTGGAGAAGACTCCCATATTTTGCATAAAATTTTATATTAATATCTTTACAGCCTGCAGGCAGAATTCCTAAATTTCAGTTCACACTGTGTCAATGGGAGAATTTGAGTAGTCTATTAAAAGCTTTACTATGAATGACCTTTCCATAAAGGGCAACCCCCAGGAGAACACAAACTGCTTTTCATTTCATGTTTATGACAGTTGTTTATGTAAAACATCTGTAGAAAAATCAAAATTTGTTCATTTAAAAATAATAGGCTCACTATCTATCAAGTTACAAAAATTATATTTGAGCATCATCACTTGATTTGCTGAGGTTTAAAAACAAGGATGATTAACAATGAATGATTTATTATCATTATCATTTTAAAAACAAGGTTGAAAATGTGTTTTATAAGAAACAAAGTCTGAAGTAAAAAACTTGAGCTAAAATAAACACTAAAGTTTCTATTATAGATTTGAGTGGGAGAAAATTATGCTAATTTCCTTTTAATAAAATTATTTTCTCTTTCCTCGTTTAAGAGAAACGTGAAAATTTCTTAGAATTTAAAATACCATTTTAGAACATGAGATCCACATGTTTTTCCACTATGATATTTGTATCATGTAACAGATGGAAACACTTCTAATTCACTGAATTAAGTGGGCTAGGACCCACTTTTCTGCTACCAAAGCCCACTGTATTGAGGGTGGCCAGACACACTTAAGCTGTTCCTAAGGAATCCACCAGAGGGCGGAAGTACACAACCGCAGCAGCCAATACAGCACATCGGTCCTTCATATAATACATTTCATCAACAAAAATCAGGTCGTTGCATAAAGGCTGTTATTCATTCTTGCTTTGGAAATATTTAAAGGGTTTCAAGGTGAAATATTTTACAGTGAGGATTCTTTCAGTATTTTAATAAATCATCCATTATTGGATTGGAGTGTTAAATATGTGTTAGGGGTTCAGAGTCTTTTGCCAGGCTTAGCTTCTGGGTTCCATAGGTAATCCCGGGGAATGGGAATGGTATTATCATCCATTCTTCAGAAAAATACTTGTCCTTTTCTGTTTTCCCCCTCAGTATATTCTTCCTTAATTTTTTTTCCTCTTAAAATATCTAGTGGCCAAGAGGTCTATAATGAGACACTTGTAGAAACCACACAGGACCTCAAGCTAAGTTTACCTTCTAGTGATTGTTTCACAAATGTTATTTCAAGTGGATTACATCTACAAATGCTGTTATGCCATCACAGCACTGGAAATGTCACTAGTTCTGGTTGCAATAGGGCAAGAATGAAGCCCTAATAAGTGCTGAATTAGAGATCCCCTCTACAGGTCAATGAGTTTGTTTATTTTAAGATAGGTTTAAAACTAAAATAAGAAAACTAAAAACCATTTTGTTAATGCAATTTATATTTTTACTATTATAAATAGTGTTCCCAGGTTACTAATTCATTTCAATGTGTAGATTTCATACAAAGAATACCACAGAAATATTTACTCAACTCCCTCAGATATTAACTCCTAATATGCTATGAGATTTAAAGAAATGGATAATAAACTGGAAAAGTCCAAACATATGCATTAGGATCAACAATCTCTTTTTGTTAAAATTGTTGTTCATCTATATTCAACTCACTATCATGGGATGCAGAATTTGACTTCAAAATGAAAAACTTAATGGATGGTTTTCCCACCAAAGGCTACATCAGACTAAAAGTTGAAAACCACGGTCAGTCAATTTATGGTGACTGTGTTTGTTTGTGTATGTTGTGTGTATGTTTGTGGTCAGGGATGTAGGAAAAAATGCAGAGGCCTAACATGCATTATACTTTTGTTTCTTCATTTCTATCTGACCTTTTTGCCACTTAAAAAAAAAATCCACTTTTATCTGGTTCTTTAGTGGAACTCTGTGGAATCAATAGATAGAGGAGGGGTGGGTGGTGTAGCGTTATGCCAGTTGAATTGGTCACAGAGAAAGTAGGTTCTCATCTTTTTATCATTAGTTGTGCCACCTTGGAAAGTCACTTCTCCTGTAGGGGGCCTCAGTTTTCTCATCTGTAAAACAATCAACTGGATGAGGAGATCACTAAGAATCCTTTAAACTCCAAGATTCTACGATTAATACCATTGATCTCTTAGTGGAATAATAGAGTTAATGCACCATAGCGCCTAATATTATCAGGCATTGGCTTAGAAACCAAGGGTAAGAGCTCTATATATTTGTGAACTTGGTGAAAGTTGAGAAGGATGGAGAAAGAAAGAGAATGGATATAAAAATATGAGTAGAGGATTGCTTTAATTTGAATAGCTGTGTTTTATTTTTAGTGGTCTGCGTAGAAATAGAAAAAAATGGTTAGTATTTACTGGAATTGCTATTTTTGGATCATTCAGAGTTAACTACAAATTTCAATTGTCATAAAAGATCTTATTTACATAAACAATTTTACAGGGCTTGTATAAATACAAGAATCCAAAAGTCCTAACTGCTCACTGCTTCTCATGGTTTAAATCTGTCACTTAACTCTATCAAATATTTGGCTTTAGAATCCTAACACTCTTTAGCTATCATTCCAAGCAAGGGAAATATGTCTAGATAGCTAGGACAACGATGAATTTCAAGCTGTATCGTACCTTTAAAAGCAAACTAGATGCCACCAAACAGCTTAAAGAAATGAGAAGAAAGCACATGACCGGAAGGGCACGAGGGCACAGGACGTGGGACAGTAAGGGGACTTACCTGTCGGGATGAACGCGGCGTGTTGCTGCAACTGTGCGCTGGTGAGAGCCTGCTGGTAATGCAAGACGCTGGGGTTAAAGACCGCGCTGGTCCCGTTGCTTTTTTCAAGTGCTTGTCTCTTTGGTAAAGGATGAAGTGCACCAGGGGGAAAGGCCTAGAAATGAAGAATTCGATAAGATATGTCTAACTTAAAGCAAACACACCTTCCGTGTCCACAGAGATCATCAATTGCAACATTCTTTTTAACAAAATGACAGCTAAGGAGATGCCTCTGCCATGCACCTTAATTTAAACAGCGGCAATGTCGAATGAGTGAGAATTTGTTATTGAGAGCGAAAGCATGATTTCTGTAACCCAAAACGGTAGCATCTCAACTAAGGAAAAGAAAAACTATCAAGCAACAACAACGAAAAAATGGCTTCAGCTTTTAAAATGAGTTAAACTATTCTAAGGGGGGAAAGAAGCATTTGTGTTATTAATAATATCTATTCTTTTCTTTAACTAAACGACAATTTTTTTGAATTTTAAAGGTTAATAGGAATTATAATGAACATTTTCTGAGCCAAGTAATTTATATTTGCTTCACTCTTTTGGAAAAGGGATTAAAATTTGTTAGGATTAATTTATTTCACAGATTACATATGAAAATGAGATGGCTAAACACCTTATTGAATTTTTTCCATAAATTAATAATAATGATTGTTTGCAACCAATATTTTACAAGTAATACAAATCTCGGATGGTTCTCTGAAAAGCTACATGCAAAGCGAAAGGTGAAAGGTCAAAGTACCAGGTCTACAGTTGCTTCGAGAGGTCGCTTCATTGCTTTGGCAGTCGACTGAGTCTTTTAATAACAGGCAGCGAGCACATGATGGCAGTGGGCCAATGGGATTCAAGCGAATTAACATACAGGTAAACAGCAAGCAGAGGTGCATCATGGGAACGGCATTGCATTGTGGATAGGTGAGAAGGAAAAAAATATTCTGAATGCAATATACAACGTACAAAACACTAGGCATGCACAACAACAAAAATGTTCTCTAAAGAAATGAATATTACACCTTAAATTAGTATTGAAGCAAAAATGCATCTACTATACCTTAGTTAAAAGCATATAAGAGAGTAAAATATAGATGTTTGAAATTCAGGAAAGTTAAAACAGCAGCTTGCATACACACCATAAGCATTTTTTATATTGCTTCAGAAAAAAATGCAAAACTTTTAAGGGCCATAGGATTGAAGAACTTCTGATAAGTTAGTTTTCAATATAAAACAATGAATACATCAAGTCAGTATAAGGTCCAAGTTGAAAATTTTCGTAAAAATAACTTTGAATTCAGATCTAGCCTAACAAAATGAAGTGGCAAACTGAGACAAAAAATTCAGGCAAAAAAATATTCAAACACAAGATTATTTAGGCAAAATTGTTTGGGTTTGGATCTTTATTTTTTGTCTGAATCATGTGGCTAATTGTCTCAATTCTTTTCTTCACTCTGCTAGTGTGGGTTTTGCAATGTGGACTAAGGTTCCAAATTTAATGTCTTGAATTTAAATAGTGAGTTTCCAGAATTTCCCACTTTTATTCCATCGTCTTGCTTCTAATGACTAACTTATCATCCATTCTGTTTTCTACTACATTTGAAATTATAATTTAATTTATCTCAAACAACTTACCTGATTACACTATGAAAATACCCTTTAAAAAGATATTTAGTGTCCTCAGGTACCAAAATAATTTCTATTTAGTAATTCTATTTGTACTTTTAGCTACGATCAGTGACCAATCCCATTAATGAGAAATGGAACTCTTGGCTAGAACAAGTATAACAGCTAAAAATAGGAAACAGCTAAAAATAGCAAACAGCTAAAAATAGCAAAGAACTGCTTGAAAGATTAGAAGTAAAATAATATCTTTAACTTATAACCAATACTTTTGGGAAGATAGTTTCACTTAAACAGCTGAAATAATAACAAATATGGATCGATTTAGACCACAATGAGAAATTTTCCTATTCTTTGTTAATTATATCTAAAAAAACTAAAACTAAAAATTCTAAGATGGAATTCTGTGAAAATAAAGAAATTCGAAGGAATAGCTCCAATGCAAATAAAAAATGAAATACCTCTTTTCTATGCTTAGCACAATAAGTAAATCCCTACGATTTGTCTAATAAATGCAAATATTATATTCTAAAGTTCTGAGATAGAAGTTTCTCATTTGAAATAAAATGGGATAGTACTAAACCCTTAAAATGGGAGACATTAAAATTAATGACATTTTCCCTGGCAAATACAGGATGTTCATTCCCACTTGATGATTCGGGATAAAAAGTATGAAGATGACAGGAGATGGGTGGAGAGCTATGGAGGGGAAAAAGAGAGGCCAGAAATACGGTGGAAAGGACTATAGATAGAGAAGAGATTTACAAAGGCCAATGGGGAAGAAAACGCTTGAGAAGGCAGTTTTGATAGAGGCCATCAAATAATATGAAATCAATGTTGTGAAAGTAGAAGTGTGAACATTAAAAAAAGAAAAACCAAGGAGCCCAACAATAAGAAAACTTCTGTGTACTGTACGTTCTTTCCTCACTTGTAAGTTTGACATCATGTAACTTCCCTGATGCCATTTTTGTTTAAAATCTTTCATCCTCGCACAGTTTTACATTATAAAGTAATGCAGGGTTTTGTAGTTTTGTTTTGTTTTTAGCTTAAATTAATCTGCATTAGTTAAAGAAGGCTGCATAGCCTATTCTCCCATTAAATGGATGGTTAAACTCAGAATCAGTTTGGTCTCAATTTCCTGGGCCCAATTTTTCCCTTCAGATTTCTAGTTTCTAAGATTTATAGAATGAATCCACTAGTGGGTTGATCTTTTCCCACATGCTGACTAGAAGAGTGTTTATGTCTCCAAAGGCTGGTATTTATGAACAAAATTTTGACTTAAAAAGCATCATTTAATGAAATTTCCAAGTAGAATAATAAATATTAAATATTTCTCCTTAGGATTGTCACCTGAAAGGTTAATTTCCTCCCCTATCTCACCTTTCCTGTCTTAGTTTGATGAAACTTAAATTCCATAGAATTTAGAATAATCTAGGAATGAAAAAAGCTTGAGAACTCCAAAATGAACAGGACAGTGACAACTTATCTCTTTCTACCACTCCTTAGTGTGGGTTTTCTTTATTAGATGCAAAGATCTTCTTTTCAGGTAAACACTGAGGTCTGGGAGGGTAGAGCATACACACTGTGAAACACATGTGCAGAGTGAATTTTTAAAAATCCATGTGGATGAATAATCATGTTATAATGCAGCTTTTCAGTATACAGATTCTCTGTTTTAGATGATACTGTTTGCTGGAATCTGTGTTTACCTATGCTCAAAGATCTTCAGGCTTAGAACAGACCTTACAGATCACTGAGCCCAGTGCACCCCAGGAGCCTCCTTAGGCACCGAGGTGGAGAAAAAGGTTCTTTTTATTAATAATTGCGCTCCCACTATGTGCCAGACCCTAGGAATCCATTCTTGCTGGCCTCACCAACATTTCTGATCCTCTGCCCCCCTGGGCCCTCCAGCTTTGTGTAAATGGCTGATGAGTGGGAGCAGACCCTGTGTGCAGCCAAGTTTTTCTTTTTCTGGATTGAGGAAGAATCCAACTGCATGCAGGTCAAGGCAATCCAACCAAGGGCCCACTCCGGCATTATATGCAAAAACCAAATCAGAGCGGTCGGGAAATGCTGACAACCATAATCAGAGCTGCCACTCTCATGTTAAATAAAAGGATGTAGACAAGTAGGAGGGAATTTAAAGCTCGTGTACAGATTTTCTTGAACAATATGAAACTTATCTAGCTGGTGGCAGCTTGTCCTGTTTCCTGTTGCAAAATAGTTCTCTCCTGTGTCTCCCCATTTTGGTATCTGTGAAAAAAGACTGGTTGTATGAAGATCAGATGCCCTTTTGTGCTTAAAACTACCAAAGAGAGGTTCCGTCTTGCTTGTTCTCACATTTTAAAAATTCTGGTAAGTGTGATGCTTGTGTTTTAGAGATAGTTAAAAGAATAATGCTCTAATGGGAAACGAACAACTCTTTTTCTGAAGTTAAAGATTTAAATTCTTTTTAAGGGTCTAATTAATTAAAATAAGGGGAAACTCCCCAGATAATATTAATAATAAAAATTGCGCTAGGGAAATGCTTTGGGTTCAGACATGAAAGCCAGGTGAATGGAATGGCCATATCTTTGAACTGCAATCAGCATTCTCATTTATCTTTTTAAATAAGGAAATAAAAGAATAGTTTTTTCCAGATTCTGAAGAGTTATCTTGCTACTAGAGTAAGAATACTTTGACTTCATCCAACTGCAACTGAGCTGGTTCCAACTGCGCCTCTCACTTCAACTAAATAGACAGTGACAGATTCAGTAATTTTCCTGTCATTGTCAGAAAGAACCTGGCTCTTGTTCTGAAACTACATTCCTTTGGGTTGTCTTTGAAGAGGCTGCAAGATTCTCTGACTTATCAGAACTCTTAATTTGGACACTGTGTACTAATCCAAGAAACTACAGTAACTAACTCTACTGGCATCTGCTACGACAATCTTTATGCATATTGACGAATGTGATGTGAAAATGTGTAGAAGGGCACAGAGAAGACAATAGCTTTGACTTAAACACATGAGGCTGAGGAATGACCTGTCTATGTAAATGATCATTTCTTCTCTTACCCCATCAGCCCAGGTCATCTACCACGTTGTTCCTTCGATGATTAAAGTATATATTGATTGCAGTTGTTAGAATTGGTACTTCTAGGAAACAGGCAAATAAAATCAGGGCTCAGCCATAAAGTCACTATTAGTACCATGATTTGTTGTATTAGCAGGTACAGGCATATCTTGTTTTATTGCAATTTGCTTTATTGCACTTTGCAAATAATACATTTTTTAAAAATTGAAGGTTTGTGGCAGCCCTGCCTCAAATAAGTCTATCAGTGCCATTTTCCCCACAGCATGTGCTAACTTTGTGTCTCTGTGTCACATTCTCACAATATTTCAAACTTTTTTCATTATTATTATACATTATATCTGTTATGGTGATTTGTGATCAGTGATCTTTGATGTTATTATGGTAATTGTTTTGGGGTGCCATGAACCATGCCCTTATAAGATGGTGAACCTAATGATAAATATCATGTGTGTTTTGACTGCTCCACCAATGGCCTAACACCCATCTCTCTCCCTCTTTTCGGGTCTCCCTATTCCCTGAGACACAACAATATTGAAATTAGGTCAATTAGTATCTCTCTGATGGCTTTTAAGTGTTCAAATGAAAGGAAGAGTTGCACATCTCTCACTTGAAATCAAAAGCTAGAAATGATTAAACTTAGTGAGGCATGTCAAAAAACAAGATAGGTCAAAAGCTAGGCCTCTTGTGCCAAACAGTTTTAGCCAAGTTATGAATGCGAAGTAAAAATTCTTGAAGGAAATTCAGTGTTAATCCAGTGAACATACGAATAAGAGAGTGAAACAGACTTACTGCTGATGTGGGAAAGTTCGAGTGGTCTGGATAGAAGATCAAACAAGCCACAACATTCTCTTAAGCCAAAGCCTAATCCAGAACAAGTCCCCAACTCTTCAATTTTATGAAGGTTGAGAGACATGAGGAGCTGCAGAATAAAAGTCTGAAGCTGCAGATGTGGGTTCACGAGGTTGAAGGAAAGAAGTTGTTTCCACAACCTAAAAGTGTGAAGTGAGCAGCAAGTGTTTGATGCAGAAGCTGCAGCAAGTTATCCAGTAGATCTAGCTAAAGGTGGCCTTGATGAAGGTGGCTACATTAAACAACAGATTTTCAATGTGCATGAAACAGCATTCTGTTGGAAGAAGATGCCATCTAGGACTTTCATAGCTAGAAAGGAGAAGTCAGTGCCTGGCTTCAAAACTTCAAAAGATAGCCTGACTCTCTTACTAGGGGCTAATGCAGATGGTGACTTGAAGCTCATTTTCCATCTGAAAATCTTAGGGCCCTTAAGAATTATGCTAAATATACTCTGCCTATGCTCTAGAAATGGAACAACAAAGCCTCGATGACAGCACATCTGTTTATAGCATGGGTTATTGAATATTTTAAGCCCACCATTGAGATTTACTGCTCAGAAAAAAAGATTCCTTTCAAAATACTACATCTCATTGACAATGAACCTGGTCACCAAGAGCTTTGATGGAGATGTACAAGGAGATGATTTTTTTTCATGTCTGCTAACACAATATCCATTCTGCAGCCCATGGATCAGGAGAAATTTTGAATTTCAAGTCTTACTTTATTTAAGAAACACATTTTGTAAGGCTATAGCTGCCATAGATACAGCTGGTATGATTTCTCCAATGGATCTGAGAAAAGTAAGTTGAAAATTTGCCAGAAAGGATTCACCATTCTAGATGTCATTAAGAACATTCATGATTGATGAGAAGTCAAAATATTAACATGGACAGGAGTTTGGAAGAAGTCGATCCCAACCCTCGAGGATGACTTTGAGGGGTTCAAGACTTCAGTGGAGGAAGTCCCTGCAGATATGGTGGAAACAGCAAGAGAACTAGAATTAGAAGTGGAGCTTGAAGATGTGACTGAATTGCTGTAACCTCAAGACAGAACTAACAAATGAGGAGTTGCTTCTTATGGATGAGCAAAGAAAGTGGTTTCTTGAGAGAGAATCTACTCCTGGTGAAGACCCTGTGAATTTTGTTGAAATGAAAACAAAGGATTTAGAAAATTACATAAACTTAGTTGATAAGGCAGCAGCAGGGTTCGAGAGGATTGACTCCAATTTTAAAGAAGTTCTGCTGTGGGTAAAATGTTATCACACAGCATCGCATGCTACAGAGATATCTTTCATGAAAGGAAGGGCCAATCAATGTGGCAAACTTCAGTTGTCTTATTTTAAGAAATTGCCATAGCTACCCCAGCCTTCAGCAACCACCCTGATCAGGTCAGCATCCATCAACACTGGGGCAAGACCCTCCACCAGCAAAAAGATTATGACTTGCTGAAGGGTCAGATGATAGTTGGGTTTTTTGGTTTTTTTCCCAACAATAAAATATTTTTTAATTAAGGAATGTACATTGGCTTTTTAGACAGTGCTATTGCACTCTTAATAGACTACAGTAATGGTATAAACATAACTTTCATATGCACTGGGAAACAAAAAATTCATGTGACTCACTTTATTGCTCTATTAGCTTTATTGCCATGAGCTGGAACCCAACCTGCAATATCTGCAAGGTGTGCCTGTCCTTGAGTTATAGTGACTAATGTTTTCATATTCCCAGGGCCTGCTTTCATACCCAAGTGGCCAGAGATGGCCACTGTAACCCAGGCCGAGCCAGCCAGCATCCTATCACTCTAGCCACAGAGACAGCCACCAAAATGACCCTTAACTGTTTGTTTATTCTAATTAGAGCTGGTGTAGAAGATACCATTTTCTCTCTTGTCAAAAGATGTAAGAACATGTCCCTACAGCTTTCCAAAGCCATGATCTATCTGGGTCACATAGTGATGGTGGCCTTAGAGAATGGCCCTCACCTTCTAAGAGAAGCAAGGAAGAGAAAGAAGAGGGAGAATTGCTGGTTCCTAAGTTCTTGGACCCAGGCATTCCTGAGGTTTTGTCCCTACACTTTTTGGAGGGCACCAAATGATCCAGTAAAGCTCAACTTTTTCATTTAAGCTACTTTAGTTAGATTTTTGTCTCTTATGATCAGGGTTCTGACTAGCCTTGAGGATATCTTGTACACCTAGTTATGATTATAATATGAATTTTATGTTTTTAGTGCCCATTAATCAACACCTATTAGGATAAGTTGAGGCTGGCCTAAAATGATTACAACAAGAAACTTCTTATAGGATGAGATCTTCACTACGTGGATAGTAAAATGGACTCCACACTGGAGAAATGCATAAAGGACCTCATTTGCTCTCTAAAAGAAGTCTTTTTTTTTGTTGTTAGCATTAAGTTTATCAAATTATTTTCATCTTCCCTTCCTTCCTCCCCATTCTCAATTATAATGGGCTTTGGAAACTACTCTTTTATTAGAACAAAAAAGGGAGACTTCCTCTATTTTTTGCTGACCCTTTTGTGTGGATGCAAACATCTCCACATATATAGGAACTCACACACTCAGAAAAGCCAGTGTTGTGTCCAGTGACATGAGAATGAGCAGGACAAGAGGAAAGGACACTAAAGTGACAAAGACTCTGAGAGAAAAATAGTGAGATAGAGAAGGACCCCGTGCCCAAGGTGCTTGGAAATAAGCTCAGATTGGAAAGATCTCTAGAACCACAAACTGCACACCAAGTGGTGATTAACCTCTGTAAGGCTCTGTGCCTTTCTCTCTGTGTCTCCATTGCTTGTCACGGGTCCATGGCTTAACAAGCATTTGTGAAAAGAATGCTGAGTAATGACGAACTTGCTTGTGTGACAGCCACGCTTCCCTTTGGACCAGTTACCAATGTATGAGGTGGTGTTTGCTAGCTAGTGTTTTTAGACTATACCTTTCATCTCTGAAGTCACATCTAACTTTCCTTTTGAGTCCCTAATGCCCCACTGGAGCCCACTATGCACTTCCATCATGTCATCATGTCACTGATGAGCATTAGTGCTCCCAGTAAACTACAAGCTCCTCGAGGGCAAGGAACTCAGCCTAATTTATTTATTCTACCCAGCAAGTGCCTAATGCATGGTCTCATTAAATGTGTTGAATGAATGAATTCTCGATGCCTATCACATATTAAAACAGACTTCTGATAAGCCAGAGAGCTCACACTGAAACAAATGAATTAGAAACTTCTACAGCGTAGCACAGTGGTTCTCAAACTTTGCTGTGCATTGGAATCACCTGGGAGCTTTTTAAAAAGCACCACAGCCTAGGCCACCGCCAGACCAATTAAATAAGAAACTCTGGGGGAACGGAAAGATGTCAGACCCTTCAGGTAATTCCAAAACATAGCCACGTTGGAGAAGCAGTGTCTAGGCAGGTGCTTCTCAAATGTCAATGTGCATACAAAACACCTGGAGATGTTTTGAAGTTCAAATTCTGATGCCCGAGGTCTGGGGTGAGGCCCAAGATTCTGGAGGTTTAACAGGCCCCTAGGTGATGACGATGATGACACTTTTGGTCTCTAAGGGACAGTTAGGCTCCATGAGATTCTGGAGCCCTAGCAGGCTCCCAGATGATGCTAATGAGGTTGCTGTTAATCTCCGAAGGACAGTAAGGAGTAAGGTGACTCAGGGAAGCAAGCCTGGTCACAGGTCCTTTTTTTTTTTTTTTTTGACACCAGCCAGCCAGTACAGCTCCATTTTCATCTGAATTGCATTTGCCGTTCTGCATGAGATTTCAGTGGGGAAATTGCCCTTGTGAAAAGTAGAAGAAGAAGGGGGAAAATTGGAATAGGGAAAAGGCAGTCACTGACAGGTCCCTTACTGGGGGGCTTCTCTTAGGGGGCTGCTCTCGGCAGCTTGCCGCCTTCTCTACCTGGGCTGCGGCGGTCTCCATCCTTCTTTGCCACTCTCTGAAGGCCCGGTGTGGTGCCCACTTTCTTGTCCACTGCAGAGCCCCTGAGCCCTCTCCTAGAAGACCCCAAGCTGAGACAATGTAGTCTCCGCAGACTCGCCCCCGAGGGAGGGATTTACTTATTGTGCTGAAGAAGGGAAGGAGGGAGAAAACCAAACCAAACAAAACCAAACAAAAAGGGGAAAACAACAACAAAACTTAGGCAGCAGAGCAGCGGGAATAGCAGCCTTCCAGGGTCCCCCACTGTTGGGAAGAGCGGCCCGGCGGGGGGCGCTGCGGCAGGTGCAGGGGCGGGCGCCGCACTTACCATGACTGTGGCCGCGGCCGCGGCTGCCTGGGCGGCCACCGCGGCTTGGTTGGCTTGGTGCTGCGCAGCTTTGATTTTGGCCTGCAAGTGTGCAGGAGGGTGAAAATATTTGCATTTCTCCCTCATGCAACGCCCCTTTATGTAATCCATACAAACGGTTACGGTGTTGTCGTTTGTGTCGATCATGGTGCTGTCGGCGGGGTGTGCAAAGCGGCAGTCGGTCTCTCCCCGGGCGCAGTTCCCTCGCTGGAACTCCCTGCAAACCTGAGACACAGGGAACAAGAGCCGCGATGCAGCACAGAGCCTGGCGCCGCGCGCTCACAAACAGACGCTTTCCCTTCCTTTGAATGGTGGCTTCTGTGCCACGCACAGTACAATTGATTATCCGGAACCCAAGTAACCAGAATCTCTGCCAAACTCACTTGAGTTTTGTTTTTCTCCCTTTCCTAGGACGAAAATCTGTATTGAGACAATAATCCAAAATCTGCAGTTTAGATAAAATAAGAAAGAAAAATCAACATGGCCTTCATTGTCCCTGAGTAGCATATCATCTATCTCTATATATATCTTCAAATCTCCTACTAAGACAACCACTTTGGGGATGCCATAGGGTTTTTTGTCTTTTCGCGTGGAGGGGTAATTTCATCATGCATCAAGCTACCAGGTCATAGTCGTGCAACTCCACAAACAATCAGAGGAAACGGCAAACTTGTTCCTCCTGTCTCTGAGGACGGGGAGTGCGTTGGGTGAATGTTAATGCTCCTGTTTGCCCCTCTTCTCCCTGCTCTACAAAGATAACTTATAATCATAAACCAAGAGCAATATCTAAGACACCAAAACTTTCATTTTAAGGTTATTATATTATTATTTTTGACAGCACAGAAAGAAGATAAGAAAGTAAAGATAAAACAAGAGAAATATGTCAAGAGACAACGGTAAAGAAATAAGTAAACGGAGGGGAGTGGAATACAGCTGGAAGTGTTGATATTTTTAATTCTTTAATCCCAAATTATCCTGAAATCTCAGTAACTAGAATTGCCCATCCTCTGAGAATTCTGGTGGATCAAGATTTTACTTCTAAAGAAAGATTTCTTTAGAATTTGAAGAGTATTCTTAATTATACCCTGAATATAGACAATATGAAATAATATGAATAACATACACAGTGTTTATATAATTCTTCCCTGCTTATACATATCGTACAAATCATTAGCAAGAAAAAATTACTAGTAGAGTTGTAAGTTTATCTCTTTTCAGTCTCCAGTTCCAAAGTGTGTAAGTAAGTGTTGGTTCACACCTTGAGCACCTCAATGTTTCTGAAGGGTCACTGACTTGAAATTCAAGTCTTGTGAAAGTCAAACATAGTTGCAAAATACTGTTTCACTGACCAGTGGCCAGGCAAGGTTGAAGGGTAAACAGCATGAATTATAAGATTGTTCGTTGTTTACTCCTACTTTGAATATTAGCCAACATTCTCTCTTTAGTTCATAAAACGTACAAAATAAAAATCGCTAAGATGTTCCCACAGATTCTGAGTAAGCCTTCCTCTATAAATGGAATGACTCCTGTCTGTGACAGCGTCATAGGTGCAGACAAGCCATCAAGCACCTACCAAGGGGCTCTGTGTGCCGCTGACTTCATTCCTGGTTTGAATGAACCAAAAGGCACCCTGCTAAAGTCATTGTGAATCATTTTCACATATGTCTTTGTCTACTAGCCCTGTTGGGAAGGACTATTTGTTCCCAATTCTGTTGATTTAATTTGTTTTCTAAAACAGTCACATACCGAACACAAAAGCTCCATGGGTCCAGCAGGTGGAGCCCAAAACACTTTTCCAGTCCCATGAAAGGTCTATTCAGTGCTAACAGGGATAGGCTATATCTCTCCAAAACAGAAGCAATTAGACTTTACATTCTCTTTAACTGGGGATCCATATACTTCAGATCGAAGCTGAGTGAAAAAACATGTATCTTTAAAAATATTTGCAGTTTGAAATTCTGAATTTTAAAACATACACAGGATATTCGGCAGCAATATTTTATTGCCTTCAAGGTTTACTGGGTTAGGATGTAAACAAATGCACATTGAAAGAACATTCTGTAAAGATCCAACGTAAAGTACAGTGTACGTCCTAACCACGTATGTGTCACCTGAGAACTTCAGTCAGTAATGAAACTAGAGGAGCTCTTTGAAAAATCTATGAGAATCTTTATACACTCTTATTATATGCTCTATTAAACATCACGGGGATGTAATAGTAAGATAAATAGATGAATTCTCCAGCTGTGAGTAAAGAGAAATTTTACCCAACAAAGTACAGGAGGGTTGGCTCCACTCATGACTTAAGAATTATGTTTTATAAATATATGAACTTGTTTTCTTGAATGTTCTAGATAGAACACTTGAATTTAGGTTAAAGAAAATATCTCAATTAGTAACTAAATTTTCCCAGCTTCCAATTCTCCTCTGTTTACCAAGAACACAATCAGGGCTGATATCCTGGCACATTACCAGAGCAGCCATACTTGTTCTTAAAATATTGAAATATGGCCATACCAATTGGTAAAGAGTTGTAATCCCACTTCCTCCCACCACTGCCCCTGAGTGTCCCCCCTTGCCCTGGTTGCTGGTCTCTTGATCTGCCAGTTTCCAGAACTTTCTAGGATCTAGCAAGGGCTAGTGCCTGGCACAGCAGGAGACCTTCAGGAATGGAGCCATCTCTATGGCCTGCATAGTGACTGATTCAATATTCTATTGATTGTTTAATATTTTGCCCTTAAACACATATTACATGTACCTGATTTTTATTTGTACTAAAGTTATTATTTTCCCACAGACTAATTTCCTTTTTACTTGGCCTTTATTTCAAACCATAGAATTATGAATGCATGGGTTTTAGATGACAGAGAGAGAGAGAGAGAGAAAGAGAGTGTGTGTGTGTGTGTGTGTGTGTGTGTGTGTGTGTGTGTGTGCGCCAGTGTGTATGGCTGTTTTACAGGATTGAATTAACATCTCCCAAGCTATCACTTACATAGAAGTATACTTCTACGACAAATACATCTCAAAACACAAACATAATTGAAGTACCTCCAGTTTGTCAGTCCTGAGAAGTTTCTGAGTTGCAGTTGAGCCCGGGACAGTGACAGGTGGACTTCCGGGAACAATAACAGGTGTGGTGGGTAGAATTTCCGTTGGGACTAACCCAACTCCAGGGGTTACAGGTGCTAAGTAAGGAGCAAAGCTAATAGCCGTATTTGTCCCTATGGCAGGACCTACAGGAAAAGTGGGCTGTTAAAGGAAGACAACACAGGAAAAAGATTTCTTTAGAATAAAACTTTAAAAAATCACCAGCAAATGTTATTTGAGCAAAATGTATTCATCATATATTCTTTGTGTTCATTGCACAATTTAATGCTGAACTGTGATAAAAATAGAATCCATATAAATCCTTTCTTCCCCAAACCATACAAACATATAGGAGAACATCATAGAAACCTAATTACAGGAAACGGATTGAACTTTCATTCCTATGAAAGTGTTCTCAACAAAAGAAAATAATAATTTCTACTCTGCTCATCATTCTAAACAATTGAATGTTATAACACTAAGGTAGTAAAACTTATGGAATACTGATTGATGATCTTTGATTTCTTCTACATGTTTCTCAAAGGGAGAAGACTAAAGAAAACTCTTCATTATAACCTGATTTTAAAGTTGAGGAACTTTACTCATTCTCAAAAAATGGGGCTTACCTGGGATTTTATTTTGGTCAGACTTGCCAGTATGTTTCCATATTCCATCACTAGCATGTATAGTCCCAAAATTCATATGCAGTTTCCATATAGACCTACTATTTTTCGCTCTAACTCAATTATGTCTAGATCCAACTTTCCCTTCCTGAAAGGTTGGATAGAAGAGCTTGAACTTTTTAATTGACTAATTTCTCAACTGGCTATTAAAAGTTGGTTTGGTTTCCTGGGTCACAAAATCAACACAGCAGTGACAAGAGCATACAGTGCCTTATTACATCTGTTCCCTATCACTATAGTCCTTGTCCAGGGATAAGAAGAAATATGCTAGTGGATTGATGGGATAATTATTTTTTAAAAGCTCTACCTAAAAATATATAAATAATTCTGCCTTTCAGAAAGGAAATAATATACATTTAAGAGAATAACAAACCTTGTTTTTTACCTTTTAAGAACCACTGTTAGAAATTTTAAATACTAAATATTTTTCTTAGACTAAATTTTACACTGAAATGGATTTGAATGCTTGTTTGTTTTTCAGTGATAGATGATTTTTAACCTATTTGTTTTCAGATATTTGCAATCATATGCTAATGCAATTTTTTAACATTGAACTAGGATGTTGCCAGTGTCATGCTTCTTCTCTATTTATATATTGTGAGTGACATTCTCATTGTCTATTTGTGACCCTGAATGAGTTTTTTAACTATGTCTAGTAAACACATTTTTCTTTATAGCAATAAGAGAAGAATATTTCTTATAATGGTCATGATAGAAAACAGTAAATTATTGATAATGTATGCAGGGAGTCTTGGAGAGGCTGGAAAGTCTTTATTGAAGTGGTGGGGGCTGGAAGAGGCCATGTTAATGGTCTTAGAGGGCTGCCGGGTCAGTACACCCACGAGGAGCTCCTAGATCTTTATGGCTCAGATATAAAATTCACTTTGGGAGAGAGTTACAATATGAGGTCTCAACATGGGAAATAGATGGCAGTTAGGATTTTTTTCTTCCTTGATTTTTTACAAAATGTTATATATGTGTGTTATCCATTTGAGTTATAATTATAGAAAGTGGGGTTTTCAGTAACCGTAGCTTTTATAATTTAGTACTGTTGAAAAAAAGCCAGGTGATTTAAATAGTAAACGGACTATCTAATGTTAAGATTTTTAAAAAAAGTCAGTTCTGAAAGTTGGAAATCACAACACATCAGGAATTCAACAGAGCAGCTATATCATAAATGCCTGCGGGTGGGGGCGGCATTTGAAAAACAGAGGTAAAACGTGACTCAATAGTTCTAGCAGGGAGCTTGAAATTTGCATTTAAAAATTTTTACTGCATGATCTGACACTTGGCCAAATTTGGGGACCACTCTCATAAATGAGGAGTGAAAATAGTATTAGAAATATTTGCACTAAATGTGTAATTTTACCCGAGACTCATTATCAAAGTAAACATTTAGAGAAAATATTTGTCTTTTGTACCTCCATTTTTTTTTTTTTTCTGAAAGTAAATTCCCAATCCTCCCTTCCCACAGATCACCAGTGTGGTAACATACACAGGTGGTGCCTTCACTGTCAATAGGCTATGAGAAGCTCAAAACTCACTTCCCAAAACCTTTTTGGATATCAACAAATCTATTCCAATTAGCTAAATTTTGCTTTCAAAAATATAGGTTACTTGTTTATCTGATTTAATAATCTAAAATGACTGTTCCAATATGTTTTATTGGCGATGCTGTAATGTAGGTCACAGAGAAATAGTATTATTTAAAAGTAAAACCACAGATTTTCAACTCCGAGAGACTTGAATTCAAATCCAGTGCTCTGTCACTTACTAATC
The DNA here is from genome assembly GCF_000956105.1 of Propithecus coquereli. Lineage (NCBI taxonomy): Eukaryota > Metazoa > Chordata > Mammalia > Primates > Indriidae > Propithecus > Propithecus coquereli. The sequence goes on along the minus strand of NW_012148197.1, from coordinate 4,104,026 downwards.
CTTACCCTGGGGAGGAAATTAACCTCTCTGAGCTTTAATTTTCTCATCTACGATAGGGAAGTAAAACTACTTAGCTAAAAGGGTTGGTCCGAATGAGGGGCTATTTCTCTCCTATTTCCCCATGGTCAACCCAATAAATAGCAGCTGTCATTAGTAGGGCAAAAATCAAATAAAGGTTTGGGGTTTTTGCCTCAAATTATCCAATGATCCTATAACAGGAATGTAATCAGCATAGCAATATAATAGATAGGGGTATAAAACTGAGTTAAATTATAGCAATAATCTTCTCTTTTTTTGAACTATGGGCTGGGAAAGTAAATATTTTCTACCACGTGGAACTGACTGAAAGTTAAAAGTTAATAGGCCAATTCAGATAGACTCAGTTGGATGTTTTCCTTGTTTTATGTAGAGTGTTTTCCATTGAAGTTCATTAGTAAAAAAAAATACAGTTACGGTGATTTGCGGAGATGTGCACTCTGTATTATTGTTATGAACAATAATACTTTACATCTGCAAAAGATTTGGCTGTTCTGAAAGCATTCTCACACTCGTCGTCCTGGTTAATCTTCTCAAATCCAGGAGAAGCAAGTGTGGCAGCAAGAATCGCAGTCTCACAGGTGAGAACAATTTAGAGTGGAGACACTAAAGGGATAACCCAAGGTCAATGCTTCCAGGCAGAGTCAAAGCAAAACACCCCGGACTCCTGGCTCCCAGTCGCGGGCTATTCCACTCTTCTGTGCTCACTAGATTTTCTTGGCAATTTCTTAAAACAAAAGAGGAAAGAAAAACCCACAAACCAGTTGCCTGTGTGTCTTTGGAGCAAATAGAGTGGTATCGGAGAGTTGTACCGGAGCGTGTCCCACAGCCAGCCTGGGCTTTCTGCAGACAGGACGTGTGGGGACCCGATGCTTTGGAAAAGTGGTTCTCGGATCCTGGATTCAAGTTAAACTCCCTAGGTAGGTAGAGTCTTGGCCGATAAGGTATCCTGGTGTCTGAATTCGGTTCTCAGCCGGTGGATCAGAAAAGAGAAGGGCAGCCCCTTCCCGTGATTCTGTTCCTGCAAGCACAGCAGCGCCAGCTCAGGAGCATCCGCCCCGCGGCTCCTGCAGAGTGCTGCTGCCAGGCCGCCGCAGACAGCCTCCGTCTGGCCCACGTCATCTCGTCCTCTCGTCACCGCGCAGCGCTAACCCACAGCGAGGGAGGCCCGAGGGCAAGATGTGCAGGAAGCTTCTTGAGGAAAATCGCTTCCGAAATGCCGGTCCGGCGACTTCCTCCCTCTGTTCCTCACACCACCTTCCTCTGTTTCTGGCCCCGGGTTCCTCTCTCTCTGCTCTTGTTTCCACTACGTGACATCAGTAGATCCAGTCTCAGGGATGACAAACACACGCTCTCACACACTCACTTACATACATTCACACTCCCACACTCCCACACACACTCACATACATTCACTGCACATGCACACTCACAACACACTTGGACACACATTCACTACACACAACACAACATGCAACATGCAGTCACACACACATACATTAACTACATACATGTACACTCACAACACACACTACACACACACAACACACACACACCACACACGCATACCTTCACTACACATGTACACTCACAACACACTTGCACACATATTCACTACACACAACACAACATGCAACATGCAGTCACACACACATACATTCACTACACACATGTACACTTGCACACACTCACACACACACATTCACTACACATGCACACTCACAACACACACTACACACTTATAACAACACACAAAACACAGACACACACTCACACTTGCACGCACACAACTCACACACGCATTCACACACTCACCACACACAGACATTCACTACACACATACACTCACAACACACTTGCACATACATTCACTGCACACTCAACACCCAACACAGTCACACATATAACACATTCACACTGACTATATACTCACACTCGTGCACTCACAATATAGCACACACGCACAGTCACACACACATTCACAGCACACACACACTTGCACACACACTCACAGCCTCCCACACAGCTCCTTTATCTTGCATGCACATGTGAAGGCTGTGTGTGTTCCAGGAGGGAACGGCAAGACAAATTCCAGCTCTATCCTAACAGGAATCGGGGAGACAAAAACTGCTAGGAGGAACGAGGTGGGGGGGGACTTTTGAAACACAGGGAATTTGAGACAGAAGAGTTGTAAGAGGAAAGAATGGTTTGAATTTTCATTCATTTAATAAATATTTGTTGGTACGAACATGGTGCCAGAACACTGTGTATGTTTATTGAACTGAAATGCTCGTGGGAAAGAACAAAACAAACAAAATCACAGTTCGTTTGTATGGCGAAGCAGAGGAGGGGGTTTCATTGATAAGGATGGTGGGGATTGGAGGTGGGTTGCAGGGCTGGATCTGAGTCCCTGTGAGTAAGGTGAGTTAACCTGTGACGAGCACAAGGACACATCAGCAAGGGCAAAGCCAGGAGGCACACACAGCTCTGGGTATGCAGAGCTCAAAATCTGCTTTGGTCTCAGTGGACACAGGCAGAGTGGCTCAGGATAAGATGGCGGGCTGGCGGGGACCAGATCACAGAAGCCACTGGGGGTCATAATCAAGGTCAAATGTTTAGGCTTTATCCCCAGTGAAACAGGGAAGTACTGAAGGCCTTTAAGTAGGGCAGTGATATGATCCTATTTATATTTTAAGAAGACTCCTCTTTTTAAAGGGTTGCTGCATATAGGAAATATTGGAGTAGTTCGAGAGTGGAATTGAGAGATTAGGAAGGAAACATTTATATGGTATTTTGAAAAAAGGTTGATGGGGCCTCAGACAAGGGTGCTGAGAGGTGGAGAAGTAGATGTGTTTGAAGGCAGGTGTGACAGGACTTGCTGAGGAACTGAATGTCAAAGAACATGCAGGAAAGAGTCCACTGGATTTAGGTTTGAGATTGTCACTTCATGATACCATTTACTGAAATGGGAATGTAGTGTAGTAAAGAATTTGATTTTGAACATGTCATGCTCCTGTGAGAAATTTAAAGGTGAGTCCAATAGGAAGTTGGATATACGAGCCTAAGGCTCGGAGGAGAGGTTTAGACTGGAAGCACACATTTGGGGTTCTCAGCCTGTAGATGATTGACAGCCACAAGAATGGATGAGACCACAAAGGAGAGGGTAGATGGAGAGAAATATCCAGTTCTAGGAGCCTCAACATATAATAGAGAAATATAATGGGCAAAGGAGACAGAGGAGGGAATGATCAGAGAGAAAGGAGAACTTAACAGAGGAGAGATTGGTGACACGTGTTGAGTATAGCTAAGAGGCCGAATAAATTGTCTTAGTCCATTCTGGCTCCTACAACAAAATATCACGAACTGGGTGGTTTATAAACAACAGACATTTATTTTTCACATTTCTGGAGTCTGGGATGTCAAGGTCAAGGTGCTGGCAGATTCGATGTCTGGTGAGGGCCTGCTTTCTGGTTCATAGATAGGATGGCCTCACTGTGTCCTCACACGGCAAAAAGGTGAGCGTTCTCCTCCGTGTTTCTTCTTGAAAGGACACTAATCCCATTCATGAGAGCTCCACCTTCATGACCTAATCGACTTCCATAGGCCCTACTCCTAATACCATCACCTTGGGGGTTAGGACTTCAACATATGAATTTTGCAGGGGACACAAAGATTCAGACTGTAACAACAACGACAGCAAAAAGTGACCGTCAGTTTGGTGATATGGAGGACACTGGCAAGAGAGGTCAGTGGAATGGGTTCAGAGGTGGACAGAGGAAGGAGGGACTGGGAAAAATATCCGTTGCACTTTAAAGAAGTTTAGCCTAGAAGGAGGCCTAAAAATGGAGTAATAGTACTTGTGACTCTGCTTATCAATTTATATGTCTTAAGCAATTTCTGCATCTATTAGTTTCTTGTAGCTGCTGTAAACGAATTACCACAAACCTGATGGCTTAAAACAATGCACATTTATCCTTTCCTAGTTCTGGAGGCCAGCAGCCCCACGTCAGTTTCACTGGGCCAACATCAAGGTGTTGGCAGTTCCTTGCACCCCCCGGGAGGCCCTAAGGGAGAGTCCCCCCTCATCTCTTCCCCCTTCTGGTGGCTGCTGGCCTGCCTTGGCCTGTGGCCACATCACTCCAATCTCTGCCTCTGTGGTCACATAGCCTTTCTCTTCTTCCATCTGTACCAAATCTCCCTCTGCCTCTCTCTTCAAAGGACACTTACGAGCGCATTTATTCCAGGAGGATCTCCCTATCTCAACATTCTTAATCCCATCTGCAAAGACCCTGTTTCCGTATACGATGACATTGTAGGCTCCAGGAACCTATGAGGGCCATTATTCAGCTGACTACACTAATTTGAACTAATTTGTTGGCAGAGGTGATGATTTTTAAACATGTCACATTTTTATTCCAATACTTCTTGTGATTTAAAAACTCCTACTAAAATATTTAACTATAATATTTCCTTTTCAAAGAGAAATAGTGATTATTGACCTCTGATTCATGTTTGAAACAATACATAAACATAACTTTCAAAAAAAGTTCAACCAATAGTAGCCAGTAGGAATGGAATCTTCTTATTAACAGTGCCGTCATTGAGTACCAGGGGTCAATCCTTGTTAATTCTAAATAAATAGGATGTGTATGAGTCAAACGAGGGTGACACATAATGCACTGTTGCTATGTTGACATTGCTGGGTCTAAATTTATTGCCAAAAACATCGTTTAATATGTATAACTAAATTATTTTAGCAGCTAGGTAATTTAATAAAATCATTTATATGCATGCATCAAATAAAGAGACCATAAATTATACATGTGTGTAGTTTTAAATAGAACCACTTAAATGCCTATTTTTGGTAGGAAATGTGTTCAGAAATCTCTCTGTGTTCAGTTCTTACATCTGGGCAAGTTCTTACGCATCCTCGACAATACACTTATTTGAGCCTCCTCCAGGCAGCTTTTCCTCATCTAATCTCATCATTTCCTGGGCCTGAATCTCACTCTGCCCTTTTCATGTGTATGTCTATCTCCAAAAGACCGTATCTTGTTTATTTTGGAGGCCTCTGCATCTGGCATTTCTTTTACTCTGGGCAAAGCTCATTCCTGGCTACTCTGTACAGAAACCTGGAGACAAGCAGAGTTGCTAACAACCTGCGCAGATTCCGACTCCTCTTCTGGGCCAGCCTTGCCCTCCCCACCCCATCTCATGGGAGGACAGTAAAAAAGCCGAATTCACAGTTAGCTGTCCTTTTTAATTTAGCAGCTTCAGTCACACAGACTTTTCCTACAATAAAGACTGATTTTTAAACAACAGTCTTTCTTGTGCATGTATTTTTTTAAAAAAAGCAAATTTCACTCACTTTTGATTTTTTTTTTAAATTGTTAATAGCTTGTTTCTGACAAACAACTCAGAAATGTAAATGAAAACCACTAAAGTCAAATGCATTCCTTTTCCCAAGGGTGCCATTCCAAAACCCGTTTCCATTCCTTTAAGGAAGTACTTTCAAACACAGCAAAACCAGGAGGAAAATATTAGGCAATATATATTCCTATGAACTCCCTTGGGCATTTGATCTTGTGGTCATTGTCACAACTGCCACACCCTTCGCAGGCCTCTGAGAGACAGGAGACCTAAGTGACTCACTCTGGCAGGTTTTCTTTTACTCCTGCTGCCTTTGCCACCTTTCCTTGGGGGCCACTGTCAGGCTCTGGCTGGAGCAGACCGTGGAAAGCGCTCTTGCTAGCACGTCTGAGTTAAGTCCCAGCTCCACAATTTATTAGCTGCATGGCATCGGGGAAATCATTGAAATTCTCTGGTTTCTCACTTTCCTCATCCTTAAAATGGTGCCATTGAACTAAATAATCTCTTTGCTACATCGCTAAAAATATTTTAGGCATCACAACCTCTCTTCGATACATAGATTATCAATTCACACTCTAAATGAAAATGTAGAACTATTTCCGTTCTAAGATGGTTCAGATATAGAGTTTACTAATGAGAAAGAGTTGGAATGACACAGATTCTCCGGATATTGATCAGAAATTGTCTTTGCCTCCTGTTTCCACAAATATTTTTGCGTTAAAAATTAAAAAAAAAACGAAACTATTTTCCAGCATCTATTGAACTGCAAAGCTATTTGCTTTCATTGTAACCAAAGTGACAAAGTGGAAGGAGGTCATCTTGGGTCAATGTGGCATTGCCCGTACCAACACTTTAATCACCCAGCCCATCATTAGATAAGATGTACTCACCACTGGATGAAGTGGTGTTCCTGGAAACATAAATTGCATCTGCTGGGCAAGCATTGCTGCTGCAGTTTTTTGCTGGATCAAATTGTTCCTCCCATTAATTTCTAGTTGAGTTTTTAAGTGTGTCGGAGGGTGAAGATACTTGCAGTTCTCTCTTGAACAACGGCCCTGTAAAACGAATGTTTTGGTTTTAGGACTGTTATAAGTAGCTTGCAACTCCAACATCAACCATTTCACGATTGCTTCTTATATATACACAAAGCCAAGGATCCTATGTGTGTGTGTGTGTGTACGTATGTGTGTGTGTATGTTTGTGTGTGTGTGTGTGTATGCTGGGGAGGAGTGAACCAAATATTATATGATTATTAAGGATAATTGAACCTATTGAGCAGAGAAGCTTCCTGAGGTTTTTTTTTTTTTTTTTTTAAATTCCTTTTTTTTCTTTTTTTTTAATGGATTCTAAACCCTGACAATAGATTCCAAAGAAATGTGGTTGCTGAGTGTGAAGGCAAGATCCTCCTCCTATGCAGTATGGAAAGCAACCAGAGGAGCATATCCATTGTGACCCATCAAAAGGAGTCTTTGAACTTGCTACACACTGGTTTGTACATGCTACAGTGATATCCAAGTATGAATAGTTCTATGACAAATTTGTGCAGTGGAAATAGTAATAAGAATTTTAAATGCGTGCTCCAGATTAGCTGAAGACATCCTTTATTTAGACTTATTGATGAAGAGGCAACAATTATACAGGGGTGGACATTTCTTGGTGATATATGCACAGGTGAAAGTCCCAGGCCTGAACTCAGATCACGATCTGCAACTGGTACTTTGTAACACAAAAGCCGTCACTCTATTATCCCTGCCCTACCCCATGACAGGAGTATCGAATTTGATGTCATGATGTGCCACAGTGAAGAGTGTTCATGGCTAAAGTAACATTCAGATGCTAAAGCTGGCAAAACAAACATAAAAATAATTAGGTAACAGGTGTGCATAAAACCAGTCTCAAAGAGTCATTGCCTATGGCAGTGTTTATACTTAATCCCCAAATTTTCAAAACACTTGTTGAGAGAATAATTACTTTGGTGTGTGAATTATATACTTTCTGGAGAAAGAATAGCAAACTGTGTTAACCAGTTTAAGTATTATCATTCCCTAAACAATTAGTCCATTTGCAACCAAGAAAAGAGAATATGGATTTGTTTACCAGATATAAAAATAATTTTAAAAAGCAAGCTTGGTGGATCTGGGGAAATGAATTTGTTTATAGTCATCCTAATTCTAAACATCTGGAGTTCTCACTCTGCTTCCCACTAATTTCAGCTGCACTTTTGGCAGCTCAGGCTCCCTCTCTGGAGTTTGAATCTTCCCCCGCTGCCGTGGAGAAGGGAAGCACAGGCCTGGTGGTCTGTGCTGATCAACTGATGCTGTCCTGAGGGTCCACTGTTAGCAGCGTTAGCAGTTGCATCCCTCTTTGGGGAGGATAACCAGGTCGGTGCCAAGGACATCAAAATGAACAGGTCCTCGTTTTCTGCTAATTAGAGTCTATAACAATGGGCAATGTCAGTGTGTCTCCTTAGTCTCAAGTTCATACTGTGGATGTTTCATTCAGTCTGCTATGTACGAACACACAGGCAAGTGTTGGAAGGTCTAGCGGAAAGATACAGGTAAATTGGAACTGCAACTGGAACCCACTCTAAATCAAAGCAGTTTAGGAATCTCTCTCTCTCCATCTGCTTCTCTCTGCACATATGATCTTTTTTATTTTTACTTCTAACTTTACTCATTGCTTTGTGACTTCTCAGTCCCTCCAGCCCTGTCAACTTGCTTCAGGCATCTCTTACTTCACTTCCCTTTCTTCCCTCCTTTGACAATCGACTCAGTCTCTCTGTTTGTTAAAATCAAATCTCCGAGAGAGCATTTCAATTGAGCCAGCACATACAACGCAGGTCTCTGGAATGGCTGTCTTTATGTCTGGTGGCTAAATACGATCTGATCATCTATGATGGGAGGTGGTTACAGGGAACAGAACATAGTTATAGCCCTTCAGCTGGTTGTGGGAGGATTAAACAGAATGCAATTCTTGTATAGAAGATAAGCCATGACAGGCTTCTCTCTAACAACCTCAATCCAAACACGCGTTAGCCACAAACACTGCACTTGGAAGCTGACACCCAGAGAAGCTCATGTATTCAAGATGCACTTACGGGTCTATGCACATAAACATACAGATGGGTCTAACGGAGAGATTGGGGAAAGCAGAGCTTTGCAGAATGGGAATGGAATTAGTGAAATGTCCACATTTCTATCTGTATGGCTGTTTAATTTTGTTCACTCATATAATTGTCAATTTGATCACTAGTCTTTTAATGTAGCTTTGTAACTGCACATACAAATTTTGACTTGACTGGAAAAATACAATTGTCTTGTAAATGCTATTATCCCTTGGTACAACTGGGACTCTTAGGGAACTATATAAACTATTTTTGGCTAATAGAAAATGGTTTATGACATCAAATTAGTAATTTATTGATGGAACCTTCTTTTTCATGAGAATTAATGTCATTTCCTAGTGTCCATACATACTTGTACTAGGGAATATTATTGATCACCTACATCCCAGGCAATTTGTATATGTTTATCTCATTTTCTCCTTATAATAGCAGTAATGATCCCTACTTCACAAAATAGCAGCTAGCAGGCTGGGCACGGTGGCTCATGCCTGTAATCCCAGCACGTTGGGAGGCCAATGCAGGAGGATTGCTTGAGTTCAGGAGTTCGAGGCTGCGGTGAGTTATGATCAGACCACTGCACTCCACCCTGGGTAGCACAGTGAGACCCTGTCTCTAAAAAAAAATAAAAAACAAAATAGCAGATGGGCTCAGAAGATTAAGAAACATTCCCAAGGTCACCTTACTGCTAAGTGGAAGAACTAGATTTTAAATCCTGGTCTGCCTGACTCAATTACATCACTATACCAAGCTATTTATTAGCAATAGTTACCATCCAAGAAGGATAAAAATCTAGCATTATCTTTCATAAAATAATAGGATGCATAATAAAATATTAAATATAATAAAATATATATGAAAATTTGGGAACGGAAAATGATTATTTGGCTGGACCCACACATTGTGGGAACGGAGGAGTAGTTAAGCTCACAGTTCTCGGCTCATAACTTGGCTCTGCCTTTTCCTAGCTGTGTGGCTTTGAGCAATTCCTTGAATTTTTTCTTCATTTGCACAATGAAAATAATCATTGTGTCTTCCTCTTGGTGCTGTTGTGTGATTAAATGAGTTAACACATGCAAAAGGCTTAGAAAAATACCCGGCACATAGTAAGCACTGAGTAAATGATGTTATTATTATCAAAGAAAGAAAAATATTTCTATATGGTATTTTGTTTCCAGTAAGTACAGGATCACCAATTTAGAAGTATTTCGATTGGCTCTTTGGTTCTTCCATAGAATAAACTTCCACATTAAAACATGATAAAAGCTACTTAGTGATACTTATTCAAGTTTTTGTGTTTAAAATTATTTTCAGTTCTACAGGGTTCTTCTGCAAATGCCCATGTTTAAAGAGACAACTCTGACTCCCAGCTCAATCTAGTATTAATATGTTGAAGAATGTTGCACCGTGGGATGTCTCAAGCACAGTAATTCAAACCCTCAGAGACTCTAGGTAGTAGAATTTTAATAAGGGATCCTATAGGATTCTAAAATCCTAATGGAAACGCTATTGTCAAAATATAATGAGCTACTTGACACAGTGAACAATTTGTAAGGAAGTTTTTGTTAAGACATAAGATTTGCCAGGATATGCATCATTGTACAGAAACTGATTATCAAAGCAACTTGTCACAAGGGAGTGAGAGAGGGCAGCGTGTAGAAGCCTAAAACATCTTTGTATATCACTGTGAAACAAAACAGAGGTGTCAAAAATAGTATCTCTTGGTTTTAGTCCAAGAAATAAAGACAAAAATGTCCTGGAAAAATCTTTCTGTGGCTTTTGGGATTTGCTTTTCGTTTTGGTTTGGTTTAGCTTTCTCTTCCTTTTAGTTCTTGGCAAAACACTGTTTCCGGAGTGATAAGGGAGGTAGGGTCCAGTGTCTAGTGACACGGAATGGTGCAGCTTCTGCGGGCTGGAGGTGGGAGCTTGCCATTGCAGAGCGCAGAGTCTTACTGGAACTGGAAGCTGGGAGCCCTGGCCATGGCCAGTCAGATGGACCCACACCAGGGACTAGCTCAAGGGTCACGTAAACCCTTGGGGGCTTTGCTCACCCCAAGTGGGACATGCCAAGTCTGCAACCAGCATGTAGTTGTATATTTCCAGGCTAAGGTCTCATTCATTGATTTATTCATTCAACAAATTTTTATTGAGATCCTACTACAACCCAGGAATTGTGCTCAGTGCTAGTTGAACAAAGGTAAGAAAAACAAGACATGTTGTCTTCCTTCATGAATACTTCATACTTGTAGAGAAAACAGATCTTAACCAAATCATGTCGCGGATCAAGGCCTAATTACAAACTGTGATACATGTTCTGGAGGAGTATGCTGAGAAAGGATAGTGGGCAAGGGTCAGAACTGAGATTGGTGGGTCAGGGAAGGTCTCTGGAGAAGTGACATTTAAATGGAGATCTGAAGGATGAGTAGAAACTTGGCAAGGGAGTGAGTGGTGGCCAAAGTGTGTGTGTGTGTGTTGCTTATGTGTGTGTCTTGAGGAAGATTAAAATGATGAGAACATTCAGAGGAGGAGAGTGTGCTAGGAGAATGTCCCATCTGGGGACTGGCAAGCAGTTTTTTTTAAGGCTACAGCACAGAAGGGGGTGTGGGTAGGAGGATGGGGGGTGATAAGGAATGAGGCAGGAAGTAGTAGGCAGAAACCAGACAAGAACTTTGAGAGCCTGGCTAAAGGGATATGAACTTATTGCCATTGAAAGTTTTTAAGCAGGAGAATAACAAGATCAGATTTATGCCTTATGTTACATTTAAATCTTTCCCTGCTTATTAGATGTTATATTTCTAATTTTATCATAGTTTCTATTGTTTGGAGATCACCTGTTTAAAAACACTAACAGAATTCTGATGGAGTCTACATTGGATTTGTGCAGTTTATTCTACGTACAAGAATAATCTCTACTCCAGGAATATTTAGATTAGGGGTGATGGTTACAATCAAGTTAGAATTTCAAGCTGAATTAAGTTTATTAAAATAAGCGACCATGGAAGATTCTAATACAGAGTACTCATGTCGATTCTCAATAGGATAAAGAAAGACGCTAAACAACTGTAATATGTACTTGGCAGAAGAACAGATCGGAGCTATTAGAATTGCATGGCCATTAAATTACATGGCGTGGGACAGAATAAATGCAGTTTGGGCTAAGAAGAGACTTCAGAATCAGGTTGGTGTGAGGAAGAGAAGCATAACTGAGAAATGAAGATTTTTCTAATTGCTTATTTTAAAACAAATAATTTTTAGAATCTTTTTCTAGCATGTTCCTAATTGAAAAAGTCAATTAAAATATGCAAGCAAAAAGAAAACAGATTAATTCGAAGATTGTTAAAGACTCTCCCATTAACAATAGGAGTTTTTGCCCATAGGAATAGCTATCAGACAACTATATCCCATTAGTTTTCCATGGAAAAAGCAATGGATTTTATATAATCTACAATTCAAACAGTTAAATAGGCCCCTGCTGTATGTATTACTTGTATGTAATTTGAATTGTGATTTTGTGTGGGCTGAGTCATTGATCTGCAGAATGAAAAGAAAAACCTTTGGGGGAAAAATAATTCCGGTTGAGGGCCGGACTCACAGCCTGATCTTCTGAATTTGGCCTCTTCCAGCTCTGTCTTGGCCACTTGCTGCTTTCAGCACGTGATGATGTTTTTACGAGAGCAGGCCAGGCTGTGGAACAGCAAGTGGTCATCTACTATTGAGGGCAGATGGTACATGCTCCAAAAGCAGCCTTCAGGGACACTTCGAGTCTGGGAGCTTGCTCTAGACCCCAAAGTCGGCCATGGGAAAGTCATGGAAGAGCCTGTCAGATTTCTTGCATTCCACACACCCAAGACCAGCTTAGTGAAGCCCTAAGGTCTAGACAGATGCTCTTGCTCTGGAGTTATATTCCTGAAGCCTGTTCTGTCTTGGAACCTCTCCTGGAGACGCAGTTTAAACTAATGAATCAGAGAACAGTCTCAGGATCAGACTACTTGGACTTAAAATTCAGCTTTGCAGTTCTTGCCACAGGACCTTGGGCAAGTGGGACCTCGCAGCCTCCAGTTGCCACGTCTGTAAAATGGTGATAGTAATAGTTCCTGCCTCAGAGCCTTTTGATAAGGATTAAGAGTTAATGCATACAGAATGTTTGAACAGTTCCTGGCACGTAGTAAGCACTCTCTAAGCTTTATCATTACCATCATTATCATCATCATCATCGTTACTATTACTATTGACACTTTCTTTGCATAGTAGGAAAAAATGCATGGTATTGAAAACAACCTCTCTGGTACTTGCTCAGTTCCCTATCACTGTGCTTCTGTCTGGCCTACCACACTCTTTAACCCTTTGTTATTCTTGTTCTCAGTGCCAGCTTCGGTCATTTACCCCTTCAAAGAGCCTCAGATCTGTTTTTCTTTGATATCACCCCTGCTGAAACTTGCCAGGGGTGATCAACATGGCATGACTAATCTAAAGTTTAAAGCAACTATGCATTACAGCTGGGAAATCCCAGAATTCTGTTTGTGACTTCATCCCATAGTGGTTATATGAACTTTTACAAATAATTTATAATAGCCTGTGCCTCAATTTTCTCATCTGTCAAATGGTGCTGATCTTATTCCCATCTCCCAACTCCCTGTGATGGTTGTTAGGGCCCAAGAGACAGCAGAAGTTGCTCGGAAAAAAATGTAAATTGCTATCTGTGTTTTTCCCACATCTATTTTCCCCTTGAATGTTCCTTATCTAGTAAAGGGGAAAGCCACATAAAACAGCAGTTACTGTAAACAGTGACACCAGGGATGTATTATATGTTGGTAACGGTCCAGATATGTTCTGAGAATTATGAGAAGTCTACGTGATGAGGCATGAGGAGATTCAGCAGAAGTGGCGAATTAAGTCAGAATCGATGAAGTCTAGGAGGATTTATTAAGTACCCACCGTGTACCCAGCTTGGAAGTGAAAAATTCGATCAAACAGATCACTGTTTTGTTCCTTGTGCTGCGTAAGTTGTTTAGCAGATATTCTCTAAGTGACTAAACTGGCTGGGTGTATCAAATGTTCCCAGCCTCATTTTCCCTACAGTTTCAAAACCTCTCCCAGTTTTGGAAAGCAGGGAAAAATAAAGTTGAGTAAATGAGCTGATTTTTATTGGTCCATGGTTTTTATGGGTCTGAGTCAGGTAGGCCAAGGCTGAGTTTAAAATTTGGCCTTAACCTCCTCTTCTTCCTCTAGTATGTCTCTGGAAGGATGTGGGCAAGTGAAAATGCAGGGGAATAAAATGGTTATTTATAAGAGCTTAATTTATAACATTAACTATGTGGCTGAAGTAGCTCTACTCTAAGGCAAGTGACAGATTAGGCTTTTAGGCTTCTTTTGAATTTAAATAAACTAATTGAGTCACATGAGCTTTTTTGTGTTATTAGTTCCAACTACAGAACATAGTAAATAAAATACAGCCATGTAAGGGCATTAAAATTAGGAGGAAACTATAGATTCAGGGAATCATTATAAGCAAATGATAATCAGAACTTCCATCAAAATGAACAATTACCCACATCATAGATATTATGCATGAATCTCCATTAGGCTCTTTCTGTTTATTATTTGGTTCAATTTATATTATAATATATCTTTTATAGTCTAGATAGGCAATGATTATTTGGTAAACAGCATAAAATTTTGTACTTATTAAAGACAGATAAAAATGAGATATTTACAGTCTTCTCTCTTCTGGGGTATGTTCCTTTTCCTCTGTTGCTTTCGTGATATGGGCGAAATGTATAGGGTGATATAAGGGATATTTGGCAATGTAGCCTGGTGGGTGAATGAGGAAAAATCACAATGCTGGTAGGCAGTCACTGCCACCTCCAATTTCACCCACCACCACCGATTGCACAGCTATGAGTTTGGGGGAGGAGAAGGAAAAGTGGGAATCAAGTTACATAAGTGGGTGACCAGAAGTCCGTTTGCATTTTCTTCCCAGAAAACCATACAAATAGGTCTGATGGATCATTTCCCCACCTCACTTGGACTCTGGGATGCTGCCCAGAGTTCTCCCCCAAGGCTGGTGCTTTTGCCTTTCTTCAAGGGAGTTAGTTGCAAATGCATCTGAGTGTTCTCATCCCTGGATTTGCATTTAGGGCAGCTTGTTGTCCCCAGAGGGCTGGGAAAACCTTGAGGCCAGCACAGGTGCTTTTAGAATAGGTGACTCATTCATTATTATGCCAATACAGCTGTCCCATTCCTCCAAGCACTATAGGCCTAGGCCCCTGACATTAATTTTGTGACCATTTTAAATAAACAAAATGTATACATTAATAAATGAGGAGGAAAGGCAAAGTAGGTCAATTGTTTGTAGTTTGCCATTTCAAAGTATATTTAAGCCTTTTTTAAAAAATGGATTTTGGTTGCTTGGGCAGTTTCAATTTCTCATACTACCTATGTCTGGTGATTAGGGAGAGCTGTTTGGCAGTTTGATGAAGGGGCCAACCCCTGCCTTTACTGGTAAGAATTGTTCATCCTTTTAATTTTATATGGTAACCAAAAGTATGCCAGTTAAGAGAAATCAGAGAGACCAAAAATAGCCCCTCAGTTCTCTAGAGATTCAAGGAAACAAACTTCCAGGCACCAGATGCTTCAGCTGAAAATTATTTTATTTAACTAGAATATAAATGTCTTCTGAGTCACAGAGGTACATTGGCTGGTGTGGACTATGGTAATATATTAACCTGACACCAAACCAGTCTAGTGGCTGTTTGACTTCATAGTGTCTAGGTTTTCCGACACCATGTTCATAAACGTGTGCAGTGCCACAGGTGAAGTAGAAGTCTCATGAAATATTAATATCACAGCCTGGGGATGCTTCCTGTAGGGGAGGGCACGCCTTTCCTGCCTCCTTCCTGTTTTCTTCAAAGCCCATGGTACAGGGACCCTCACACAGTGAGCACTCAGTGGTGTCATCAAATGATCTTCCTTCTCTCCTTCAACAAATATATACTGAAGCCCTTCTAGGTGCCAAGCCCTGTGACATTAAGTGGACAATTAAGACAATGTGATCGATGCCATGATAGGCTGTGTGAACATATTGTGGGGGGCTCTCCCGAGTTTAGAGGTCAGGAATGACCCCAGAGGAAGGGACATTTAACATCTAAAATAAGATCTTTATCATACTGTCTAGCTGGGGGTGGGAGAAGTAAGAGTTGGTCATTTCGGGGATTAAAACAAGCTGGGGTAGTTCACAACCACTCTATGGGGGTTAAATTCCTGAAGACTTATAAAGGCTTTCACGTAGCATCTGGAACAAAGTACAGTTGTCCCAGAGGATCCGTGGGGAATTGGTTCCAGGACCTCCTAGGATACCAAAATCCAGGATGCTCAAGTCCCTGATATAAAATGGTGTAGTATCTGCACATAACCTACACACATCCTCCTGTATACTTTAAATCATCTCTAGATTGCTGTACTTTTAACACCTAATACAATGTAAATGCTATAGAAATAGTTGTTATACTCTATTGTTTAGAGAGTAATGACCAGAAAAAAAATCTGTACATGTTCAGTGCAGATGCAATATTTTTTGAATATTTTCAGTCCATGGTTTGTCGAATCCACGGACGTGGAACCCGTGGATACAGAGGGCTGACTGTAAACGCCTAGTAAATATCAGCTGCTATTTTCATTATCATTCCCCGTTTG
This sequence comes from Propithecus coquereli, assembly GCF_000956105.1. Lineage (NCBI taxonomy): Eukaryota > Metazoa > Chordata > Mammalia > Primates > Indriidae > Propithecus > Propithecus coquereli. Next base: position 4,087,807 of record NW_012148197.1, on the reverse strand, counting down.
CAATTCCAGAAGCTGGGCAATTTTTAAAATAGGTGAAATCTATCCACCTTATTATACTACTTCTGCTATTGTATAGTCTTTTTCAATCTGATTTGAAATACCATATGGTGGATCACCTACCCCTGTGGAGGGCTGCCTGGAATTTGGGCACAGACAGACAGCTGGCCCTAAAGGCTGATATTTATCGCATGTGCTCCGGTGCAGCTGTGTCATTTATTAAAATCCTGGAAATACTTCTATCCCAGGTAGAAAATAGCCCCTGCCCCAAGCCTGCTTCGTGTCAAGTCTTTTCCCCCCTTCTGTGGCTACTCCAGTCTTTCCTCCAAAATCCCAGCATCTCCCCATCCTGGGCCCCAACAATAAAAGAGTTAAACCTGCACAGCAGGGGGTTTTGCTGCCCACCTGGAAGGTATTTATCATAAAATATTTTGAATGTCACACCTGATTATAAATACGCTGTGACAAAGCCAGAGTGCCCTCTGTCTGAGTTGGAAGGCTCCCAGCAAGGGGTGGGAGAAGGGTTGGTGCCCATGGATGGAGGCATAGGGAAGGGGTGGGCAGGACGGGGAGGAAGACTGGGTTAAGAAGCACTGGAAGAAGTGGGAAAATAGAGCATTCTTTTAAGAGTGCATTTCGAGCAACACAAGGAAAGAACATTCCTCTCATACTGGCTTGGATTACAGACACTCCTGGACTTACATTGGAGTTATGTCCTGATAAATCCATGGTAAATGGAAAATATCCTATGTTGAAAGCACGTTTTAAGCTTACAGTATTTTCAATTTATGATGCGTTTATCCCACGTAACCCCATCTTGAGTTGAAGAGTGTACTAAATGTGTATGGTTTTTGCACTACAGTCAAATAAAATTGTAAATCCAACCATCTTAAGTCAGGGACCATATGTACGTGATGGCTTGGGAATGGCCTGCAGACCTGAACTGCAGAAAAAACAGTCTGGGAAGGTGGAGGGTGCAGCATCTTGCACCATGGCATGGCCATTTATGCACCGGTTGGGGAAGGGTAAGTTGACAGAGTTAGATGGAAGAGGTGTGGGGCTTGTCTGTGTCCCCGAGGGTGGAAGTGGCGTGCCTCCATTCCTTTATTTATCTGACAGTTTTGGAGCATCTGCTCTCCTCCAGAAACTGGGATGGAATTGCACACAGGACACTAAGCCACGGCCCCACCCTTGATAAAAATAGCAAAGACTTATATAATCTGGCACGCATCGTGTATCAGGTAGTTTCTAAATGCTTCTTAAAGATCATATCCGTTTATTCTTCATTATAAGCTCTCAAAAGAAGTGCTGTTAATAGTTCCATTTTATGGGATGAAACAGAGGCATAGAGAGGGGAAGTAACTTTCCAAGGTCACATGGCCAGTAAGTGGCAGAGCTGGGCGGTGGTCGGCCTGGCGGACTGGCCTCGAAGTCCGTGCCATCACCCCTGTGCAGAGCCGTTTTTAAGAAACTTGCAATGGAACATTCGTATGGCACCTTAAAAAGTATTCTTCACACACAGTATCTTATTAGAGCTTCACAACATCCCTGTAACATGTGACTGTAATTTAAAGGTAAGGAGGATGAGGCCCAGAGAGATTTAAAGGTACTCTCCAAGGTCATGTTGTTAAAGTAAACCAGGGCTAAATTCTGGCCTTCTCTCACCAAAATGTGTGCCTTCTCCACTGCCCCTCGTGGCCCATGGGAGAAGCTATGGGGTAACAGATTTCTTGCTCAACATGTGAGATTTGTTTAGAACAGACTGAGTAACCTTGTGTGATAATGAGCTTTACAGGAGGTTACAGTGGGTGGTCAATGTTCTGGGTTGAATTGTGTCTCCCCAAAAAGATATATTGAAATCCTAACCCTTAGTAGCTGAGAAAGTGACCTTAGCTGGAGCTAGGGTCTTTAGAAATACAATTAAGTTAAGAGGAGATGGTTTGGGTGGGCCCTAAGCCAGTATGACTAGTGCCCTTATAAGAAGGGAGGATTTGGACACAGAGGGACGACAATGTGAAGAGACACAGGGAGAAGACGGCCACCTTTAAGCCAAGGAAGGTCTGAGGCAACGAGAGGCAGGGGAGGGGCCTGAAATATCCTTCCAGGGACCTTCAGAGGGAGCATGGCTTTGCTGGCTCCTTGGTTTTGGACCTCTAGCCTCCAGAACTGTGAGAAAATGAATTTCTCTTGTTCAGGCCATCTGATTTATGATACTTGTTATAGCAGCCCTAGAAAACTAACACAGTTTTCCTGTAAGAAATGCTAGATAATATTATTTTTTCATGAGATTGGAGGATACGCCAGTACAGTGTCTTCTAACACTAAGGTTTGATTCTGTGAATGCGCATTCCGATTTTTTTCATGAGCTCAGGTAACAAGATTCCCCCTCCCATTTGCTCAAAAATAAACTATGACAACCCCTCAAATCCTTAACAAGTACAATGATTTTCTAACAATGCAACTAGTCAGCTTAAACACTATCAGATTTCTCATATGGAAAATTTAATAAGAGAGATTTATTTTAGTAAAAGATAAAATGTTTCACTAAAGAACTCATTAGTAATGCATAAAGGCCTACTGAGTCTCTGAAGATCCATTTTCAAAGAGAAATGTTGGGATAATTTTTATATTCTGATTACAGAGAATGACTTGATAAAAACTGTCCTTGATATTAAAATTGCGTGGAGGGGAAAAAATCATTCAGTCAAGCAGGAGGGAAGAACATGGGTGAATTTGGCTAGCATTTCGAAGATGCTTTTATAAAGGTAGATGTGCATTGCTGTAGTGTCACTTATGAACTGGACTGAGGCCACCTTTACTGACACTTTGATGCCCAGAGGGACAATGGTAGACAAGAAGCCTATTAAGCCACCCTGACAACCACCTACCCATTTGTTCCTCCTCATTAGGCCAGGGCTCAAATGCTCTTCCTCCTTGCACTGCTGGGCCTGGCTAGAGCTCCCCCAGCTAGGCCCACGTTCCCAGGACAAACCATGAACAGAGGTGGAATCAATGCCCCAGTTTTGATAACTGCACGGCTGCATCCACTGGGTGTTACGTCTTATGCTCCAGGGTCCCACGCAGCTTCTCTCTTCACCTCCAAGCTCAAGGTCTGAGAACCTGCTCCCCTCCCACTCCTACTTTTTGCCTTTGCATCTGTAAAGCCCCTGCTGCATGTCTGTTGCTCACCTCCAGACTTTCTGAGGATCACCACCCTAGATCTGCCCTCGCCGTGGCCCACCCTCCACAGACACATGCTAATTTTTCTCAGACTTCCTGCTGCCGAATGTATCTCCAAAATGTACCTAGAGCAGGTGGAGACCTTGAGACAACATACCCAGGGTGGAAGTCAGCATCTGAATTTGCATCTCTTTGGCCCAGGGGGCAGGACTGACTCCAGACTCTGGGGTCTCTCCTGATAAATCTAGCCAAACGGTGAGATAGGACATTACTTCCTCTCCCTCTTGGGACCTGCCTATAAACTGTTTGTGGAAGGCCGGGCGCGATGGCTCACGCCTGTAATCCCAGCTCTCTGGGAGGCCGAGGCGGGCGGATTGTTTGAGCTCAGGAGTTCGAAACCAGCCTGAGCAAGAGTGAGACCCCCGTCTCTACTAAAAATAGAAAGAAATTAATTGGACAGCTAAAAATATATAGAAAAAATTAGCCAGGCATGGTGGCGCATGCCTGTAGTCCCAGCTACTCGGGAGGCTGAGGCAGGAGGATCGCTTGAGCCCAGGAGTTTGAGGTTGCTGTGAGCTAGGATGACGCCACGGCACTCTAGCCTGGGCAACACAGTAAGACTCTGTCTCAAAATAAAATAAAATAAACTGTTTGTGGAGGAAGGATTTTCCCTCAGCAAATCCCAAATGTTCCCCATCCCTCCAGATAATCTGGAGGGACTAAGCTCTAGATAGTCCAGAAACTGCTGGTCGAATTTGTTTATAAACTGAATTGATCCATTATTAGAGAGTCTAATGGTTTTCTAAAAAGAATTACATATATGGTAATAATATTTGGTAGTATTTATTGAATGCATATAAACACCAATATTATTATTATTGAATAGTTAAATGCATGCTAGGCTCTGTGCTAAACGTTTCAAATGCACAATCTCAGACAAATTTCTGAGAGGGAGGCACTATTAATATCTCTATTTGATAGATGGGAGAATTGAGGTGTGGGGAGATTGTCCTATCCTAGAGTATGTAAGTAGCAAGAGGTGTAATCAGAATTTGAATCCAGATAGTGTGACCCCCAAAGCTACTGCTCTTAATCACTATACTTCCTTAACTTATTCATATAATTATAAAAAAAATTCTCACAATGTTCCAAGTATGGTGCAAAGTGCTTTACAGAAATTATTTCATTAGTGTTCACAATAAGCCCCTGAGGTAGGTCTTATTTCCCATTTTGCAAGTGTGGAAACCTAGGCACAGAGACGTTAAGTAACTTGCCCAAGATCACACAGCTGGTAAGGGGAAGATCCAAGTTCAGCCTGGTTCCTGAACTGCCACACTCTCTGATATAAATTATTGATTCCTACTGTGTATTGTCTAGTACTGTGCTAGGCCCAAGTAGATATAAAGATAAAAAGTAAATAGTTCCTATTTCCGAGAAAGTCTAGATCTGCAATACCTATGTACATGAATAGAAGAAAGGGAAGAAAGTATAGGAATAAGTAATATTTAAGTCAAATATTAGCCAGAAGAACCATGTAATGTTTCATAACTCATACATTTTTACAAATCCAATTAAAGTGATTGAGTATATTTTATAAATGTGGTTGACTTTTAATACATCAAACTAATAATTGAAGGAATACCCAAAGTAGGCCACTGTCAGCGTATCTCCATCTATTAGGGCAGAAGGCGGCACCACTGACAGCCTCAGGGACTACCCTGCTACGGGGAGATCACAAGCTCTCAAAATCTGCAAATGAGCACCTGCGTTTCAGGCAGACAAATGGATTATGTATCTGTAACACTATGGTTTAAGAGTTATGCATGTATATTTTAGGCATATATCGATGCTTTGCTTATTGAAAAGGCCTAAAGCCCGAGATGGGGGGAGTCCCCCTAGGAACAGCAGGGTGAGGGGTGGGAAACTGTCCACCTGCTTCAGATCACCCCAACATGGAACACACCTGCCTATCCAGGGCACGTCATAGTTGGACACTTTGTGGGGTCCACTGGGAGCGCATGCAGTTCTGAGCTATTTTTACAGACCCAGTGTTTTGTTCATTTTTAGCTACCCGGTTCTACCTGGTTGCCTCTGTGATCCACAAGGACGGCTGGGCGGCGAGAAGCAAGTGCCCCTGGCCCTGGAACACAGTGATTCTTACAGGATGTCACAGGGCTGAGCCGTGACTGGTGCTTCGTTTATCCAAAGCCCGGCATCTCCCTGATGGAGTTATCCAGCCCCGGATCCACACCCAGCCTGTCTCCTGCATCATCCCCCCCCTTTCGTTCCCACAGGCACCGTCAGGCCAGGGCAGGCCGTCAGATGTGGGCCAGCGCTGACCGTGGATGCCACGTCCACCTCCCCACCACCGCTCTCCACCCTTCAGTCACTCAGCAAACATTTGCTGCCTGTCTACTCTGGGCTGGGAGGTATTCTAGAAACACGGGATACACAAATAATGAAACTCACAAATGTCCCATCCACATGGAACTTAGCTTCTGGTTACGGGCACAGGCAATAAGCAGCGAGGACAGTACACAAGCTACACAGCAGAATGTGCTGAGGGCTTTGGGGAAGAACGACTGGTTAATTAGGACGGGGGCACTGGAGGGGTCAGGTTGCCTTTTTGAGTTCGATAGGCAGGGCCAGCCTCACTAAGAAGGTCATTCGAGGAAGTGGGGAGTTCGCCTGACTGTTTCTGGAAGAAGCACATCACAGGGACAGAGAACAGCAGCGCAAGGGCCCCAGGAGGGAGCATGCCTGGCCCATCTGGGGTCAGCCAGGAGGCTGGGGAACCTGGGCCCGGGAGCCAGCGTAGACAGCGTGGGAGAGGGGTCTGGAGAAGCAACCGCAGCTTGATCAATAAGGCCCTGATTGTAAGGACTTGGTTTTCTTCTTTGAAGGAAATGAGAATTTTGAGCAGAGGAGTGATGTGATGTGACTGACTGTTTAGAAGGATGGCTCTGGCTGCTGCGAGAAGAGACAGCAGGGCCCGAAGTCGGCCCTAGGCATGGGGAGACCAGCAAGGCCATGGCCGTCATCCAGGCTTAAGCAGGCTGCTGACAGTGGAGGAGGCGAGAGGTGTGGGGTCCAATAGGACTTGCTGACACACTGGATGTGAAGTGTGAAAGAGACCAGTCAGGACAACTCGAAGTTTTGGGGCTGCTGGCAGAGTGGACTTGTCATCAATCAAGATGCAGAAGGCATGGTTCCAGCAGGTGTAGGGACACAGCAGGAGTCACATTCTGGATGTATTAAGTTTGAGACGCCTGGAAGACATTGAAGGAGAGGCACCAAGTCGGCAGCTGGGTGCAGGAATCTAGAGCTAGGAGAGAAGCGTGGTTTGCAAGTGTGTATCTGGACGTCATGGGCATATGGAAGGGAGTGACAGCCACAAGCAGGCTTCCTCGGTTATGGCCCTGCGTGCTTCTCTCTCCTCCACAGAACCCCCAGAGAACACCCTCCTCCCTGAATCTCTGAATCACATGCAGGTGTCCTTGCCTGTGAACAAGGCCTTCCACGTTGTCAGAGTGAGCTTCCTTTTCATGCAACCCTGATCCGAGCCCAGGTGGAGCTGGGAAAACCCGGGGCCTTACACCTTTCTGCCTCCTCTGTGAGTTTGCTCAAGATGTTTCCACTCCTCTGTCTTCATCCCTGTTTTGAATTGTCCAAATTCCACTTCCCCACCAAGGTCCAGCTCAGCTGACCTTCCCTCAATTGAGTGACTCTTCAGCCTTCCTGAAAAAGCATTTTTCCCTTCTCTTCACTTCTCTAACCATCTGTACCTCTGCGGCGGCACTAGCCCCTACTGCCTGCTGTTACCACCATCGATATCCATGTCAATGTCGGATCCCATCTCAGGCCTTTCCTGTGAGTTGCTCGTGAGCAGAAGCTCTCTCATGACACTCGGGGTAGCCAGCAATGCAACTTTGGATAGGGTGTTACCAAGGAAGGTCTCTGCGAAGATGCCCTTTGAGACCTGAAGGCGGCAGGTAGAGAACCTGTAGATTCGGGGCAAAGGAGACAGGGAGTGCAATGGTCCTGAGGCAGGGGCGTGCCTAGAATATCCCGGGAATAGCACCCAGGCCAGTGTGGCTGGAGCAGAGGGAGTGATGGTAAGAGCAGTAACTAAGATTGGGGAGGTGAGGACAGAGAGGTGACCAGATGGTGAACCTTACCAGTCATCATGGGGACTTTGGCTTTCACTCTGATTGAGATGCAAAATCAATGGAGGGTTAATGCACTGGACTATATTACCGAGAGGTTTCAATGTTCTTCACATATTTTTTAAATGTATTAGCAACTTTAATAAATTATGAGAAAGTGCATTATGTCAAACTCCGGATTGCTAAATACTGCTGATCTCATAAGGATCTCCATTTAGCACTGCCCTTGTGACCAGGGAGCAGGCCAGAGCCTGGGAGAATGCAGAGGGCTTAAGGACAAGAAGCCGAGATGCAGCCGCCACCCGATTTCCAGTGCACACGCCCTCCTTGAAAGGGGGTGGGTGGCTCTCCCAGCAGCCTCTGCCTCAGCCTTAAAGTCTAAACAGCTGGGAATGGATCCCACCATCTCTACTATGAGGAGGGCTAAGGGGAGAAGGCCACCCGCCAATGGCTGTTCAGGCCGCGGACTTCAGACGTTCCTCCAAGAGCAGAGAGAGGAGAGAAAGGGGCCGGGAAGAGTCCTGGTCAAACTCCTGCCAACTCCCTTTACGTCTCACAGTGTAGGGTCATCCTCAAATCCCATTTCCTCCACTCTCACTCTTCAATAAGATTTTCTATTTTAAAAAACGTGATGGGGTGCATGACAAAGAACACATCAGCTGATGAGAATTTAGAGGCTTCTGTTCTGCCTCCTGTGAGGGGCGGGGTCTACATGGGCAGGAGTGCGGCTAGGTGTGTGGAAAGGAATAAAAGTAGGGAAAAGCACGGATAATTGCTTCGGAATAAGTAAATTTTGATAACTCAGTTCCTATTTTCAGAATTTGAAGTTAACACATTGGATCTGCTTTTAGCCTGACAAATGCTAGAGGCATTGGACCTTTAGAATTTTGGGGACACTTTCAAGCTCATGGTCTTCAGGTATTGGAGCATTTACTTCTCTTTGGCATATCTACATGCAATTTCTCCTGAGAATTTTCTAGAATTTATTTTCCTCTGACCTTCTCAGTGTTTCCCTCTGCAGGCCATTGCTACCCCAGTGGACGTGGAGTTTTCACCAGGGAAACATGGCTGCATGTATGACCAAACACTGCTGGGAATCTAAATACATAGTGCCGTGCAAGTACATGTGCAACAGTTTCCAAAGTTATAAATTCTGCTGTGAGGAATACAACGCAGATTCAGACGTACAATCGTTAATTAAATTCACAGTGACTTTTGTAAGATATGTTCCCAACCAACACATAGTGAAAACATATTTAGTAGTGTAGACACTCAGAGATAATTTTTCAATATTAGAAGAGGAATTTTAATTCTTCAAAAACCTTTAAGTAGTAAATAATAAGTAATAAAAATGAATGTAAGGTGTGAGCTACTGATGTTTGAATTCTAAACCCAATGGCTGTGGTTAGACCAAACTATGAGTCATTAAGACTTGTAGGAAAAAGAGACATTTCTAGGGTCTCCTGGTCTGTGACACCCACCATTTTAGACTCATTTCTTGGAGGTATTTCCTACTTCTTCTGGGCAAGGCCTTTTATAATGACAATAACCCTGAAGTCATTAAAACTTCAGTGCAAAGTAATCTGTTAATCACTTGCCTCCAGTAAAAGAGGATGTTAGAGTAGAAAGAAAATAGTAGACATCATGGAAAAAAATATAAAAGACGTGCAATCAGGAAAAGAACCCAGAAAAGGGAGGTAAAGTGGGAAAAGTGCTGCAAGTAGAAGAGAAATTTCTTTTTTTTGATCATGAGAGGATATTAGATTTTATCAAACACTTTTTATGCATCGGTTAAAATGATGTGTTTATTCCCTAATTCTATCAACATAGTGTATTGCATCAATTGATCTATGTGTGTTTAGAAGCACTTTGCCAAAGGCTGGGGCAATAGTTGACATGTGTACCTATACTTTTCTTCTATGAATTTGTTTTTTCAAGTTATTGCCTGGGCTGGATCATTTCTAGAATTTTCTCACATGCCATGGGGATTTGAAATTTTAAAACTTTACAATGTTTCAACTCAACACTAAGAGCTAGTTATTGGTCATAATTAGTTGGTTTCATTCAAGTTAATATCAGGAGTAGAAGCTCTTTTTCTTACTTCAAAGAAATAACAAGATCAAGAATGGCACAGAGAAGAATTATCTATGATGGAAAATGGGGCAAGTTATGCAAAGGAGGAATGCTGGCACCTGGGCGTTCACTGGAGATTTAACCAAAGTGTGGAGGCCTAGGAGGGTGCTAAGGACAGAGGACTGCTCAACCCTAACTCAGCACTAGCCCTTAACAATATTTCAACACATGCTTAATTCAGCCAGCTTCAATGACCCCAAAGCAAACAACGAAGGCCTCTGATGACCACCACACAGTTACACTTTTTTTAAAAAAATTGCTTCTAAAAAGCCAAAGCTATCTCAAGAAATTGATGAATAGCTCTTTCCAAGTAATACAATTTCACTTTGCTAATTTTGCATTTCTGAAATCTTTCTCTTTTCTTTTAATTAAAAAATATAATCCCATAAAGCGTAGCTAGGACAAAAGGCTTATGTGGCTTATTCTCTTAAATTTAATTATAAACATTTTAAAAATTGGAAAACATAGGGGAAGGGGAATTCACCCATAAGGGCACCACTCTACTATCATTACTACTATGTTTGACGACTCACTTTTGACATTTTTCTTATTTTTATATAGTTATAATCTTGGTGAATAATTTTGTCTCCTGATTATTGTCACCGAGCCCATCATACACCTTGTTTCTCTGCTGCTGGAGAGGCCTCTTGTTTACAATGCCTGTGTTCTATTTGCTTGAATGCATGCACCACGATTAACTATTTCTCCCATTTTTGTTCTTTATAGTTCCGCACTTTGATAAATAATTTGCGACAAGCATTTTCATATGGCACAGTCCTCCCTCCCCCTCTTTTTTATTTCCTCAGTGTAAGTGGAATGATTAGATTAAACAGTATGGATTTTTGCATGGCTCTTACTGTATCTTGAACTGGCATACTCTTAAATGTAATCTTATCTGAGCACTCAGCGTATCTACATGTTTTTCTCAAGAACTAATCATATTATATTGATTTTTATCAGACAATGAGCACATGTTTTTCTTTTTGCCTTAACTGCCAGGAAACTCAGAGCTAAAATTCAATCCAATAATGAGTTCATCTCAGGTGACCTGTAATATGTTTCTCTTTTCTTTTAGGTCAATTTTCTACTTGGTTGTTCCTTTAAAAGAAAAAGGATGCTGAATTTTAGAAGTTCCCTCCAATTCCTTCTATAGACAGGCAGGCTAAAAATCGCACTCGTATATGCACACAGACATACATACAAACATGTATTTATGGTATCTAACATAAAACTTTATATAATGAGCAGTGTGCAATGAAAAGTTCTTGGAACTGGAATCTGTAAGATGATCTAGAGCAATCTTCTCCTCGTAAGACAGAGACACTGAGGCTAGAGAGAGAATGTGACTTGTCTGGGATCAAAGAACTATCATATTTGGAGTCAGAGCCAGAACTGAAGACCAGGCCTTTGCAGGCCCAATCCTGATCAAAGCGTAGGGAGCCGATTATCTGCTGTGCCCTACCCCGTGACACTTCTGCCAGGGGCTCGGTCGGGCAGCGTCTCTCTCTATGACAGTTTTATCTGTCTCTTTTCCTTTGATTGCCATCCTCTGTGAGGCCCCCATCAGTTCATGCCCAGCTATGTCAGTTTGCCAGGGCTGCCACAACCACGTACCACAAACTGGGCTGCTCAAACAAGAGAAATCTATGCTTGCACAGTTCCGGAGGCCGGAAGTCCAAAAGCAAGGTGTTGGCAGGGTTGGTTCCTCCTGAAGGCCATGAGGGAAAGATGGTTCCTGGACCCTTGGCCGGAGACGGCTGTGTTCTCCCTGTGTCTCTTCACACTGTCCTGCCTCTACACTCATCTCTGCATCCAACTTTGCTCATTCCCCCTTTTAAAAAGGACTGGCTCTAATGACCTCTCTTTAACCTGATTACCTCTGTAAGGTTTCTGTCTCGTAAATAAGTCACATTCTGAGGGACGGTGGTTTGAACTTCAACATATCAATTTGGGGAGTTGCTGTGTAACCGCTCTTGGTTGCAAAGGTCATTTTATTTATTTACTTTTGATTATTATTTATTTTTTTTTTTATTTCAGCATATTACGGGGGTACAAATGTTTAGGTTACATATATTGCCTTTGTCCCACCCGAGTCAGAGGTCATTTTAAAAATGTTTCCATTCCCTGTTCAAAGTCTTTCCTTGTCCTGACTTACCAAATAAAGTCCAAATTCCTTACTTGGGCGTGCAAGCTCTCCCACAATCCCGTTCCAACGTGTCGTTGTTATTTATCTCCCTACGTGCCCCGTGGTCTTCTATACTGCAGTCTGAGCTCTCTCGGATTCCAACACACCCACACTCCGCTGCCTTCGCGTCCGTGCTCATGGGGTCCTTTTGCCCAGATTGCCCTCTTCCTCTCCTCCCACAGGCCCTCCGCAGATGCCCTCGCCTCCTCGTTGCCTTCCCAGTCCCACTCAGAAATGTCTCCTCCTCCACAGGGCTTTGTTTCACTTATCTTGTTGGCTACTAGATTATGACCATTGTATCACAATCACTTTTGTGTTCCCTCCTGCCGGACTTCACCCTCACTAAGAGTAGGAACTTCCCCCACCTTACATCCTTCTCCATGCCTGTTCTTTCTCAACTCCCCTCAAAGTGGTTGCTTGTACCCTTTATGAACATATAGGAGGGAAAAGAAATATTCTCTCATAGAAATTAATAATAGTAAGACTTTAGGGTTATCTAAGACAGCTCTTGTCATAGTAGCGTGCAGACTAAACATGATGTATGTTAACAGACAGTGGAATAAATAAAATGAAGGCTGAGTATAAGATTTAAGATTGTTGGTGTATGGGCATGGGCAGTCTTGAATGGGACATATCATTTTTACTAGGATTTTCCCTTTGTCCTCTGTGTTTTCCCCGTCCAACAGAAAATTCCATGAAGCTCATTGCTAAAGAAAAGTAAATATCCAGATGGCCAGAGGGATGACCTTTTTCTAACAGAGGGGATGGATTTGTTATCCAGCCAAATGTTTGAAATTCTTCCACCAGCATGCATAATTGAGAGAGATGTGTTAATTACCCTTACGTGACAGCTGGTAGGACTTCCTAGACGAACTCTGAGAAGAGTATTGATCTGGAATCATTGTAAGTCACTGTACTGTGGTGATAGAAAGGTAAGGCCCTTGCAACGGTTTTCGAACGTGCAGGTCAACGTGCAGGTCCTCTGTGAACTGGGGCCCGCAGGCATATGGCAGCCAGCCAAGGCTCGTCAGGAACAAAAGCACCAGTGTAACTCTTTGCATGACATTTAAATGAATGACACAGGGAAAATCCCAAAGACGTAATCCCTCTTATTACAATAGCTCTATGGCTCAAATTGGGCTGTTATCAAAGAGAAACACAATTCCAGAAAGCGAGGATGAGATCTTTTTTTTTTTTTAACCACCTATAGCTGTGAACAGCATCCCCATCATTGGCTGTTATTTAAGGGAACTGAGTGCACAGTTTTGGACTCAGCATTGTGGACATCTTGAAAAGGGAAACAGAAAATATGATCCTTGCCCTAGAGGAGTCACCGTCTTGGCACTTGGGTGGAAAATAATTTAATTCTCTGAAGTCTTTTCCAGCTCCAAGACTTTATGATTCTATGATCCAGAAAGAGAAATAATTTTATCTTTAAACAGAAAAAATGTCATGAAGATTCTTTTGTCTAAAAAGCAATTCATATTTACTGACTAATATAATTTATCACATTGCTTCTATATTAAATGGTTCAGTTTTTATATCACAAATCTGCACAAGAGAGGTTTTGAATTTATTTTTCCCTTTCCTGTTGCTGACTAAATATTTTTTCTTTCACCTGGAGTCACATGAGATGTGGGATTACTTGATTTTTCTGAAATCCAATATAATGGTATGTCAGCTTCCAAAGTAACCACTTTGTTGTTCATTCATACATTTCTGGAAAAACTATCTGGTTTTGGTTTAGTCTAGGAAAAATATATTCAAAGTTTTTTTTTATTAAAATGTGTAGAAGAAAAATAGACATCTCTTTTAAGCAACTGGAATCAATTTAAGGCTTTGGCACACACAATGGAAAAATCAATGGAAAGTAAAAGTTGAAAGGCAAAGTTTGCCTCTACGAGTGTCACTAAACTTGCGTCCACCAAGAAAAATAAAAGGGGGATCTTTTGACAACCAACTAGGATTTTAGGTCAAATAATCAATCAATCAACCAATCAAATCAATATGGTTTTATTGAAGATATACTATATGCTGGATGCTGGGAAAAGGGACCTGTAAGACTCAGGCTTTCTCTCTATCATTCAAAAAGGTTTTCAATTTAACTAGGGAGATAACAGAAACATGCCTAGAGCAAGAATATAATGAATAAGATGCTATGTTGATAAAAGTCAAGAGTCTACAGGGTTGGGCATGCAGGAAGACCTCATGAGCACTGAATGATCTCACCAAGGTTGAGCTTCCACAAATTTCTAAAATTCTGTTGAGAATCCATCCACATTTGCTTCCCAAATGGACATGAACTTACAGACCTTGAGCCTTATTCTTTTTCTTTTTCAGGCTCCACTCAGCCCCAGGAGACCAATATCCAAAGGCTCTCTCCTTCCCATGCACGTGTCCTCCACATGAAAAGTGAGCTAATAAGTAGGACACCTACTTCCCCCCCCACACCCCCCACCTTTCTGGTGCCGAAACCCACTTTTCTAGAAGTGTTTGCTCCTTTGTTCCTTACTCAGGTGGAGCAAGTAAAATGAGGACCACCAAGGGGTGAGTTTCCCATTTACGTCCTAGTCCTTCACACTGGTGGCCCAGCCCCAGACACTCCATATTGTCTACGGTTTGTTGCAATGCAATGTAATAGGTGTCACTGAAGTCGCTGTGGTAGCAAGAAGAGACCATCATCAGTCTGGTTTCAGAGGGTAATGGAAGGCTTCAGAAATACGCATCTTGAAGGAAAGGAAAGCAAGGAGAAGATAAGGCTTGGAGAAAGTGAGCAAGTGAGAATGCTCGACAGTGTCAAATACTGCTGAGAGGGCAAGGAAAATTAAGGGTTGCAAAAATGGCCATTGAATATGGCAATTAAACAGTTATTGGTGATCTCATCAAGGGCAGTGTTGGTGGAGTGTTGGGAGCAAAAACCAGGTTGGACTTCGGTGAGCAAGCGTTGGGAAGTGGAGGGAAGGAAGGCTGGACAATCCTTTCATTGGAAACAGCCTTTTAAATTAGGTCCTGCTGGTAGGAAATGGTGGGGGATGAGGACAGAAAATGATGTTTAATGTCATGGAAAATTTCTCCATTTTTTCACCTTTCCTCTGTGTGAGCAGAAAAAAGGGAATATGTGCAAATTAGCAGTATGCCTCCATGCTGGGGGCAGAGAAAGTCCCAATTGGAATCTGTTTTGTTTTGTTTTTTCCTTTAACCTGTGTGTGTGTGTGTGTGTGTGTGTGTGTGAGAGAGAGAGAGAGAGAGAGAGAGAGAGAAAGAGAAAGAGAAAAAATTATTGCATTTGTTTTATTCTTTTATTTTTACCCCTTCTCTTCCCCTTCCCTCCTGGTCAGCTCCTCCTGGAAATAATTATTGCTTCGGTAACTTTCTGTCGAGTATCTTGAACTTTTCGTGAGAAACCTACCATAAGAATTTGACAAAAAATATAGAAAGCCTACATATATATGATTGGGATTTTGAAGTAATGATTTAGGCTCTTGAGCAGCTAATTTAAAGTTATATCAACCCAATATTAGCTGAGCATTGGGGACCGATTAGTTTTCTGACTTGCTCATATTTGCTTGATACATATGTACCCCTCTTAGATTTCACTCACTTCCAAGTAGCATATTGTAAATAGGAATTCTCCTACTATAGCAATTTCTTTACTATGCATAGGAGTAATGTTAATAGAAAGAAAATTTGAAAACGAGGGTAATTCATCTAAAAGTTAACTTTAGCCATTAGTTTTAAACTCAACCAAAGAATTTAACCAGAACTCCTGATAAGAAGTCAAGGCAGGAGGCTAACTGGAATATTACCTTTTAAAAATTTTTGTAAAGGTGATAATTAGTAGTTACTTGATTAAGAGTAGGCTGGCAATTAAAGAAGAATATGGGCAGAAAGCCCACTAGAACACAGAAGAGTGATTTTTCAACCTTTTTTTAAAGCAGTACATCTCCAATGAAGCCTTATGTAGGAAGTCCACTAATAAATCAGATATAAGGCATAAAAGTCAAGTAGAGTTTCTCTAAATTAAGTAGAACTGGTATCCCTCCAACTTCTTCTCCTCAGGGACTGTCCTGGAGGTAACAACATAGAATTAATTATTTTAATTCTATATAATAATGCATTATGCTTGTAAGCATTTAATTGTTTGCAAAGCTCTGCCACTTTCAATAGATCACTTAATTTGTATAACAATTCTATGAGCTAAGCAGATTAGATATTATCATTATTATTGTCACTTTTCAAATGACTTGCATAAAGCCATCTAGCTTATAAATGATAGATCTGGCATCCAAAACTTGGTCTTCAGAGATCTTATACTATGATATACTACAAAATCCTTCACTTGTCAGATCATCACACTTCTGTTCAGGGTTATGGTATGTAAGAGAGTCTGGATAACATACCAAAGGATAATAGCACACATCATTAAATATTAAAAAGTAAATAAGTTGGTTTTTACATTTTCATCTGTATAAAAAGATAAGTTTGTATTTTTAACATAGATTTTGACTGATAGGAATATTTAGTGTAGGCAATGATCAAATAATCACTTTCCCCACTAAACCACACTAAGGCAATCCCTACAAAATCTAGGTGAATAAAATATGTGACAAAGATTTTTCTCCTTGAATAACATAAAACAGTGTTTTCTAAATATGGCTTTCCAAATGGATTAATCTGAAAACTTTTTAAAATGCAAATTCCTACTCCCTCAATTGAAAATATAAACCAGTAAGTCTTGATTGAAGCCCTTCTTCAGATGTGGGATCAAGTTTGGAAAACACTGTTAAAAAGTCATACAACGGACCCACCCTCCCCAGTTACTTTCTGAAAGCGAGCTGGAAGTTTTGAGAGAGGGCTTGTCAGGCCACAACAATATCATTTATTCAATTATGCCATTAAATTACATCCTTGTGACCAAAAGAGTTGGTGCATATCCAATTATGCCTAATTTATACTCTGGGACGTGCTGGTTCTGGCTCAGTGTAAAATCCAAGTAGAAGAGCAATTTAACAAGCTTGACGGGACATCAAAATTGCTATATTGTCTTCAAACCTCATTAAATGAAAGGCTACACTTTCCTATAATGTTCAGAGGGAGTATACACTATTATGTTTTGCTATTTGTTTATGTAAGGCAAATGTTCAGCAAATACTTTATTGGCAAACAACAACCAGTGAGGGAGCCACTGTGAAAACAGGACATGCTGCCATCCGAGCAGGAATGCTAGAGAGAGGAAATACTTCAGTGTCCTTCATGGTTACAGCATGTAATGGAACATAATATATTCTTAATAAATTTGATGTGATCCAAAATACCACTGTCACGGCCAGGGCAGGCTGGAGAGAAGTGACAGCTGGCTGCTGAGGTGCGCTTGGACCGTGACCTTCTATACACGGTGTCTATACTGAGTGTCTGACTTGGTACCTTCTTATCTTCTCCTGTGGTGCTAAGTGTCCCTTCTCCATCTTCTCTGCTGGTGCCTATGGCTCCTTTTAGTCCTTATGGTGGGCACGCCCCACCCTTTCACCCAGCATCCAGAGTCCTCCTGACTCCATTGGTTTCTCCATTGGCACCTGCCTCACAGCTGCCACCCAAATTGGCATTGCCAGCACCTGTCCCTGGACATTTAAGAAATTACTACCCGAGCAGACTCCTGCCACCTCCCCACCAACACACCTATCATCCCAAAGCCCACACACATGTCTTTCTTCCCCAACACAATTTGCCTATTTTGGGAAATGGCACTGTGATTCCTCCTCATGCCCAAGGCTTAAGCTTGAAGCCACGTTGGAAGCAGTGCAGGGAGGTGCAAAATGCTCCAGACTTAAGTCACACAGGGCCACATTCAGATTCCTGTTCTGCCACTTGGGAGCTGTAGAGTTATCTCAAATCTTTGAACCTGTCTCCTCAACCACAACATGGGTAAAATAGGAACTTTCTCAGGAAGTTATTGTGGAGCTTGATGACATAACCACTGACATGTGCCTGGCCACAGCCATAGGCAAAATAAAACTCTCTAAGCTTCAGTGGCCACATCCACAAAATGGGTGCAATCTCTCATGGGGTTGGTTGCGAAGATGAAGTGAAATAACACTTTGAAAGCACTTGGCATAGTTCTCCTCGTTTATGAACACTCTATAAATAGTAGTGAGGCTGTCTCTTTTCCACTTGAAATTAGTCCTATATGCTATCACCAGGTTACACATCATAAACATCAATTTTCTTCCATTCTATCATCCTCCCGCTCCGGGAACTCCAAGGCTTTCCCCAGCCAACCACACCCCACAACCAAAATACCTTTAGGAAGAAGGGCAAATCACCTCTTTGGCATTCGGTTCCCCCAAACTGTAGAGGTGGTGCTCGATAGAACACACTACCCACCGTGCCTTTCTAATTGAAGGGGATTCTTTTCCTCTCATTTGATGAGATACTTCTAGAGGAAAGCGCTTTAGAAAGCATTTATGGCTCGAGTCAGAGAATAAAAGAAAGGGAAATAGCTTAGAAAGAGAGCTTTTGTTTTCCCTTTCCAGAAGAGAGAAGCTTCCCAAGAAAGAAGCAAGAAGAGATGGCCACGGCCCCAGGAGAAGTGGCAGCCTCCAGGTCCACAGATGTGCGGCAGAAATCTCAAGGAGCTTTAAAAGGCATGATCTCTGAGAAAACACTGGAATATGCTCGCCTCATGAAGAGCTGAGAAAGAGTCCAACAGGAAGAAATCTGAGAGGAGTAGAGCTTACTGCTCTGAGGCCACGTAGGTCTGGGACAGGGAAGACCCGCCTGCCCTAGTTTCTAGTGACCACAAGTAATCAGGAGCAACCCGTGCTCACGAGACAGGAAGGTTGCAGGACTCTCAGTCAGCATTTGCTATTGATGAATTAATAGAGGCTGCTGGTGTTTTCTGTTAACTAAACCCCTCATCTGAACTGGTTCGTTAAATTGGGCCAGTGGAGCTGGACTGACTTGTAGGGTTTCTTTCCCCCAGGGCTGGGGGAGAGCTCAATGCCAAGTGAAGCATGATACAGCACTTCCTGCCAGTAACTCAATTCTTTTGTACCGGAGCACCTCAGACACCGGGGTGACCTCAGCCTAAAAGCATATGGAATGACATCCTGCCACCCAACCCACTCTCCTCCCTTCCACCCGTCTCGAGGCAGACTACACTCAGCTCCGTTCCATCACACCGCGCCTGTTTTTCCTCCTGCCCGAAACATTCAGAGAAACAGTGAGGTCATTAGAAACCAGATAGATCCAGATCTATCTAGAAAAGAGATCTGGACACAAATCCCACCTCTTCTGTTTATTAACCCTGCAATCCTAAAGCATTAATATAAGCTCACTCTCTCTCTGCTTTGTTTTCTTTCTCCGTAAAATCAGGTTACCTATTTTAATGATATGTTGTAAGGATAAATGGAAAAGCACAGCAAAATGCCAGGCAGATTGCACAGCACATAGCAGGCAATCGATGTGTTCACTCTGTCCCCCAGTCCATGTTAATGTCTTTATGTTTAGCCAAATATCACATATGCCTGCCGGCCCAATCCTAGTCTCCTCTCATTAAGGAATCTTTGGTTCAACCTCCTAATTCTAGTCATCATCTCCCATTCTGAAGTCCTGCTTAGCTTAATAGCTCTGCCACTAACTTGGGCACATCAACTGCCATTGTTACTCATCTATTCTGACACAGATGTCTTGTTTGGCCCATTCGATAGATGTTTCTGGAGGGGACAGCTAGTGTCCATGACAATTCTGTCTCATCATTGCAACCTCCTACTGTATCTATTAATCATTATTATAAATGCCCAACATATTTGTGTGAGTAAAGGAGTGAATGAAAAACTCCCCGTGCAAGGGTAAAAGGCCGGTGCCAACCTGACTTCTTACTACAATGGCAATCCAATAGGTATTGAGCTTCCAAATTTTTGAAGCGGTTCAATGGTGCTTAGCATGGAAGAGGGAGTGGAGTGAAGATGGTGTAGGTGAAGAGTAAGATGAAGAGCAAGGCAATGTTTCGAGGGTTATGAGAGGTCAGTTGGGAGGTTCAGTGGGCTGCCTGGAAATATTGCTGACTCTGAATTAGACAGAAGATTAGGCAAGTCGAGGCATGTGACCTCAGTCATAATCTCTCCTACGCACATCTAACAATTCAAAGAACACTGATAAAGCAAAGATTTCCTTTGATACCTTGTCCCATCCTCACTTTAGAACAGAACTTCATGTTCCTCTCTGGTTTCTGTTTGTGCTTATGTTCTCTATATGGTGGAATAGAAAGCTTGCTGTCCACTAAAATTCATTCTCTTTTACTTTCACTATAATAGAGCTATGGTTGGGTATGTGGTCTTGCCAGGGCCTGCATTTCTAGCCCTCCTTGCTATAAGGGGTGGCTATTTGACCACAGGGTGTGAGTAGAAGTGAGATGTGCAATCTACAACTTGGAACCCTTAAGATAGTGAGTGTGCTGCTTTCATATTTTCTCCTTTCCTTTAAGGCTGGTTGGGACCTGGCTATAGCAGTGACCTAGCCTTGACCATGCAATTCTAAGTGACTTGGGCCTAAAGAATGGCAGAACCACAATATGGAAGGAACCTGGGCCCTGAATGATGGTGGAACACCCACCATATCCTGTGATGAGAGAGAAATAAACTTCTTGTTCATTGGTCTATGTCATATTGCTAACAGCCATATAATTGTTGGGTCTCTTGTTACAGATTTGCTTTTGAAACCTGATTAACACATTATACATGTACCTATAGAATATATTCCTTTGAATGTATTTTAAATACAAACAGATAATAGTGTATAAAATATTGCATCAAGCTTTTTTATTTCTACTAAATAATATGGTTTGGAGATCTTTCCAAGTCACTTGTGTATGTTTGATATAGATGATAGATAGAGTAACTCTACCTTATTTTTCAACATATATTAATAGTATTTCACAATATCGATGAACCATAGTTCACTTAACTAATTCCCTCTCTAGATGACCTTATCGATTAGCACTGTGATTGTTTTTACTTTTCACTATTATCAATACTACTGACAAGAACATCCATGTGCATGCCTCTTTGTGCATATACATAAGTATTCCTCTAGAATAAATATCTAGAAATGGAATGGTTGAATTGAATAGTATGAACATTTAAGAATATAACACATATTTACAAATTGTCTTTTAAAAAGTCTAAACCGATTAATACTTTCATAGTATATGAGAGTGCATAGTTCCTAATAACACTGTCAATATTATCAATAATTAAATTTTACTCAGCTAATGGGAAAAATAGAAGAAATTATTGCAGAAAGAATGGGGAAAAAACTAGAAAAATGAAAGTAGCTAGAATCTAGTACTAGCAAAAATAACCCATGTCCATGCTTTGTGAAATTCTGAGTCACCTGGACTCTTCAGACAACCACAATTTTCAGTCCTAATCCTGCAATTTCCAACATCCCATTGCTTTTCTTCTGTCTTCCTTCCAAACCATCCAGGTACACTACAAGTTATTCACTTTACTATGCCAATTATACTATGAGATTACAGTCTGCCTACACATATCAGGTTACCATACTGATTTTAGGTGATCATGAGAATGAACTATGATGCAGCAGTGAGTCTGACTGTGCATTATTAGGACTAGACTGCATTGTCTCCATCACAGAAGCCCCACTGCAGCTGCAGGGGACAAGCAATCCATGATGCCTGTGCATTTCTCTAGTGCTTATTCAGCACAAACAGGAGGAATAAAACTTTCTCACCTCTTCCACTATAATAGGTATGTGCTAAATATTCACCAGTGCATATACTATTGTGCTAAATCCTTCAAACTGAACCTTAATGGTGAATTACTGAGAGAAAAGTAAATCTGGAATATGAGCAGGTCTGAGATAATTAGTTAATGATTTTGGGGAGGAGAAAGGAAAAGATGAGACAGGTGTTATATAGAGGGAAGAAGAACATGGGCTGACTTGATTAAATCCCAGATCTTCCCACTTTAGGTGTGATTTTGCATAAAATACTGAATCTTCCTACGTCTAAGTTTTACCATTTTTCAGAGGAGACACGCTCACTGAGTGCCTACCATGTGGCAGTCTCCATTGTAGGCACTTGGGATACAGCAGAAGGCAAAACGAGGTTCCTGCCCTCAAGGAATTTGTATTCTAGGGAGAGAGAGGGGAGACAGACACCAAGCAAACAGACAGATTTTATTCATTTGTTCAAGAAATAGCTACTGAGTTCTTACTTTGTGTCAAAGACTATTCCAGGAGTTTGTTTGCTTTTAAGAATTTGTCTTCCAGGGTTGTTTTAAGAATTGTATATGATATACTGAAAAAGCCCGGTACAGGTCACAATGTGTAGTATTAATATGTACTCAGTAAATGCAGCTGTTATTATTATTTTCTTTCATTTGTCTGTTCTCCCTCTCCTTTCAACGAAAATTTTTTTTATTTATTTTGATATTTACTTGTTTATGTGTTTATTCGTTTATTTATTGCTGCTCTATCTATAGTTTAGCATTTTGTCTTTGCATCCTATTTTTGGCAGCGTTTGCTTGTTTGAAGTGATGTGCAGAGCCGCAGTCATGACTTGGTCTGCATCTGCACAGAGAACCTCTTGGGACCAGGAGGTAAACCATAGTAGGAGAATGGATGTTTGGACTCCTCTGTCACCTCACAGCCTTCTTCAATGTACAGCAGGGCCTTTGAGCAGTGACTTAGCCTTTATTGTTGTGCAATGGCTTGATGGATGGTCCTGGCTGGGGCTACTCTTTAGGCAGATAATGCTCCAACAGGGAGACATGGAGGACAGAAAGGTGAAAGGACAGAGATGGGGTGGCTGAGAGAATAGGCAGATCACAGAGTTAGAGAAGGTGGAGTCAGAGATGGCCATGTTGACCTTTTTTCAATTCCAACCCCAGTTCTCCCAGTCAAGTCTGATGAGATGTTTTCCCTGATCTCCCCCAATCCCAAGTCTGCATTGGCTACCCCCCCAGTGTGTTTCCAGAGCACGTGCCATGGGTAGGACCACATGCTGTGACCACACACATAGATACCCTTCCTGGTGCTTATCCTGCTGTAGCGGTTGCCTCATACTCATCTTGCTGCCCCTTCAGACTGTCAGCAACTTGAAGGCAGGAGTGTCATCGTCACTGCTGCACCCTCCGTGCCAAAGACAGAACCTGGTGCACATTAGGCCCTCAGTAAATTCCTGTCAGATGAATGAATGAAGGCAGAGACAGAGGGAGAAAGCAGACAAGCAAAGGCCCAGAGGTATGGCACAGGGAGAAAATGAATCTCTAGAAGGAGTGAAAAGGCAACTTTGATCTTCAAAGAGTAACTCTTATTCAATAGTACTACAAAGCCAAAACGGCCAAACAGAAACTCAGACAAAGACAGGGCCACAGAGGAGACCTCCAGAGTGGGTTGCCCTTTCCCATCAGAGAAAATGAAATTGGACTCTTGTCCTCTGAAATCCACTTTTCTGTCTCTTCATCTAGTTTATGTTCAACCATATAGGTGGGTCCACTGTTTAAAAGGCAATGTGTCGGGATGACATCACACCTTATCTATAGAACCTTTCTCAACTACATGAAGTCAGACTTGAAGTTTAGGGCCAAAGATCTAGAAATCTTCTGTGGGGCTAGCCTTCCTCATCTTCTAGTATGTAGACCATCTCAACTAATAATAGTATTTTTTCTCTTTTCAGCACCTTTTGCAACTAGCTACAGATTTTAGTGATACAGAAAATTTGATAGCATCATCTTTTCTACCTTATTAAACCATACTTCTATTAATGATGATTCACTGAAGTCCCAAGAATAGATACACTGAAAATTTCTATAGCATATTAATGTGCATCATACCACACTTAGCTCCTGATATAATTTTAAGTTTCCTCTGGGGGAAAAAACAGTTTTTCTGGATTCTTTTTATAGAAAGCACCTTGAAAAAGCTTTCAAATACTCGAAGACATGAATCTTGTTCTGTTCCCTTGTGTATATCTGATTTAAAGGTTAATAAGTAATTAGGAAGAACACTCATCCAAAAATTACCAATTAATATACCATCATTTTCATTAAAAATGCTATTAATTATATTGTTGTACAAATGTCTTGGACTGGCTAATAAAAATTTACCTAAAGCAGTTCTAAATCTTTCAGAGAGAAAGAGAAATTAATAAAAACCAATCACTTTTTAACATTATGATTTGAGTTTGAAAGATCAAACAAAGGAGAAGAAATGAGTGTCTCAATTATTTAGTGTGGATAGACTCTGACAAGGTTCCATGGTTTATTTTATGTACTGAGTCATTATTACTAAGAAAACCCAGTAAGATATCTTGGCAGATATTTAATGTGGAAGTTTGACAAATAACAGTTCTTTGGTTCTTATAATGTAAAGCAGCGCTTTGTAAATGAGATCATACTTTTAAACTGTCCAGATATATTTTGTTGGTTTCCTAGGAGACTGTGAATGGAAAGTTATGAGTAAAGTATGTTGTGTATTTAAACTTTGTTCTATACCTTAAACGCTGGTATTAGTCACTTATTAAAAGCTCACAGAATTCTAGAGTTGAAGAGTTCATGATTAAACTTGCACCATCTCTAAGAACTCTACTAGATTTAAATGTATTTAACGGTTTTACAGATCCCCAAACTGTTACTGTGTTCTCACAATCCTATTTTGTCATTTGCATGGATCAAACATCTCTTTCTGTTGTGTTCATTATGGCTAAGCTGGGCAGCTGGCTAGTGTTTGATAAAGATTACAACTATGCAAGTTGCAGCTCAACACCATTTTGATATGTAACAAGCTATAATGGGAATACTTGTGATGAATGAAATGAACCAAGTGTGGTGTTAAGTACTATACAATCAACTCAGGCACAAACTAATGATTTTCCAATGCATCATAGATATTTACTGGTTGCTAGGAAACCAAATATTCCAACACTGACACAAGGGAAAATTTCTATTGTTAAGCTAGGATTGGCCATTTTAGTAATTAGTTCTGCATGGAACTGTCTCTTATTATTATCTTTGGTATAGGAAAAACTTTAAAAGACACTTAATCCAAAGACCAATCCCAGGCTTGTCTCTGTTTGAGCAGTTGCTGAGATAGGAACCTTTATTTCTCAAGGTATGTCTAATATACTTTTTCCTCATATTGGACAAAGATGTGTCTTCCCACAGACCTCATACATTGGCCTTGTTCTTTACCTCAAGCAAGTTACTTCCTCTTCAACATGCCAACTCTGAATATTTGGAGAGAGTTATCATGTTTTCTCTGAATCTTTTCTTTCTCCAGAATAAACACGTCCGGTTCATTCATTCCCATTTTTTCCACATACTTGTTGCTCTCCCCTCCCGATGACACCATAATATTTCAAACTGACAATAACTGGGATTGGTGGCTGTTGCTGAGTGTGTAGTTAATGACTTACAGGCTGTTGCATTGCTGGATACTGCAATTAAAATTAGCACAGGAATAAGAAGTCAAAGGGTGTGGGGCAGGTGCCTGATCTTTTTTAATCCTGACTTGGAAAATGCTATCTATGAGTTAGCATCGTTTTTGTTCCTTATTTGAACGTTGTAAGAAATGGAAACTTTCAGTAAGACCTTCAGGGATACTTAATAGATTTTTGTAGCATAAGAACTATTTCAAAGTATGTGATGCAATCATTCAAAGTAATGTTTTCTAAATCTGGCCATGCATCTGAATCACTGGAGAGTTTCTAAAAATACAGATTACTAGTATCCATACCCAGACCTACTGACCAGGTGCCTTTGTAAATCTCCAAAGGAATAGCATTTGGAAGCCACTAATATAAGGTATACAGCATGAAGATCAGTCTTTTCTTTTAGCTAAATTCTACCTAGCCCATAAAGCTCTCTGCCATGACATTTTTTGGCTGCCCATTGCAAGTAACATATCTCTCTTTTTTCTTAAAAAGTCTGTTCTGCTAATAATTAGTGCCAAACAGTTTAGTATTTAATTGTTATTAGTCTCTTCGATTAATAATTAGTAACAAATAGTTTAGTATCTAATTGCTAATTTTGCATGGCTATTTGTCTTCTCAGTTAGTTTATAAAATCCCTAAGAACAAGAGCTGAGTGTTACATTTCCAAGTGTCACTCAAGGAACATGGCACAATATTGAACGCAGGGTCATTAATTGATTGGGGAGGAGTTTTGGAGGCAATGAGAGAAAAGAGGAAGGCAGATATGGGAGCCTAGATGGAAATATTTAAGATTAGGGAGATTAAAGAAGTCTTTTTCTTTTGGAGGAAGCTTCTTTCGCATTGCACTTGTAGCCTGCCACCATATGTAAGTGATAGAGTTGATGCAGGCACTTCGATCTCTCCTCCCCCATCAAACCTGATCTTGGGAGATGCTACACAGTAATCTACAAGACAATATTATGTAACTATGGCCTATTAGTTTTGATGATTCCAGCCCATCTGAAATGCCAGAGGTAAATGAATTCGATCTCTTTTGTGCAATTCTATCACCTTACACAGTGAGGGTAATGACCTAGACCTTGGCCCCTAATAAAAGTTCCAAAATAAGGTTGCAGAGGTTCCTTAGATACTTACATAGACTTTTTAAAAAACATATATATCAGAGAAACATACAATTTCAAGATTAATTCAAGTTAAAAATCTAATTCAAACAAATGATGTTTCCACAAAATGAAAAAAGATATAATGAAGTTGAAAATAAAAGAAGGAAACAAGATATATCAGGAAAGCAAGAAGGAAAAAAGCGGGAGTGGTACACTATATTAAAGAATAAATAGGACAAAAAAGGTTGATTGCATACTGATACAAGGTAGGACCATAAAAAGCTATGAAAGTCAGGAAACAATAAGCATAGAATAACAGCATCATTCTATAAAAAGCAAAAGTTAGAAACACAAGGAAATACATTAGTTGTATTAAAATTTTTTGCATTACCATAACCCTATGGCAGGTCAAGGAGAAAAAAATTACAGACATGAAACACTTAAATTATTTAATGTTTGAATAGATACCTACGCATGGAAATAACCCTGGACCTTAAGAACAGGAAATGCATTTTCTCAAGTGTCATGTACCATGTATGAACATTGAGCATAATCCGGGCCAAAAAATATTTCAGTGTATTTCTAAAGTAAAAATTGCACAACTTTATTATCTTGTTAATAAAATATTACTACAAACTGCTAGTGGGATCTCAAAAGACAAAACACCCAAATTACTCAAATATTTTAGAAGTAGTTGCATAAATAATGACTGAGCTAAGCAAACTAAAAAATAACAAATATGGGATTATCATTTAACAAAATCTATGAGATACAGCCAAAACTTTTTTAAGTAGTAGATTTACAGCCCTAAATGCTTTAAAGAAAAAAGAATTATGAGAACAAAACTAAATATCATACTCAGAGTTTAGAGGGGAAAAGACAAAACAAATTAAGGAAAGCTGGAGAAAGGAAATAATAAACATAGAAGTAAAAAAAAAAAGAAACATAATAATGAAAGAAAATAAATTTATCTTTTGTAGAATTGGTAGCAAAGACCAAGAACAGGGTCTTCAAATAAAACAGACACACTTCTGGCAAATTTAATTTAAAAAATAGAAGGAAACAAATAAATTATAAAATATTTAAGTATAGAGAGAAGATTGACTCATAACAGTAAAATAAATTATTTCGAGTGCTAAAATTGAAAACCTTGGTGAAATAAATAATTCTCCGAGAAAGATATAAATCAAGATAAACTTAATCAGAAGAAAAACTATAGAAAAATAAAGGAGAAATCAAACTACTTATCAAGAAGTTACTTGATAGAGATTTTAGAAATTTTGAGAGGACATGAGACTCTCTGAGGGAGGAACTTGGATCTTGACAATCCTTTCTATAATATAATTACAGAAGTGGGTTTAAACTCCATGTAAGAATAAGCAAAGTTTTTATTTAGGATTGGAATTGGGAATAAAAAATAATTCTGGAAAACAAATGATGAAATAGAACTTCTTAAAATGCCTAAGAAAAAGTTAATGAGATTGGAGCCAATCTCAAGACTAACCAAGGAAAACCAAAAATAACAGGAGCTTCAATTATACCAGATACATTTAGGAGGATTTTCTACCTAAGCAGTCCAGTTTAAGTCTGCTCGGATAATAAACCAAGTTCTCCCGTGAGCTCTGGTTTACGCCCAGCTCCTGAGTGACCATGGAGAGAATGACCGTCAAGAACATCAAGAATAAAATGACCAGCTGGGCAAACAGGGCCAGGAAACACGCACCTGGAAGAGGAATGGGTGGTTCCCTCTTCCAGCAATCAGTCTAGATGCCACGAAGGGAAAGAACAAATAGAGACAGGGTGCATATTAAGTGATCCTTTTAATAGCCTGTCATGATGCATCATCTTTTCTAATAATTCTGCCTCAAAATATATTTTCAATCTGCACATGTCTCTCCATCTCTGCCGCCACCACCCCAGCCAGGCGCATTGCTGGTGATTCGAACTGATCTCCTGGCCCCGCCTGCCCCTGCCACTCCTTCTCCAGGCAGACCGGCCTTCCCAGGAGACAAGTCCGAGCCTGTCATCCCTTTGCTCAAGTCTTAGGCTGAGCATAACATTCAAACTCCTACACAGTTTCTCTCTTATTCGTCATGTCAGGCCTCTCGTTTCCAGGAATTGGCAAAGCACTTTCATCTCCAGGCTTAGAGCTTTTTTCCCCTGCGCCTGGGAAGCCTTTCTCTCTTCCCACGGCTGCCTCCTCCTCCTTCAGGTCTCGGCTGAGAAAGAACTCGTTGGAGAAGCCTCCCTGGACTGCCCTTTCTGTAAACGTCCTCCCCGACAGCATTGTTTTCTATCAGAGCACTTTCTTTGTTTCCTTTCTAGCACTTCTCAAAGTTAGCAAACAATTTTTTGGTGGGAAGAGCAGGGCTGTTTCCACCAATTTGTTCTGGGTCACTCCCATGAGAATGAAAACTCAATGAGGTCAAGAAACTTGTCTGTTTTTATAACTTGCTGTATTTCCAGTGCCGGGTCTGCTGCCTGCCATACTGTGCTTATTCAATATTTAGTGAATATATAGCACTTTTCATGAATTGTAAATATTGTACTCATTTGTTTACTTTTAAACAAACTTGGTAAAAAACAAAAAAGTTTGTTCATTAAAGAGTAACCTGAAGCATAATAAAATTTTAAAGAGTTTAGTTGAGCAAACAGTGACTCAGGAATTGGGCAGTTCCAAAGCAGAACAGGTTCGGGAGCTCTCCTGAGGAAACACAGGGGCAGGCTTTGATAGGACGAACGCAGAAGTAAGGCAAAGAAAATATTGGATTCGTTGTAGTCATACAGATGCCTTATTTGGTCTATCTTGTTGGAAAGTCCACATAATTATATACATTATATAATTATGAGTTTGGTAGTTGCTTCTGATTGGTTGAGCTTCAGTTCTGTTCCTTAGTATGGGACTTCACAAGAAATAGCTCAAGTTAAGTTCTGCTTATATTTGCAAATCAAGCAAGGTTAAGGTCACAATGAGGCCTAACTGGCTTGGTTTGCTCAGGATTTCTTCAGGCCTGGTCTCCATTCGAATTGACTTTGACACTTTGTTGTCACTGTGCATTGCCACATTAGACTACAAGTTCTATGACAAAGTCCCTGTCTCTTACTTAGGCACCAAACACAGTGCTTGGCACTTAGTAGTGGCTCAATGATTATTTAGAGAATAAATAAATGAATACAGGTAGGAAGTGAAATTTCTTTCTTCTTAGCTTTAGATACCACTCAAAACGTACTGGACCTGCTAGAATTCTTCATTAAGAATTCCATTATCCCAATATTTTCCAGATATCCCAGCTCCTGTTAACAACCGAATGTTAACGGGCATGGAGGAGAGGCTATGTGAATTAAAGGCCTCAAATGAGGGCTCTACTGATTAATTTTAGATCCTGAGCATCTGGGTCAGTGCTTATTTTCATGGCAGGTGTGGGAATGATCTTTTTAGTGTCATTATTAATGATTTTACTAGGGGCTGGGAGCACTTGAAATATTCCTCTGAATGAGATTTGAGATGTAGACCAGATGGGCATTTTTTAAAAGCCTGTATATACTGTATTCTACTTTTCAGCAAATAAGTGTTTCTATTAAGATTGATTAGTAATGTACCCACATCATTTATTCACTCAAAAATTAGACACAATACGTATTTTTTTAAGAATAACAAATGCTCTGGTAAGATGATAGTAATCTAAATGAAATATAAGCAAGCCTAAAGTTGAATCTAGCCATTTTGTTTTGCTTTAACTAGGTTAAGGCCTCCAAGTCATTTTCTTTTTCTTCTTTCCCTGGCAATACCTCATCTTCCACTGGGCTTAATATTCAGTGTGGGTGCATGACCTCGGTCAGAAGAAGATGGTCTCATCGGCCAAATCCCTAAAATGCTGGTCGGTCAGGCAGGAGGCTTAGGTAAGTTTGATCACAAACAAATATGTCAATATCTACTCCCGGCCTGAATCCCAAAGGTCAGTGCTCACGGGAGGATTTGTCCTCGGAGTATCAGTTTTATTCTTCCTGGTTGTGACCGTGCCGGGAAAGAGTAATACACACCGGACTGTAATCTTTGGGCCAGAGGAAATTGAATCAAACCAAGTGGAAAGAATATGCTATTTAGTATTAGCAGGGTCAGTTCATGGGGAAATTGTGAAATAGGTGAAGTTCATCACTGGTCTAGCTCCTGCAGAACAAGCCTGGTCTCCCAGCCCCAGGGGTGTGTCTCCCTGCTGTGGTTTGGACCTTGGCGCTGTCGGCCAGCTTCTCTCGGCTTCTTGGGGACCTGATCCTGTGTCCTGAAACACAGCCATTCTAGGTCTCAAAGTCTCTGGTAAGGCTCTTCCTTCCCTGACACCCGAGGGGAAATTAGCTTGTTGGATAAAGCAAGCTGTCCTCATTCGCTAACAGAAAAAGGCTTGAGGAACTTAGAGGGTTCTCTCAGGTAACATGTGGATTTGACAGTGACTTTTCTTATGATAAAACTCTCCCAGTGACTCCATGACTCGAAGGAGTGAGCCTGCTGGTGTGAATTTTAGTTCAAGTGGTACGTAGATGGGCAGACCCCTGTCTTTGAATTTTAGGGAGCAATAATAGTTAAGAAGAATGGGAAACTGACATAGAGTTACCCACTTTTTCCTTTGCCAAATAAGGGCATTAAGGAACAAAACTCATCTATGAAGACAACCATTGTATAAAAGAAAGAAATGTTATGATAATCAGAAAAATAAGAAGAAAATCTTAGACTAAAAACAACCTTTAGATACAAAATTACAGCTAGATAGGTGGAACAAGTTCTAGTGCTTTATGTCACTGTAAGACGACGATAGTTAATAATAATACATTACATAGTTACGAATAGCTAGAAGGAGGATATTGAATGTTCCCCAACACGAAGACGTAAG
Source organism: Propithecus coquereli (assembly GCF_000956105.1). Taxonomy (NCBI): domain Eukaryota; kingdom Metazoa; phylum Chordata; class Mammalia; order Primates; family Indriidae; genus Propithecus; species Propithecus coquereli. The sequence continues at coordinate 4,056,704 of NW_012148197.1, read as the reverse complement.
TATTTGAGATGGTGGATATGCTAGTTACCCTGATCTGATCACTACACATTATGTGTATTGAAACATCACCACGTACTCCATAAATATGTACACTTAGCATGTCAATTAAAAAAATCTCTTCAAATTGAATGAATTTACCTTCACGAGAAAAACGTACTTCAGTGTCCTTATTTTATAGCATACTAGTGAAAACTTTATCAAACACCAGCATCAGTCTATGGCCAGGCTTTTGGGCCCAACAAGCCACTCCCTGAATTTTAATAGCTCTTAGTTGACACTTGTGAACAAGTTTCCATGTGACCTGCCTGTTAGGATAACTATAAATGTGAACATGACCCATTAACACCTTTTGAGTTGTAAACCAGTGGTCCCTAACCTTTTTGGCACCAGGCTCTAGTTTCGTGGAAGACAATTTTTCCACAGATCAGGGATGGGAGGGATGGTTTGGGGATGATTCAAGCACATTACATTTATTGTGCAGTCAAACCTCCCTGCTAATGATAATCTGTATTTGCAGCCACTCCCCAGTGCTAACATCACCGCCTCAGCTCCACCTAGATCATCAGGCATTAGATTCTCATAAGGAGTGTGCAACCTAGATCCCTCACGTGCACAGTTTACAGTAGGGTTCGCTCTCCTATGAGAATCTAATGCCGCTGCTGATCTGACAGGAGGTGGAGTTTATCCAGTGAGGTGAGCGATGGGGAGTGACTGCAAATACAGATGAAGCTTTGCTTGCTTGCCCTCCACTCATCTCCTGCTGTGCAGCCCAGGTCCTAATAGGCCACAGACCAGTACCAGTCCAGCCCAGGGGGTTGGGGACTGAAGTCGTAAACCAAAAAGCCCTATTTTTACAAAGCCTTTAACATTGATGTTTTTATGTTTGTAAATTAGTGGGAGAAATGAAGTAGTCAGAAAAGTGATTTGAATTTTACTTGAAGTTATAACTAAAAATTTAGGACACAAGAATATATTTATTCATGGACAAATATGATTGTGTACCCAATAGCTTCCAGGTACAAGGACACAGCAGTGAGATCCCTGCCTAACAGCTTTACATTCTAGTAGAAAATATAGATAATGGAGAGACAGGTAGATAGATAACATCACTTAAAGATAATTCTGGGGCCAGGCTCAGTGGTGCACACCTATAATCCTAGCACTTTTGGAGGCTGAGGTGGGACGATTGCTAGAGGCCAACAGTTCGAGACAGGCCTGGGCAACATAGCAAGACCCTGTGTCTACAAAAGATGGAAAAATTAGTCCAGTGTAGTCCAAGCTACTCAGGGGGCTGAGGCAGGAGAATTACTTGAGTCCAGAAGTTTGAGGTTGCAGTGAACTATGAAGCCATTGCACTCTAGCCAAGGCAACAGAGTGAGAGTCTATCTCAAAAAAAATAAAAGGTAAGTTGGTGGTGCTTTCATGGGTAGATATGTGACATTTAAGCAAAGACCAGACTAACGTGAAGAGCTGAGGCTTGCAGTTACCTGGGGGAAGAGCAGTCCAGGTGGAGTGAACAGCCAGTGCAAAGGCCTCAGAGAGTAAACAGACCAATGTGACTGGAGCATGGGGGGAGGTGGGGAGTTGCAGATCTATGGGGCCAGAAATGTAGCAGGTACCAGATCACATACACATGGGGCCTTAAGGGATTTCAGATTTCATAAAATTAAATGGAAACTATCGGAAGGTTTTGAGCAAGAGACTGGCATGCTGTGACTTACATTTTAAAAAGGTCACTCTGTCTGCTGGAGTAGGAAATGGCAAAGTGAGAGCTACTGGAGGCTATGATAAAAGTTCATATGAGACATGGTGGTGGTTTGGGTTAGGGTGGTCATGAAGAAGTGATGAAAAGTGCTCCAGTTTAGGATACATTTTGAAGACAGAGAGAGTAGGATTTATAATAGATGGGTTATGGCAATAATGGTAAAAGAAGAATGAAGCTGAAGTTTCAAGGTATTTCATCCGGTCAACTGAATGAATGGTACCATCTACGAGAATGGGTCCACTGAGAACAGTGGTTTGAATGGGGCATTAAGAAGTTGTTAGTGGAATTATCAAATTTGAGATGTCACTTAAATATCCTAGTGCAGATGTCAAGTAGGCAATTGAATGCACGAGCCTACGGTTAAGGGGAGAAATCAGGAGATGTTGAGATAGGATCTAAGAAATGTTCAGCATGTAGAAAATGTCTGTGGTTATTGGATTGGATGAGGTTATCTAGAAAGTCAAGTTTTCTGGCAGACGGTCCAGCGGATACAAAGGCTTTAGGGAAAGAACATGCTTGGAGGTAAGATATCCACTATGGGTGTGAGGAAATGTAGAGAACATGTCCAAGGACTGAGCCTGGAGAGAATCCTGTATTTAGAGGTCAGGAGAGGAGTTAGATTCAGGAAGGGAGGCAGAGAAGGAGTGGCTAATGGGAAAGGGGAAAACCAGATGAGAGTGAATTGCCAAAGCGGATGAATAAATTCTTTCAAGGATGATGAAGAGCAGTTGAGACATTCACTGTGTCCTCAGTGATTTCTCTTGGTGGAAGAAGCAATATACTCTATAATATTCCTAGTGTTTAGCAGTGTCAGGTCTGTATTTGTTTATTTCAGAGGTTAAATATGGCAGTCTACTGGCTGAATCCAATCTATAAATGTCTTTTGTTTGGACTCTAAGGTTTAAAAATATTTTAATTGTCAAGATTCAGAAATCGGGAAACTTCACATCAAAATTTGAATGCCTGGTTCTTATTAAAAATCACCTGGATTATCACAAGGAGGATAACAGCTGTCCTCGCTGAGTGGCAGCTGCCATCTTTAGAGGGGAAACGTACTCCTCGGTTACTTTTCTGCAGTCTCCAGCAATCCCTAAGTCTCCCCAACACTGACAGCTGAGTTACTTGTTCATGTTACCTTCCTGGTTCCTTTTTAGTTTGCACCTTTTGTTTATTTAAAGAGGGAATAAATGAATGAATAAATAAATGGATGAAGGAATATTTACTATTGAGGAACCTAGAGCCCAGAGAGGTGAAGTGATATAAAGTGACATGTAGCAAAGCCAGGGTTCAGATGAAGATTCCCAAGCCAGAGCCTTTATTTTAAATTTTTGCTTTCTATTGTTCACTGCACTTAAAAAAAAATTTTAAGATAAGAACAAAAGTTTGAATGAAAGAAGAAGGGTACTGAAAAATGCTGATTATTTCCATTTTTAGAAAAAACTAGATTAAACAAATGTTTTAACATGATAGCTATTTCTTTCTCCTTAAGCCTTAATAGGAAATGGTTTCATAAGAACTGGCACACAGACTAACAAAAGTTAGCCTCACTGCCCAAGGTGAAGTGAGTAATAAACAAATGTAATTATTAAAGAATGTAATTAAAATTAAAATTGATACTGTACTCCATTAGTTTTTAGGTGAAAATAAGTTTTGCTATTTTTCTCCATGAATTATTTTTATCTACTTGTACATGTTTTAACCAGGAATGTTGTAATCATAGAATGTCAGTTTGTCATCATTCCTTCTTCGGCAAGACTCTTGTCTCTTGCCAACTCCAATAATTAGACTTGAATTAGACTTCAGTGTTGGATTTCTGATGTTTTCTAGGTTTATACACTATTGTTACGGGTTGAATCGTATGCCCCAAAACATATGTTGAAGTCCTAATCCCTAGTTCCTCAGAATGTGACTTTATTTGGAAATAGAGTAGTTGTAGGTATAATCTATTAGGTTAAGATGAGGTCATACTAGAGAAGGTGGGGCCTCTAGTCTAATATAACCAGTGTCCTTATGAGAAGGAGAAATTTGGACACAGGCTCAAACAGAAGGAAGAGGATATGAAGAGAGACATACAGGAAGAGGGAGCAGAGATTGGAGTGATGCTGCCACAAGCCAAGGAACACATGGGGCTACCAGAAACTGGAAGAGGCAACCCCCAACCCCAGAGACGTCCGAGGGAGAATGACCCCGTCAACACCTTGATTTTGGACTTCTAGCCTCCAGATCTGTGAGAGAATAAATTTCTGTTGTGTCAAGCCACACAGTTTGTGGCACTTTGTTATGGCAGCCCTGAGAGACAAATACAGAGATTATCTTGTCTAACTCTTAATTCTAAACTGGGCTAGAATGCAGGCATCCCTCCCGCAAAGTGGCATTCCCCATGGCACGTATATGTTATCCCTGAGTAAGACATTTAAGTGGATGCCTGATGCCCTGAAAATCCTCATTCCTTTGCTCACTCAAGGCATTGAAACTGATTCCACCTGCTCATAGATAGCAATATTTCTCCTCTTGTCCTGAAAGCTAAATATTTCTCCTTACTTAGCATAGACTATTTTGAGTTTTAGGAGGAATTTGCTGCTAATCTTGGCTCTAGGCAAATTTGTGAAATAACCAAAAGGAATCTTTAATGAGCCTCTGGCCTTCTTGTGCCTGCTTTAATGTTTCAGATCTCCCCTTAGATGAGGGTTTCTTAACTTGCAATCTACAGACAGGTTTTAGAAGCAAACGTGAAAACCTTAAGATGGTGAGATTGTTTGCAGTAGTCTGCAAGTATGGGCCCTTTTCTGGGTAAAGATTTCTTAGTTTTGATTAATTGTTAAAGATGTTATACTTCCCTACAAGCTGAATTTTAAAAAAAAGGAAAAGAAATGACTACTATTCCTGGCCATGTTGGTCAGGTTTTGTGCCTGGGGAACAAGGCATTGTCTAGGGGAGGTGATGGCTTGTAGTGGGAGCAGGGGGAAGAGTTTGGATTTAGACATATTAAATGTCTAAAGGTGGCCAGAAAGGACATGCACCCAGATTTCAGATTCATTGGCATGAATACTGATACATGAACACTGATCAGCTTTCAGAGCGGACCACTGAACCTAAAAGAGGAAAGACCAATCCTGAGTCTTGGAAAGACCCTCAGGGAGAAAGCGAGGGAAGGGGGTGGCATTAGAGGTAAAATAGAAAGGAAGGTGAGAATGGTAAAAGAATGAGGAGAATACTGTAGGGAAAAAGTAGCAGGAGAGGACTCTACTCAGATGAACAAGTGATGTTAAAGAAAATGCAGAATGTCATGCACAGAAGTTTTGGGTCTGGTGGTCACTGATCATCAATAAGTCCATTTGGAAAAGTGTGAGGAGTTCTTTGTTCATTTCTGCATTCTTTGGTTATTATTACATTTCTGCTATGAGCCAGATGCCATGCTAGGTGCTGGGCACAAAAATAAGTAAGACACAATCCTATCTTTCAGAAGCTCATAGGCTTGTACTGGGACACGGACTTCCAGGAGTAAACTGTGACATGGACATCTGAGTCGTGTCCAGGGAGGGCACACACGGGAAGCAGTTTATTTACCCAAGAGAGCAGAAGCCTAATGATAGGGAAATGACCTGTTATGTAGGAGGTACAATAAGTGGGTCCCAGAATCCTCAAACCTGTCCTGCACTCTCTTACATTAGAAAGCTGACTTACACATCTCAGAGTCTCATGGGCACACACACACCAACGCCTTGGAACCAAACCACTTTTGTTATAGAGATCCAGTAAGTGATGGTATAATGTTTGTATACAGACACATACAAAATATATACAACACGTGCTTTTGTTTTCTCTTGCAGTTTCTCTCTTTTTAAAATATTTAAATATCTAGTACCTAAACAGGTTTGCTTCTGGGGGCTTCTGTTTTAGAACTTTTTTTTTTTTTTGCATTTCAATATGCTAAACTTGTTAAACATGAACATTATTAAGATATTAGGAATTTGAGAACAAATCACAACCATGATTTATTCTGTAAGAGGAGTTAGGAGGAGGGAGTGGATAACGCCAGCTTTGGAGTCATACCCCTTCTCCAACATTTACAAGTTTGGTAGTTGCAAGTGAGTTACTTAAAGTTTTGAACCTTTATTTACATTTGTATAGTTGATTTAATAATATTTACCTGGCAGAGTTATTGGAAGGAATAGATAATGCATGAAAAGTGCCTGGCACATGGAAGGCCTATATGGCTACAATGATTGCTATGGATAATGAAAAATTTGTCTGAGATTATATTTGCAAATCATGCCAAAATTAAGCCTATAATTTAGAAAACCCTCAAGCAATTTCTACAAAGAATTTGCCTCTATTTAAGAGCCCAGTTGCAATTCAAGCACATGAACTTAAAGTCAAAACCAAATACATACTTTGATAATTTTTGGTATTTTTTAAGAACTATCCAAAATGATCACCTATCTATTGCTTTTAATTTTGAAACTGTCATCCATAAATACTACGACTAAATTTTATTTGCCATTAGCTAACTTATAGCCAGCACCCCACAGGTAAATGAGAAAAATCTACTTTTTTATATCTTTCAAATTTAGAAAGAATGGGAGCATAGGAAACAAGTAGCTTCGACATCACATGAAGCTTGAATTACCCCACAGAGAAAATCAAATGATTTACTTGTCAATTTGTCAATGTTGCATTATACTGCCAGAGTCACACCTAGGTCTCCAAATTCCTACACAAAATCCCTGACTTTGAAATCTACTGGGATACTGACAACAGAGCCACAGCACATGGCTGCACAGGCTGTGCACTGCCCAATTCCAGAGGGTGTCGATCCTACAGACTATGATGAGACTGCAGTGCACTCCCATACAATCATATGCAGCAGCCCTGTCTGGGAGGCTTAAATACCTTCCTGATGAACATACTGAACATTCCATTCGACAAATATTTATTGGGCATCTATTATGTGTGAGACACTGTCCTAAGCTCTGGGGACACAATAGTGATCACAATAGGTATCCACATGGAGCTTATGCTCTAGCAGAGTGGGGAAGGGAGACAGATGATAAACCAATAAACAAATAAATATCTAGTATATCAGATGCTGGAGTTAGGGATGATAGTAAAGCAAAGTGAGGAGGAAATGGAATCCCAGCAATGGCGGAATCACCTTTTGAATAAAGTGGGCAGAAAGGCTTCACTGGTAAGTTGGTATTTTGGATCAGAAGCCTGAAGCAAAGGAGAAACAAGCTGTTGATACAACCAAGGCAAGAGTATCTGAGCAGAGCAGAGAGCAAGTGCAAACGCCCTAAGGCAGAGCCTGCGGGGCGTGTTCCGGGACTGCACATCTCAGGGTGGATGAGAAACCACTGAAAGATCTCGAACAGAGGAGAGGCATCATATGATTTAGGGATTAAAATAATCCCGCTGCCTCTGAGCTAATTTTTATTATGAAAGGTTATGTCTAAATTTCTAAAAATTGTCTCAATTTTTCCCAACTACCCTAGGAGTGTTTTTAACCAAAATCAGCAATACGATTTTTAAAATTCTTTCCTTTCTTTAAGCTGAGTTTGAATTCAAATGTTTAAGTTAATAAATACTTGACAAAAGTGGTAAATACTGAAACTTTTAGCCTCAATAAGTATTAAAGATAATTCATGTATTCTTTTCTGGGTGTTTCAATTTGCCAAATAGTCCAGATTAATTCCTACCGATTGTAGGAGGAAGAATCTGAAAAGAAAAATCTCAAACATCTTAACTGTGAGGAAAACTGTTTCATGGATCACAGAGGCATCAGAGAAAGTGTTAACTTGGTCAAGGCCTTTGCTGCAGAGAGTTGATTGCTCATGAAATAGTTTGCATTTTGTCAAGTTAACCTAACTTGTGGAACAGAGTGTTCTGGAATGTAACCTGGCCTTCCAGAAAATAGTTAAACACTGTCTATTGTTCATTATAATGCTGGAAGTTTCAAAAAAAATATCACAGCTGCTTTTGTGCCCACTGTTTCACATAAAATGCAACAAGGTAACAGTTGTGAATAATGCACAGATGTCACCGTATTTTCTAAAACATCTATTACAAATGCATTTATATATGTACAATTCTCTTTCCGGAAACCATAGCAAATCTCTTTACAGATTTGTTTTAGTACTTATGGAAGGTTTACATGTATCTACAAATAACGTATAAACAACAACCAAAAAGACTCACGCTGACTTGTCTCCGTACTGATAGGGCAACACAGATTCCGTTCACAGTTACGAATATAAATAAACACCCCACAGTGTTTGCAGAAAGTATCTTGTAATAAATAACACCGAAAATGATGTCTGCCTCAGATCTCATTTCTTTTAATGTCATGACTAATTTGCATGACTGAGGTGCTGGCATTTACACGGCTGATTCTAAGAGTTTGGACACATTAAGAGTTGGACACATCCTGCTTTTAAAGTTTGTCATCAAAATTAATGACTATGCTGAGATAGTTTATTATGAAGGAAAAGAAACCAGCTGTGCCAGTTCCTAACATGTTCATGTGGGTACCTTAAGCCAGGTATTCCTTGAAGTAACCTTATAAAGTAGGAATTATTATATCAATATTATGTAAGAGGAAACTGAAATCAAGGAGGTAAAATAACTAGTCCCAAATGTTACAGCTAGCCCATGCTCCTGCCAGGATTCACCCAAGCCCTGATCTATCTAACTTGAAAGTCCTTGTCATTTACCTCTATTGCAGGCTGGTTCCACTGAGCAGTACTGTCTATCTTAATATACTAAGTGAAATAAAGTTAAATAGCTTCATAATTATCATCACCATTATTTTTCTTTCTAGCTGCTATTTTTTTGAGAGTCTTTCTAATTTTTCAGTCCTATGGTCAGAGCTTGCAATCCTTACAACAATCTTGCAAGGTGAATCTGCCAGCACAGCGCTAGAGACTGTGTATACTTTAGCCAATTTCACTGGTGAATATCCTCCTTTTACTGAGGAGGAAACAAAGTCAAGAAGCCATAAGTAACCACCTAAGGCTGGCAAGTGGCTGAGCAGGTATTTAGACCAGGACCTGTCTAACTCCTGTGCCAGCGGGCTCTTTTCACATTTTTTTCAGTGGGACAACTTTAAAAATATATAACATTGTACTCAGATTAAATAACCCAAAATTTTATAATTCTAAAAGTGAATTCATAACTTGAGGAACTTTATAACTATGCTGCAACACCTGATAAAGTTATACTAGACACTTCTGGAAATGATTTTTAAAGTGCCGTTTTACTTGAATAGTGTTCAAATTCTCATGGTTTGGTTCATGTTTTTATGCTAAATCGTTCACTATCCTTTATTCTATGGGCTGGATTCCTGAAACAACTGTGGTTCTAGTGAATCCTCAGTGATATAATGAATTATAAGGACATAGGAGTTGTTGCCCTGTTGATGTTCAAGAAATACTTGGCTTTTGTATGTTGGGAATATTTTCTCCATATTTCTCTAACTAGTTTAAAGAATAAAAAGCTTTAAGAAACTTGCAAAAATGGTGATGTTTAATATTGAATATACAACCAGGGAAGGCTTGGATTAATAAAATGAAGGAATGGGGAGTGACCTGGAAAATTAATTTCTCATCTCTGGCCTGTTTTTATGTCTTGAAGCTCCCATGATCTAGTTTTAAATCTATACTGCTTTTTATAGTGAATGTTTCTGTTGGTGATAATCAGAGAGGCAAATACAGATTTGGTTTACTTTTTTGACTAAAGGAAAAATAAATACTAATATACAAATTGTTATAGTTTTTATGAATTATGATTTATCTGTCTATTCTTTTACATTTTAGGCAAAATGACTCATAATTTTAAAGTTAAAATCTAGTCTAATAAGCCTTTTATGATAAAAAAGGAATAAAATAAGAGTAACTATTGATGTAGATAACAGATCCAATTTGTCAAAATTTTACCCTTAAAATACTTCTGTTGGGTTAGAAATGTATTCTTCTGCTTTGAGTGTATTGAAAGATTTTCTCTTTAAGTTATATTTAAATATATGGTTTGAAGTCTTATGTTTACAAGAGTGATACCTTTGACTTATGAGTCTTATAAGACATAATTTTTTACTTAAGATGAAATTCTTCCAAAGGACATATCCAATCCCTTCAACACCCAAGAATAGGATAAGGTCACACTATTTTGTAAACTCACAGCACTATGATTCTCAAATTATATATGAAGAGCATTGATGAACAATTTTTTTAACTATTTGGCAAATGTATTGAAGTCTTGCAGAGATGTAAACATTAAGCTCTTTTTATGCTATGTGTCTTACTTACCACTATTACTTATTTATTACTCATTTATCACTATTGAAAACAATGTTATTATGCCTGTAAGAGTGTCCTAGACAATCTGGAATTCATAGCACCATAATTTTAGGGCTAAATAAATCCTAAAGCATTATGTGCTAAATCATCCCACTTACAGATGTTTCATTAAATTGCCTTATTTCTTCAAGTCCAAACTCTACCCAACTCAGTATACAACCCAGGTGCTACAGCCTCCAAAAACATTTCTTGAAACAGTCAGCTGGAAACCAGCCCTCTTCTGTGGCCTCCCATGTAAGTGTTTTCTCCCGCTAGTCCCCGCTCAAGGCACTGTCTCTTTCTTCTTGCATTGTAGTTATTTGCTGATGTGTTGTATTTTCCTTGCCAGACAGTCAGCTCATCAAGGGTGCCATCTGAATCACAGTCTGTCCTTTTGTTATAGAACTCACCTCAAGTAGGTTCTCAAGTACCGAGCATTGAATGTGCACTTAATAATTTCTGTTAGCTGTGACAAATTTTCAAAGAAGTGTTTTAGAAAGCACTTGGTCAAGAAAGAAAGCCAGAAGAACAGAAACTTCTTCAAGAAGTAAGTCAGAATAACTGGCACATGAAAGTGACACATTCAATTTCTTCACCTTTCTATAACCTCCAGAAGATCAAATGTTAATAAAATATTTATCTTCAGTTGTCACAAGCCAGACTTTGATTTAAAACTCTTGGGTACATGAATGTCATGCCAGACCAGAAATACATCATCATGTATTTTTAATTTAAACATGGATATGTAAAAAATTTATATACGTCTCATAGGAAAAAATTGGAATGAAAATCTTTCAACTGTCACCACAAACAAGAAAACAGAATCTAAAAGTGATTTTTTAAACTTCTGTAAAAGTGCAACGAAAGTCCAATGTGGCACTGAAATGACACATAAAATGCACTCTCTTACCTTTAAGGAATCAAAGCAGGCAATTACTCTTCCATTTTCAACCTGGCAACTTTTCGGGGGATGAGCAAATTTGCATTCTTCATCGGAGCGCGAGCACGTTCCTCTTTGAAACTGTCTGCAGACTTCCAACGTCAGCCATTTTGTATCTCTGACTGGGGCAACGTTCAAAGCCATGATGATAAAGTAGTTCGGGCTGTTAGTTTCTGTTAAATGATGAAATCAACCCAAGTTCTAATGATTCCAAAACTACTGCTGTGAAAACTCCCACATGTAAGTCTGAAGGTAAGCGACAAATTGCTTAATGAAGTCCAATCCAGGGAGCGGAGCGAGGAGAGAATGTATCGGCAGGCAGTCACTCATCAATCAATATGTCCCACTTGAAGGCAGTGGGCCGCAGGAGAAGCATGCTCTGTGTCATCTCTGGCTTTAAATGTCCAATCTTGACTGTTTTGTAGATATAGCTGTTTTTAATAAAGTGACTTCAATATCATGGCACTCCTTGGGAGAATATTAGTTCTGACACTCACAGCTATTGACGATGATGGAAAATAAGCCACTCAGATGTTCATATTTTAGCAAGGTTTCTTTTTCCTCCCCGTTTTTAAATTCTGAAATGAAACTATTGGCAAAGTCAGACAACTGAGGTATCTTCATCCACTCATAAGGTCAGGGTAAAGTATGTTTGACAGAAAAACAAGATGTCAACACCAAAAGAGCTCCCAGGCTGCCGTTTCCAGCAAAAGTGACTTCACACAGGCACTTTTAAATCATGAACCTGCAAAACACAAATAAAACATCAACTGATACCCAAACTCAATAGAATCAACACTTTAACAAACTATTTAACTCTTATCGAGAGTTTGCAAATGTGCCGTTTAGAGCTCTGGGCATTGAGTATAATGAGAAAAGTTATGTGTTAAGAAAAAAAAAAAAAACACGAAACCGAAACCGTACTGCAGAATGATCTAGGCAGCAGTCCAAAAGTTAGGAATGACTCAAATAGATGAGTGTGGGAGACACAATAATTAGGCCTTCTGAAACAATTCAATCTAATGTGCTTAATCGCCAAACAGTGTATTAGAACTGTGGCTTCCAATTAATTTCACATTTAGGCTATTGATTTTATTGTTGGGAACGCTATAAACAATTATTTGGGATGTGTCTCTCCTATGTAAAAAAGATATTGCCTTTTTGGATGAAGTGTGGGCTCCTTATTCTTTATGTCCTTTCTGTTTTACAGAGCTTTGAACTTAGAGATTGGTAGGTAAGAGCGTCCTGACATTTATTTTCAGTTATCTTAATACATCCTCACCACCGCTGCTACTTGCTTAATGTGAGTCTTCCCTTTATGCTGTAAGCACTCTCAGGGCGAGAACTATTCTTTGTAGCTTTCACTTCTGTATCCTCAGCGCCTCAGTCCCTGGTATATATCAGATCCTCAAGATATACTTATTGACTGATTTAACCGATGACTAAATGAATGCATGTAAGTTAGTTTTAGTTTAGTTTAGTTTAGTTTTTAACTGAGTCATCATCTAAAATTACTCTGTTACATGGAATGCTGGAGTTAAAACACATCTATAACACACACATAGTTAGAGTTCAGATTTCTAAAATAAGCATCTTCAGTTTCTTTTAATTTTTTCAAAGCTTATTAAATTATTGGAACACTAAAAATTTATAATTACTGGGACAAGCATGAATACAGGGCTGAAGTCCAGAAGTTGATCATTTTCATAAATTATATGTGCCACATGCTACCTTACATACTTGCTTAGCCTTGAGGTCCTTCTAGAGAATTTATAGCTAAGAAGAACTTAATGAAAACCGAAAATCAATTATTTAAAATTGGCATGAAAAAATTTTTAAAAAATAGGCCAAATAAGTTCAGAGAACAATAATTTTTAAGGGGTTCACAAGTGTTCCTTGAAATAGTATATCCCTGAATCAGCTAAGTTCAGTTACCTCTGGGTAATCATGCCAAACAAGCTTCCTTGCATTAGGGCTGCCCTTGGCTGCAGTGTTTGGTGAGTTGGAAACAGGGGAAGAGCTGCAATGGGGTCGCAAGTGTATCTGATCAAGGAACATTTCTTTAGCAGGACATGTCTTGGGACTGGCGGGAAATGCTACTTCATCCCAATAATTCTTTCACGTAGTAAAAGTGTTTGCATGAGTGATAATTGTGTGTGCATTTAAGGAAACGGGCAACCTTGAAAGCTATGCCACAGAGCTAACTTCAATTATAAAATATTTGAGGGATCCAGGCAGGCTCCTGCATGTCTGTTTGGCAGCATTGTGTTCACAGCAGCAAACATCAACTAGCTTAAGTTAGGGAGCTTAAGAAGATGAGTTTAATAACCAGATCCACTCTGGGTCAGGTTTCCTAAACCAGCCTGGACCTGCATCTTCACTCTCTCCACCCCCACCTCTAATCCCAGGGGAGAACAAAGGGTGAGGAGAACAAGGGACAAGGAGACACTCCTGCCTGTGTAAATGAGACCAGGCACTAGGATAAGGGGGTTTCAATGATGGGCTGAACATATTCAGTTCATATTTGCAAAATATTATATAGGGGTCCTGAGTCCTATGTACTAGGCCCTGAGATGTTACATGATAGCAAAGATGAGATAATGCTCATCCTCCAAGGCAGTGGAGTATCTCCCAAGGCTCCACATGTAGGAAAGAAACAGGAAAACATGAGTATTTATGCATAGATGGCGTGAATAACTCCTCAGATATGCCTAAAAACCACACAGGAGCCATGCTTTCGATGCAGTCCAGTGAATGGTACATGCTTCTGCTTATACTTATAGATTTAAAAGACATTTCCCCCTCACCCTGGGAGAAACAGATTCTCATTTCTCCTTACTATGAAAATCCCACCAGAATTTAGATTGTCAGACTCTATGAGGATAAACTTGCTCGTTACAAAACAAATTATGCATTTCTTTTAACTGATGAGTAAAAATTGTATATGTGTTTAGTGTACAACAACATATTTTGAAATATGTATAAATTGTGGAATAGTTACATGGAGCTAATTAACATATGCATGAGCTCACATACTTATCATTTCTTAGTTGTGAGAACACTTCAGATCTATAAGTGAGATCATGCGGTATTTGTCTGGAAGATAAACTTGCCTTCAACAGCAAAGTAGCCAAACTTTCTGATGGCCAGAGTCACTTGTAAGTCAAAGACATTCCGGAAAGGAAAGGAATGTGCATCATAGCACACATAAACATATTGCTATCATAGCCTCTCCTGAACCTACTCTTTCCCACAGTTGTTCTCTGTTCCTGTCCTAAAAGTTGTATAGTTACTGTTGTCAAAGGCACTACCTCCCTTGGGCTGTCACAAGGAGTGGGGACAGGCAGGCAGCCGTGGGAAAGTGGGAGAGCAAACGTGAGTCAGGTTAGGGTTGGGGCCACCAAAGGAGATGGACAAAGATGGGTCAGGATGGGGAAGGTCACATTTTAACGTGGTCATTAGGGACAGGACTGAAACATGCCAACACACAGACCTGAGAGAATATTGGACCCACCAGACTGCAAGTTCCTGGGAGGAGGGGGGTGTGTTAGGGCTGCGCTGTCCAATACGGGCCACCGGCCACAGGTGGCTATTGAGCACTTGGAACGTGCCTAGTGCGACTGAGGACCTAAATTTTACATTTTTATTTATTCTTAATTAATCTTAATTTAACTTAAAAACTGACCCTTGATTCTATTCCTGAAAAAACTTTTAAGTATGATTAAACCAACTTGAGTATAGGAATCTACTTTTTCGATTGCAGATTTTATGAACTGTAAATATAGCTTGAGTATTTCCAATGAAAATTTACCATCCAAATTGAGATGTGTTCTAAGGGTAAAATACACACTGAGTTCAAAGATCTACTATGAAAAAAAATGTGAAAATATCTTATTAATATTTATTACATGGTGAATTGATAATTTTTAATGCATTGGGTTAAATATTATTAAAATTAATCTCACCTGCTTTTTTATCACTAGAAAATTCCGAATTACTATGTAGCTTACATTCTATTTCTATTGATGGCACTGTCTCAGGGGCTTTTGCATTTCTTCTATCAGCCAACAGAACTTTCTGGAATGGTGGAAAGTACCCTGTCCTAAGAACCAGCTTCCTGTCTTTATTTTGCCAAGGTTCCTTGTCATACAGTATTGAGTAGGTCAGTTTTCCTGAGTTCGGCCTTTTTCATCTGTAAATGTTCGTAATAGTTCCTGCCTGTGTTTACATAGTTGCTACATGAAAAACGGATTATAGGGGAAATATAAAAGTACTTTGTAAACAGTAAAGTGTCCCAAAGCAATGTGATAAAAAAGTCACTTTATAAATATTTATTAATGAAATCCACTTTCAGGCTTCCTCTCTCTCAGTAGTTCTGTGCTGATGACTGGGGTCGTGCCTGGCTGGGGTGGATCTGCTCTAGCCACGGATTCCGAGAGCAGGACAGTGCCTAGAGATCGAAGGTCTGCCGCACAGGGTACCCAGGGCCCCTTATCTGGAGCAGGCCTCGCGTCTCAGATCGCCTTTCTCCCGTAGCCTGAGGGACCCTCAGAGATCTCCCCAAGCATTACTACAAAAGCCTAGAGCCTGCTTTCTTCCTCCAGCTGCTGTTAACCTGAAAGTGAGTGGAGCACGTTAGGGCTGAGCGGTCACGCTGGGTGGGAAGCACAGGTCAAACACTCTGCAAGCACTGAGGGGCAGGCTGCTTCCTTCGAGAGCCTCATGGAAATGCAGCTGCTGTTTCCATTCTGGGTGCCCCAGGTGAGCAAGGAGGAAGGGGCAGCATTTTCAAGTTCGTCTGCCCAGAGGGGCTCTCGTTAATAATGCATCTGTCTGGAGAGGGCACCTCTTTCTAATTTCCAAAAAGGTTCCATGTAAATGACATTGGCCCTGGTAATATGCAGGTCACCAGTAACCTTTCCCAGAAGTTTCTGGGCTGAACTGGGAAGCAGGCTCTCTGCTCACATTATTTTCCAGTTCTTTCTGTCTAAGTCTCTCTCACTGGTTTGCCTATTCTTCTATTTTCCTCACTTCTTTTGACTTGTGTTTCAGTTTCATTTCCAATGTCCCAAACAATCCCACTCTAATTGGCTCCTTCCTTTGCAGAACCCAGGCGGAATTTGCAAGTTGCTGTCCCTGGTTTTTTCTCTGGCCTTCCATTTCCTCCTCTTCCTCCGCACGCCCTTTCCTCTTCCTCTCTGCGCACCGGAAACCTGCCTGGCTAAGCACCCCCCATGGCAGAGGACAGGAGCTTGCCCTGGAGGAGTCATCTGATTCTCTCTTGCAGCCCCTCTTTTAACACTGCCTGGAAATTATTTTTAGATAATATCATTACTCCTTAATTCACAAGAACTGTACATATTGATTTCTCCCACTGCCCCCACCCCCAGTGTAAACTCCTACAGGGTTTGCCCCGTGTATATAATAGACTTTCTCTATTATTTTTGAAGCTCCAAAGTTCAGCTCAGTACCTGATATGTAGAACATGCTGGACAAATGTTTGTTGAATGAGCTCCTGATCCTCCTCCAAGGAACATTTGCATTTTACTGTGAACCAAAGTCTAAGCTGGAGGAATAATGCTCTGAATAGGGCATTTCAGTATTATTTGTAGGACAATTCCAACAGGGGCCACTGGCTTGCCCCTGCCAAGTAGGTTGAGGGTGGGGAACTGCCCCAGGGGTGAACTATTTGAGCCTCAAAACCCAGAATCCTTCACCCAGTGATTTTCAAAGTGTTGCAATTGGGCCAGCAGCAGCCACCCCTGGGAACCTGTCAGAAATGCAGACTCTCAGGCCCCACCCCAGAGGTCCTGAGTCAGAAACTCTGGCGGTGAGGCCCAGCAATCTGCGGTTGAACAAGCCCTCGGGGGGTGACTGATGCAGCTGGAGTTTGAGAACCCTGTGATAAGCATTCCTTGCCGCCCTGCTGTCCTTCTGTCCGCCAGTGTCCTGCTGGCTGGGAAAAAACAAATGGGGCCTCCCTGAGGTGCCCACAGGACCTCGGGTTGCCTGATTCCTACAGCATGTTGGCTGCTGGCTGGGAACTGCCCCCAGAGGCTGTGTTTCTGATCAATAAAAACAAAGGAAAACAAATCTAGATAACAGAAAGCATCTGAGAGGCTTGTTTCAGCTAAGGCTTCATTCTAGCATTAGAAAATAGACTAACCCACAGCCCTAGAGACTTTATTCCGGATGAAGCAGGCCTTTGGTAAGGGTGGGTGGGGCCTTGTCTTACGGACCCTTGTCTGAGAAAGGACCACTTTAAAGGGACGAGTGGCCCTTGGTGACCAGCAGCTCAGGCCTCAGTGGGAAGAGGCTGCTTTGTAGTGCCCTCGTCTCTCCAGACAGTGCTTGGTATAAGGAATATGCAGGTTCACCGCTTGACTCATCTTTAAAGGAAAGGCAAGATTGAAGTTCGAGCATAAAGAAAGGAGGCTCTGTAGTATTTCCTGAAATGCCAAAGGACTTGCAGTTCAACTCGACAAAAGAATCCCCAGCTATTTTTAGGGTCTTTACTTACATGACACTTCATTTTTCAAAAATATATTTAAAACTCTTCTTTCTAAGTGTTAGATTTTCAGAAAGCTGTGACTTTTCATTATATGAAAGAATTTGTTGCTCACGTTCTTTTATAGCTGCTAAATTATGCAGGGCAAGTTCGGCAAGCCGGGCCTTTCGCTCTGCAAGATGGTGACCTCCCTTCATTCCATGCCCCTCAGACAAGCCTGGGCTGTGGCCCCCAGGTGTCGCCGTCCGCCGTGCCGACGCTTTGTAGGCAGTTTGTACATTTTTGAAGGGAAAAACATCAATCACATCTGATCTTGAGACAGAGATTGATCAAAATTTAAGACAGCCTTAAGGGAAAAATTTTGCGGTACACAGCTCCTCTAGTTTACTTTCGGGTCATCTCCGATAGTTTCGCTGTCTGCCAGACATCGGCCTCCTAGGGAGCTGATTAAAGGATCCGTGAAAAACAAACCTATCTCTGAGTCAGACAGTCAAGGACTCATTATCCGTTAAGTAATTTATAGGATGCCTTTAATTTTATTTTGTATAAATCTAATTACCATAAAGAAACCTTATCTCCTTGACTTCCCTCTTTCTAATTTTTGGAATCTCTGGGTTTCCTATTTTTAATTTTTAAATTCTTAAAATATATTTTTCAAAAATAATTTTTCCTTCCTGTGAGTGGCTTGATGTTCAAGCATCCCCACCTCTATTTCTGGAGCCTCATTTAAAATAGCTCTCAATGTGCTCTCTCCGCTGATCAATGGCTTGGCCGCATCCTGAACCTATCCGAGGCAGACGCCTGGGCTGGAGAGGGACCCGGAGGAGCTGCCAGCTGAAGTACCAGGGCTGAGAGCCACTTGACCCCCAGGAGTGGGGTGTAATACTGCCCTGTAATCACAGCCACGGAGAAGCGGCTCCTCTCTGGGGCCTTCCCACAGGAAGCTCAATGGACCAAAAAAGATACAGACGTGAGGGAGATTCCAATGCACACCAAAGAAAGAACCCGTTTGAGGCAGGCAGCAAAAGAGATTGTCTTTTCAAAAGTTTTTTTTTTCTAGACACCTTTAAATTGGCTTCGTCTTAATTTATTGAAAATATACATAAAATTGTGCTTTGCATGTTCTGCTTAGTTTAGGGATAAGAAAAGAACTAACTTTTCTACCCTGGAATCTAGTCTATCCTCTATATCTGAATAGCTGTGTGATGTTATCTAACCTCTCTGAGCTTCAGTTTCCTTGTCGTCACGGAGATAGTAATATATCTAAGCCATAAACACATGTACTGCTACCAAAATATATTTAGTAGTATATTATCAGTACTCTCTATATGGTACCTAGCCTTTTATGGTACCTACCTTTTAAGAACATTAGTTCTTAAAAGTCATCTATGTGTATGTACACACATACACACACACACTCACAAATGGCAGGTGGAAATAACTGTTATGCACTAAAAGTTATAATTTTCTCCAAAATCAATGAAGTGTACGAGAAAGAAAGTAGAAAGGCTCTTTCTCCAAAGGTGAGTAACAGCTATGAAGTCCTGCCTAGAATGTGAGTTAGACACAGCCTTGGGAGGTCCTCTTCTGAAACTAACTCCAAACTCTCCTTCCTTCTAAGTAGGGAAAGAACCATGACTGACAATGATGTCTTCGTTTTAATGGTACTTTGTTCTTTTGAACATATTTTTAAATACATTTCCATAGCAGAAATAAAACACAGGGACACCCAAGGTCACACAATGAGTCAGATAAGCCAACATTTGTTCCATGATAAAGGTAATAAAAGGAGAAATTCTAAAAGTTTTTTCTTATGTCTTAAAGTACAAGTGAAAAATTCATAAAATCTAGGGCTCATTTTAAGATGTGAAAATTTCAAGCCCATTTTCATTGCCATTGCCAGGAATGGGTGGAGAACGAAATCTCATCTTCAGTATGAAGAAGGAAAATTTCTAAATATACTTCTGAAACTACAGCCAGATGTAATATATTCAACACATATTTGTATTCAAATTTTGTTTTTCACTGCATCTGTGCTTTCTATCCAAATATTTATAATTCAGTTAGGCGATGCCGTTATTAGAATAAAAACAATTATATTAGATACTGTTTAAGACTGACATGGCACTTACTGGTTTCCTGGATGCCCAGGAGCCAATGGCTGCAGCCAGACAGAACGATTATCGATCTGCCGGCTGAAATCCAGCCCTGCATTCCCGGGGAAGTCTTTGTCAGAACTTCCATTTCCTTCCTCGGCCACAGGCACTGGTAGGCAGGACTGCTTTCAGCTGACCTTTGTCCGTCCCTCTCTCCATTGCCCAGCCTGATGGCCATTTCACCTGTCTGTACACCTATGGATGCCAATACTCCCTTTTGGGACATTTTTGTAACATAAATGAAAATAATAAATAATGTAGCCAACAAACACTTTTTATATTTTTTTACAAAAATTAATGTATTTCCATGACTATAAATACAGCAGTAACTAAGATATCAAAGGCAAGTAATTTTGTAAAATTAATAATATACAGTTTAAAATTTCAGTGCTAAAGCACATTAGAAAACATAATGAAGTACCAGAAGCTGCCACCTATATGTTTGTAGTGCTATTATGAGTGTGACGGGTGCAAATGCAGACTGACCCATGTATGACAAAGGATGTGGCTTTTCCAAATGCTGAGCAATTTGTGATGAAGTCCCTATCAAGTTAAGGAATAATATTATCTCAATGTACACAGCTGTCACATTCTTGAAAAATTCAATTATACTAGAACTGTCTATAAATTAAAAAATAAAAATAAAACTTCGTGTGAATATGGAAAATGGAGTTAAGACCTTGACTCTTATGACGATAAATGGTCTTTCTAAAGCATGAGAATGTTCGGCAGGATGCTCAAAAGTCACATGAGATGCAGGCTGACTCTTCACTCTGAGGGAGTCACGTCCATTGCAAGATATCAAACCTTTTACTCCTGTCCATTAAATTCCAGAGATTCTCCCAGGCATTTGGACAATAGAAAACAAAATGCTCCTTTAAGCTTCCACAATGTTCCTTAGGGATGGTGTGGCCCCCAGTGCGAATGGTGATTTAGACTCAGGCGCGTCTGACTGGTGGACTTGGGTGTTAACACTCAGCGTGATCAGCGCAGTGGACGTGGAGAGCACAGGCAGGAGCTCGACAAGACCCCACCTGGGGGAAGTTCTTTCTGGAGCAGCACCCAGGACATATTAGAATTCCAAGAGCTTCCGGGGTGGGGGTGGGGATGTGTTAAAGGTTATAGCAATGGTCCAGGGGGAAAGGGATAACCCAGGCAAAAACTGACACTGCAGTGGTGAGAAGGAACAGAAGGAGGGCACTTCCAGGTCACCGCTGAGGGAAATGCATTAGAAACAGATCATCTTTGGGGATTGGGGTGAGGAATGCAAGAGAGAGATGAGTCAAAGATGACTTCGAAACGTGGGTCCTGTGTGGGTAGGACAGTGATGCTCCACCCAGGAGAAAGTGGAAGTCAGATAGAAATGGGGGTATGGAAGTTAAGATCAGGGGTACAGAGGTGGAGTTCATGTTCATAGAAATGATGGCTAAAACCATGGGATGGCTAAAATAAGAGAGAGATGGAGAGAGAGAGAAATAGAGATGGAGATTTCCATGTATATATTTAGGAGAGAAAAGACACTTGAATAGGGTCAAGGACAGTTCGTTTAGTTATTTAGAGGTGACAGAAAGAGCAGTAAATCAAACCACAGAAAAAAGTAAGACAGAAGCTCCTCTAAATAGTGCAGCATCAAGGGAGAGAGGTTCAGAGCTTCAAGAGGAAGGAACAGCCCAAAATGTCCACTGCCATGAAGAGATCAAGGCACATGGGCAACTTGTGCTGGGTAAATGCCATGATGCAGAAGCCCTGCTGGCTCCTGAGTGGTGGTTCCTGCGGCACATTGCCGTGGGGAGCTGGGGAAGGAGAACTTGCAGTACTCGGTGCTGCAAGAACATCATGCAGCAGCAAGGTGAGTTTGCCACTCTCTTCGCTCTGAAGTCAGAGAGGCTTGGATTGCCTGTGTGATACTGGGAAGTTACCCCTTCTGAACCCCAGGTTTGCACCACCTGAAGCACCTGGGAGGGTGGGAGAGCACCTGCTTCTCCCGTTATGCTTCCCATGCTTCTTTCTTTTCTAAATGGGAGGAAAGAAACAAGACAGGAGCTTGGGAAAATGGCAGGATATAGATGTGGGCCAGAGAGCTGCAGTTGGCCCACAGGAGGAGGACAAGGTGGCCAGCTCCCATGGGGCCAGGCCTCAGCGAGAAGACAGGATGCTCACTCCTTACTCACAGGGCCCAAAGAAGGTGGGAAGCGAGGGCTACAGCCTGGCTGGAAGCTAGACAGCAGGAAAATGAAACCAGGGCAGCTTTTGTCTTGTGGCCTCTGCCCGCTCAGTCAAGTAGGCTAAGGAAGTTCTACCCCTAGAGACAGGCAGAGGTGGGGCTGGGCCTTCCAGTGAGTGCCTGGAGCTTAAGACATCCATGGTGAGCAGAAGTTGCTAGGGAGAGAGAAAGGCAGGGAACATCAAGTGGCCCAGGATGCACAACTACAGTTGAAAGAGCATAAATTTATTCTGAAATGATTATGGTTTTGTCACTCTCTCCATCTACCCTTGGCCAGCTGAGAGCAGAGGCAAAAACTGGGTGCTGCCAATTTCAAAGGTCAAGGTCTTGGAGACAGGGCAATTTAAAGTAACAAAAAAGCATCTGGGCATGGTGACTCATACCTGTAATCCCAGCACTTGGGAGGCCAAGGTGGGAGGATCACTTGAGGCCAGCAGTCTGAGACCAGCCTGGGCAACACAGTGAGACCCTGTCTCTCCAAGAAATGTTTTAAAAAATTGACTGGGGGTGGTGGCACACACATGTAGTTCCAGCTACTTGGGAGGCTGAGGCAGGAGGATTGCTTGAGCCCGGGAGTTTGAGGCTGCAGTGAGCTATTGTTGCACTACTGTACTCCAGCCTGGATGACAGAGAGAGACCTGTCTCTAAAAAAGTAATAAAAATAAAAATAAATAAGTATATAAATAAATAAAGTGCCAGAAGGCCCAAGGCATGATGATAGTACACATGGAGGCAACTGCAGTTGAGGAGGTGGAGGAAGGGGCTGTTCTCTCCTGGGTGGAAATTTTACCAGTGATCTTGCAATAATTTCTGAGTGTATCCTAAATACCTTGATGTGTGTGTGTGTGTGTGTGTGTGTGTGTGTGTGTTCATGCCAAGTTGCAGAAGAGAGTGACATCAGAAGTGGGCACGGCTGGACCAAGAGGGTCTGTATCAATTGTGGGCTCAGCACACGATAATCCCACGTGCTCTGCAAAGGGGTGAAGAGCCAGCGGCGGCTTCCCTTCTATCGGAACGAGTGACGGCCTAGAAGATGCAACAAGGCGTGTGCGCCTGTGTCAATGACAAGAAAAGGCAGATGCCGGACAGTGTTGGAGGAAGCCGCATAGAGAGCCGAGAGATAACTGGGATGAGGTCAGCATCTTTAATGGTGAGGTAAGACCCAGGTAGAGCACAGAACAAACATTTACTGAGAACCATGTGAGATAGTGTGTTAAGGTGAAAGGAAATAAAGATGGGAGTGATCAAAGGGTCTGTGCCTGGCGGCCTGTGTTAATTGGAAAAGGAGGAGGTCAGCGTGTCTGCACATGGGAATGTGGGGAGGAGAAGGAAAGGCAGGGATGCAGGCAGTTTGGCAAAATCCACGAGGCCTCTGTCTAACCACTCTCTTTTCAGTTTCATGGCTTTAAAACCCAACTCCCAAATTTGTATTCTCTCTCTCTGTCTCCTATTTCCTCATTCCCTCGCTCCCTCTCTCTGATACCCCCCATCTCATCCACCAGTAAATTGCACTGACTCTACCTTCCTAAGAGATGCAGAGTCTGGGCACCTCTCCCCAGCTGCACTGCAGCCACCTTCCCCCAAGCCACCATTATCTCTCACCTGGGTTAGCGGTGACTGCACTCACCTCCTAACCATAACGGAGGCTTCTGCTCCTATCCCCTGCTGTCATAACTCAACAAATTACCCCAAGGGATCCTTTGAAAATGTAATCAGATCATGTCATTCCTCTGCCCGGGAACCTCCAACAGCATACATTGCCCTCCATGTTTGCCCCACACCTTCTCTGGTTCCCCTCCAGCCACCCTGGCCTTTGACTGCTCCTTGAGCAGCCAGGCATGTCCTACCTCAGAGTTTCGACCTCGCTGTTCCCTCTACTGGGAATACTCTTGTCCCAGATTGTCACACAGCTTGCATGTCAGCCTACAGGGAGGCCATTCCTGATGTAATATTGCATCAGTCTTACCTCTTCGCTCTGGCTCACCCTGCTTTATTTCCCTCCAAAGTCCTTATCATTATTTGGCACTCACATACTTACTTGCTTATCTGTTCATTTTGTCCCCCAACCAGAAAGCAATGCATGTGAGGGCAGCGTCTATCTGTACCCCAGACATCTAGCACAAAACCTAACTTTAAGACACAGTGAGCCTTCAATAAATATTTGTTGAATGAGTGAGTGAATGAATGGACAAAAATAATGAATGAACATGCTACATGGCTCACAATTTATGCCTAACTTCATGGTTTCCTTTGTTCTATCTTCATGACAGGATTTGAAATATCTCTCAACCATATTGTTCTTGCTATTATTTCCACATTCCGGGACTCCGGTTTCCTAGCTTTAAAACAGAGAGGGCTCCACAATTTCTAAAGCAACTTCTGTCCTTACAGTTCTGTGATTGTATAGTGATTGGCAAGGCTGATTTAAGGAGAAATGTATTTTTAGGAGCTCTTCTGGAAATCTTATCAGCTCTGCTGGGTTTGGCCTAGATTTGTGAGCAGGGCTTTGGAGCCGTAGGATCTAAAAGGAGCATCTGTATCGGGGGAAAGGGGACATTGGTGGAGCCCATTTTGTTCCTGCTCCAGAGTCCAAACCCAAGGGGGCAGCACAAAAGGGGACCGAGGGGATGGGAGGTGGCTGGGGTCTGCCTATAGCACTCAGCACCTGGGAGGAGCAGGGGCAAAGAAGACAGAACAGGAATGTGTGGAATGCTTAAGCCCCAGGCTACAAAAAGGACAAAAGTCTGAGGACTTGGTACCCAAAGATTTCATTCTTTCCCTTTATATTAAATATTTTCTTTTCTACTAGCACAGCCTATGGAATGCTGCTGTGCACCAAGACCTCCCCAGCACCCCCAAGCCCGGTCTTTACGGTGTGGCGGTGGTCCCAGACCTAGAGGAGGGTCTCAAACTTTCAGAATGGAAGCAGCGCTGGCTCCCGAAGGCTGTTAGCAGAAAAGGTTGCTGGGAGTCTGCGTGGATGTGAATATATCGCTCTTAATAAGACTGGGCTCCAAAAGGCTCAGTCCCTTGGCCCTGGTGTGTTCTAGCAAATAAAGACTCTACTTTTGAGCCGCACAAACCTTCACCACAGCATACCTGGGGGTTAGCCTATCTCCAAAGGCAGGCCAGAGAGCGCAGGCCTTCCTCTGGCCTGGTCCTCTGAGGTAGTGGCCACGGGTCTCCTTCTTGAGATATGTGACCCACCTGTTGAGGATATCCCACAGACATGCTGCCAGGAAGAACCTTCCAGTTCTCCAACCCCTTTCCACATCCAACTCCATCCCACCATCTTTGCAGAACACAGAACCAGATACGGGATATGTGGATTGAAGGATCCCAAAGTTCAAAAGACTCCAGAAGGACAGAGAATGCTATTTGCTTATTTGAACACCATGGAAAATATATCACAGAGGCAGACACGTGGGTGATGGTATTTCATTAATATTTAACGAAATAAAATTTCCCTACAGCCCACCATTTGACTTCAGCACAAAAGCAGAACCCAGCAATTCAGAATCAGGAAGAGGCCAATTTATTAAAACAAGATTTTATTTTGTTGTTATTTCACTCACCCTAGAAGTAAAAAAAAAAAAAAAAGAGAAAGAGAAAAGAAAAAATCAATTTCCTGCCATACTTTTAAAAATCGCCATCGACAAAGAATGACTGAAGCCACAAGTATGAAGCAGGCTGCAGACATGGGTCTGAGTCAACAGTTCCTCTTATCTTTCAGGAAATTGAGCTAACTGCTAGATATTGAAATCAACACCAAATATTTACAGTGTTTAAAGCCCTGAGCTGTGATAAATCAAAAAAAAAAAAAAAAAACTGGCAACAAAGCATATGTTCTATAAGAACGTAAGCCCGGCGACACCAGGCCTGACTACATAACATTATTGCCAATTGCTGAATGCAGGTCACATCAGGCCGGACTTGTGAAATCAGGCGCCCTCCCACTCCTTCCTTCACTCTGGGAACAGCTTCCTTTGCTGCCTATCTGCCCAGACGGGGCACTGCTCAGAGACTAATCACCACCCGGCTCTGCTTCCCGGCCGCCACCAGTTGTCATTATTTCTAAGCAACATCACCCTGTGCTGTGTCACCATGGTAACAACGGGCCACTACTTTGAGAAGTACAACATCAAAATGGGGAGAAAGGAAAAATCACAGTCATCTGATCTGCCCTTGGGCACGAGCAACTGCTGGGGTGGCAAACACTGTTCTTCCCATTTTATGGAAGAGGAAACTGAGGAATGGGCCAGTGCTCTCCTTGATCCTGTGCAGGGGGAAGCAAAATGTAAAGCCACGCCCTGCACATGGTGCTGTGCTCATTGATTACCTGGAGCCGCTGGGCCATGTCAACAGGCATCCGGTGTGAACAAAACAAGCAACAAAGAGGCTGGGTGCTCTGGCATCATGCAGACGAAACAAAAAATCTTTAGACATCTATTTTAGTGTACTAAACTGTCCTCTTAACTCTATATTTTGCATAGTTTCTCAAATACATGGTTCTTATTTAAATATATGTAGTTTTGCTTTCCCAGGTCCACTGGCCCGTGGACTTCTTTCAGTTCTGTAATTCCCCTCTACCAAATTACATTTCTTTCAAAAAACATATCCATTTCCCTTTAAGTGTTTTTTAAGAGGTATACTGCTGAGTTAGAAAATTAATAACCTGGCCTAACCTGTGATACCACCCTCAAGACAAGCTCTCAAGTTACTTCTTCATTATTTTCCAAAACGATTTTATCATCTGCATTCCCACGTGCATACTTCAATTGCTCTTCTAATGCTCCTTGTTCCTCAAACTGGTCTGACCTCCTTCTCTGAGAGAACCAATAGCTTTGAATCAAACCAAACCCAACAAGATAAAATGAGAGAAAAAAAGGTAGAGTATGAATAATACCTTTTTCTGGCATGCAGATTATCACGTGGCTACCTACTTAGTCTCTCTGCATATTCCAATAACCGAAATATTTTTTTGTCATTAACACTACGTATAAAAAAGCAACTTGACCATGCAGTGATGCTTTTCTATTTAAAGTATTATTTTGCTAATACAGTCTCTTTTTAACTAGGGGTGGAATAAATGCAAAATAATTTTGAGGATTATAATGAAAGTCTATGCATATGTGAATGATGTTTTGCTTATTGAAATGTGTCTTATTGGCAGTAATCAAAATGACTTACTTAGGATTTGACAAAAGCGTTCCTCTAAATGAGAAATGGATTGCTTACTTGAATCCACACTACTGAGAGTCAAGAGACACAGCGTATACAACCATGGACTTTTGTGCAAGCCACTGAACTTGAAACTTCAGTTTCCTCATTTCTACTAGGTTGTTGCTGAGACTCTAGTGACATACTTTGGAAGACTTGGAAGACACAAGGCAGAACACTCATACAAGGCATCACCATTCCCGGGGTTCTTGCCAGGCTATGGCACAAAGATTGCAACATTGCAGGTGGAAACTTTGGTTAAGGCTGCTCTGATAACCTGCAGTACTTTTTGCAGTACGAATGACTCAGTGGCAGCAAATATTTATTACATCTGACTATGAGTTCTTCACTTCGCTGGTTGCTATAACCGACTCCCCATCAAGCCGACTAATAGGCATTCCAAAGCTTCAACCAGCTTCAAAAACAGTAATTTCAATATCTTCAAAGAAAACTGGTACAAAAGAGATCCATGCTCCAGGCTGGAAGTTTTAAGGGTTCACTGTTATTTGTCTTAAGTTGATGCTTTTGGCTTCCCTAATAGTCTTCTTCAGAAAGAGAAACACTTTGGTTACTAAGAGTGTGTGAATGTGTAAGTCTGTGGGCAGATTCTGGAGCTTCACGGGTAATTGGTTCACCTCTCCTTATCCTCCACCAAAATACAATTAGCTCATTAGGGCCCAAGCAGTTTCAAGAATGAAAGAACAACCTGCATTTCTTCTTCCGAAGTGGGGAGTGTAAAAAGTGAAAGACTCGTGAAATACTCGGCTGCCCTTTGGGAGTAGCCTGTATGTCAGAAAATAAGTGAGTCTAGAAGTTAGAAGAACTGAGTGTGAGCTCTTGCATGGTCACATGCCAGCTAGGAGTGTTTGGGTGAGTCCCAATTCCTGTCCAGCCTCAGTTTACCCAACCATAAAAGAAGATTCTGGACCAGGCTGTGGTCTTCAAACTTGGGTGTGAGTGGCCACTTGGCCCAAGGTAAACATAGTGCAGCTTATGAAAGCATCGGTTTTACTTAAAAACTTTTTGGGGGTAAAAGAGAAAGAATGTCAAATAATTAAAGTGGTATGTAATATGAAATTCGTTTCTTTATATTAGAGCAAAGATATATAATGGAGTAGATTGCAAGATATAGAAGACTTTTTTAGATAAATAAGCAGGATTCATCAGTTAGTCCTTCTAACCCTGAGCAGACCAACTCCCCTCTCCCCTGCTATAAGGGTGTGTCAGTGGAAAAACTTGGGAAATACTGATCGGCCTTGGACACTCCAGAAACCATGTTTCTTGCCTGGTAGTGGGAGGGATCTTCAGGGAGATGCTTGTGACCCATGGAGTTTGGTGTGTTAACCCTGCAGCAAAAGCACAGGTTCATTAAAGCTAATGATTTCATCTGAGCCACTCGCCCTCCTTGGAGAAGAAAATAATGTGCTTCTGCACATCTAAATGCCTGAAATGATCATGGTGTATACTCTGGCTTTAATGTCACCTTTGACAATAGACTGATTTATTTACTGGAAAATCAGGGCCAGCCAAGAGTACCTGGGCTGTTCATGCCACTGAAAAGTAGCATGCATGAGGTTTTAGTTGTATTTGTTCCTTGACAGGATTCCTTTTTTTTCACCCAGACTGGTCTCAAACTCCCGGCCTCAAGTGATCCTCTCACCTCAGCCTCCTGAGTAGCTGAAATTATAGACATGTGCCACCATGCCCAGCTAAGACTCAATCGTGCTTTAAGAAATCCATCAAATTAACTACAGTTCTTAAGAATTTACACTATGAAAAAGCAGATTTGGAATTATAGAGGCTCTTATATCCCTATAGCTGCAACACTCAAACACAAAAGATTGGGGGAGAACAATGGAGGGCTAGGTTTAGGGTCACAGAAGTCCAAAAGCAAATTCATATCAGATGTCTAGATTAAAAAAACTTCTGAATAGGAACAAATGCTTTTCAGAGGACATTTTAGAGAAGGAGTAAGTTAATAACATTGGCCTTTGTTTTTTTTTTTTCTTTTCCTTTTTTTTTTATTTCCCTTTTTTTTTTTAATTTCAGCATATTATGGGGGTACAGATGTTTAGGTTACATATGTTGCCCTTGCCCCCCCTGCCCCCCTCCCCCGCTAAGTCCGAGTTTCAAATATGTCCATCCTTCGGGTGGTGCACATTGCACTCTTTGTGTATGCAAACACCGGTCCCCTCCTCCCCCCTCCCCCCGCCCAACATCCAATAGATGTTATTCTTATATGTGCATTTATGTGTTGATCGGTTAATACCAATTTGATGGTGAGTACGTGTGGCGCTTGTCTTTCCATTCTTGGGATACCTCACTTAGTAGAATGCGTTCCAGCTCTATCCAGGAGTATATAAGAGGTGCTATATCACCATTGTTTCTTAAAGCTGAATAGTACTCCATGGTATACATATACCACATTTTATTAATCCACTCATGTATTGATGGACACTTGGGTTGTTTCCACATCTTTGCAATTGTGAATTGTGCTGCTATAAACATTCGGGTGCAGGTGTCTTTCTTATACAGTATCATTTGGTCTTTTGGATAGATGCCCAGTAATGGGATTGCTGGATCGAATGGTACTTCTACTTGTATCTCTTTATGATATCTCCATATTGCTTTCCACAGAGGTTGCACTAGTTTGCAATCCCACCAACAGTGCATGAGTGCTACAATCCTGGATAGGGAAGCTCCCGGCCCACGTCACAGCCAGGGGAGATCCATAGGCCTGAGGTCCTGCTTGCTGGCAGAGGCCTGGGAGAGGACACGGAGTGGCCTTTGTTTTAATTGAAACACTTACCACCAAAATTTTCATGAGTTACTTCCAAAATATTGATACATAACTTTCCTTTTCTATCGCAATGTATCAAAATCCTTTATTGTGCTTCAAAAATTGAAATTAATAATTTTATCTTAGATTTTTAGGTGTGAATTATTGTTTATTTTTCAAAAATAGCTATTTTTGAAATAACACATTTGGAAAAATGTGAAGTATTAATGCATTTTAAAACTATTCAGTGTTATGATAGTTTAATCTAAATATCTAAATGCTTATCAACGACATTTAATAGTTAAAATTTCACATGTTTGAAAAAATTTACTGAAAAGTCCTAAGAAAAATCTATCACATTTTCTGGAATGTAAATTTCCAAAGAACACCATGTGATAATTTCTCTAATAAGTATTGTAATAACAAGTACAGTGTTACAATCTCAAAAGAGAATTTTTGTGTATCACTATTTCATAAAGGGAAAATTAGCTAAAGGATTCTTTTTCAATGAGTGGGAAAACTAGTACGCTTGAAATATGTTTCATTTATTCATATAGCTCCAAAATCTCCCCAACTGATAAGGCTTGATAAGGATACAAGAAACTGGAGAGCCCTCTGCTAGTGAATGAACAGGATCCACAAGTGACATCTGTTTTTACTCACCTGTCACATGTGTCTCTATCTTAAGGGATGAAGTTTTAACTCATAAGCATATCAGAATATAATGAGAACTCAATAAGTATATACATTTTTGCTTGATGTCATTTATTCAAGCCATGAACAGTTTGGGGCACAATTATGTGGGCAGAACTATGTATCCCTAATAAGGCTAGGCTAAGATTTCGTAGGACTGGTACTATATGTTTTTTCATTTCTTTGCTTCAAGCACAGAGTTCAATAAATATTTGTTGAGTAGATAAATGGATGTATGGATGGATGGAGGAAACAAAGCAAAAATGTATTTGTCTCTTTATTTTAAATTTATATATCAAAGTTGTATTTTCTATGAAGCAGGAAACCAATGTGCAATCAATCAATCTTAAAATGTACTGTCCTGAACTTTGTTTTTAATATCATAAGGCTAATATTTATGAGACGCTTAAGCGTCTGAGATTTCAGTTAGTGAGATGAAAAACCTGCTGCCGGTTGCTATAATTAGTTTAAAATTCCCTGGGGGGATCTTGCATTCACAACATGATATAAAATACAGAGAGACCTCTGTCACTAACCATTTATTTTTAAGAATTTTTAGAAGATAAGCTTTTCAAAATTTTCAGAAAGTCAAGAAATGATGCAGCCAATGCATTAATAAGTAACAGTAATATATGGCATAGCCACTGGAAAAGAGGAGAAAATGTTATCATTATCTGCAGATGACATGATTATATAGCCAGAAAATTCAGGAGAATTAAATTTAATTCTCACAAGGAAAAAGTGAGTTCAGTTAAGTTGCCCGAAATGAGATAACTAAGTAAAGTTAAATGGGACCAACAGTTTTCTTGTTTTCCAGCAAAAATTAGGTGGAATATATACTAGAAAAATATTTCATTCATAATAGCTTCATAAAACATAAGACAGCTGGAAATACTGCTAACTGAAAATGTATTGGATCAGCATAAACAATAAACTTTATTTAGAGATATCAAAGAATATTTGAATAAAATTGAGAGATATTTATAGAGTAGCATTTAAAAATATCAGTTTTTAATAAATTACTTTGCAGGTTCAAAACAATTTTAATAAAATCTCAAAGGGATTTTTTTATTGTTGGGGAAGGTTGTTACGAGTATAGGGAAGAACTTGAAAAATCAGTTTGGCATTTCTTCTCTGGAAATAGCAGCAGATGAAGACAGAACATGAATTTCTGAAAAAGAATCACAATATATGGGATTGGCCTTAGTGTATCTGGACACATGTACTATTAATCTAAAACAATTAAAACTGTTTGTTACTACTGTAGGAATAGACAGATAAATCAATGAATGGACTAAAAATTTCTTGAAAGAGACTCCAGTGTATGTTAGAACTTAGGATGCAAGATAATAAACACAACACATGGAGAGAGGATGCCTTACTCAGTAAGTATTGTTTGGAAAATTGAGAAAAATAGAAAATAAATTACTTTATAAACTCAACTTGTACTATCGCCAATTGATTCACTGATTGATTTAATTAAAAAGATAATCCAAAAAAGGGCAAAAGAAAATACAGATCTCTCATTGATAACAGGTATGCAGGTCCTTCTAAGAATAAAAAGCAATAGGAAAAAAGAAGAACAAAAATGTCAATCTTTAAATGCCTCAGTACATTTTTACTATGTGCTTCTACTAGTTCTATTCAGCTGTGAAAACCCCAGAATTTTGCCTAGTAGCTACAACAAACTCAAAACTAACTGTTCAATAGTTCTTCCCTGTGCAGTGGAAATACCAATAGCAAGGAGACTTGGCTGAGCTGTAGATTTGGCATGGAGGCTTAAGCAAAGAAAAAGTTGGGTAGCGAAAAGTAACCCCTTAGGGTAAGAAACTCAGCAGAATTGACATATCCCTGCTAGATATACCATGTCCACGACTCCTTCCACACTATACTGAAGCGGCTACACCACCAAATTAAATCAAATTTATATCCAGGAATCTTCTACATAATATTTGAGGGGAGGATTATATTGACAGTCAGGGAGTGCCTGGTGAGCTGTAAGAAGATTTCTCTGCCCTGCTTTGAATAAAAAGGAGCCGAGCCTGGACAGACCTCTCTTCATTCAAGATTAATGAATGAATAAAAAACAAATAAACAAACAACAGCTAGAAATGCAACAACAATCCAGTATAACTGACGGGAAGATTCTGCAAACTAAAAGAGGAGTCAAAAAGGCGGGTGAAAGTTTATCATTAAAAAATTTGAAGTAATTTTCAGACAGCATTTTGCTTTGTATTTTCTTTTCATTTTTTTTTTTTTGAGACAGAGTCTCCCTCTGTCACCCTGGGTAGAGTGCAGTGGCGTCATCATAGCTCATTGCAACCTCAAACTCCTGGGCTCAAGCCATCCTCCTGCCTCAGCCTCCCAAGTAGCTGGGACTACAGGCACAGGTACATTACGACGCTGGCTAATTTCTATTT
Organism: Propithecus coquereli; assembly: GCF_000956105.1. Lineage (NCBI taxonomy): Eukaryota > Metazoa > Chordata > Mammalia > Primates > Indriidae > Propithecus > Propithecus coquereli. The sequence goes on along the minus strand of NW_012148197.1, from coordinate 4,023,669 downwards.
TTAGTAGAGATGGGGTCTTGCTCTTGCTCAGGCTGATCTTGAAGTCCTGACCTGAAGCAATCCTCCTGCTTCAGCCTCCCAGAGTGTGAGGATTACAGGCCTGAGCTACCACATCCGGCCTTTGCTTTGTATTTTCAACAAAGTTCAAGAAAGCTCATCCTTTCTTCATGAAGTCATGAAACAGGAAAGGAAGGATAAGAAGAAGACAGACTGAGTTGAAAAGGGACTAAGAGATAGGCAGAAATAAAAGTGGTGCTTGATGTAAGAAAGAAATGAAAGGAAACGAATATTTCCATAGCAGAATTAAAATCTGAATTTGATGCAGTAAAATGCATTATCAGTGTGCAAAGTAGAGTCGATGAGGTGGAGAATATACCTGAGGCATATTTATTTACACAATATAGAGAAAAATAAAAAAGAGGTTAAACTGATCAGAGAGCTATTGACAGATACAGAAAACAAAGATCCAACCCAAGAATTATTAATGTTCCTGGAGAGAAAAAAAAGAGAACAAACGAAATTGAAGCAATAATTAAAAGATATAGCTAAAGGAATCTTGGGAAGTTCCAAGAAGAGCTGAGGAAAAGATCCAAACAGACTTCCGAGTCCTGGGCAAAGCCAATGAAAAGCTTTGTGAACCCAAAACCCCCTGGCGGTCATGAAGACGGAGTAAGATTTCTAAAATTATTAGCCCTCTCCCTGCAAAAGAGATAACTACAAAGGAATTGATTGGCTTTCAACTTCTCTTTTGCAACACAATAACACTAAAAGCTGATAGAAAAATGTCTATCAAAGTTCGAGGGGAAAACTTAATACTCAAGATAATATACTTGATCATATTATATTTCCAACATGAAAATGAAAAATATTCTCAGATATGCTAAGGGTAAAAAGCAGCAGTTCCCAGGAATCCCACTTTTAAGGATATATCCTAAAGGAAAAAATCAGGCATGGGATTAAATGTTTATGTATCAGCATGTTAATCACAGCATAATTTATAAGAATAAACAATTAGAACCAATGTAAATGTTAAGCAACAGGAAATGCTAAAACAGATTCTATCTTCCTATCACCAGACATTAAGCAGCTCTTAAAAACCGTGTTTCCTAGCAATGTGGAATATCAGGTCCAAATGTTTACCATATGATATTAAATAGTATATATTTTTTTCTTGAGAAAGCAAATATTTTATCAACAGAAAATAAAACATAAACATACTGAGACAAAAATTCTAAAAATGCCCCCTGGACTTTTATGCTCGCAAACATGTCATTTTCTCCTTTAAAATTGAACAATGGGTCAAATGTCACTACCATCTAGGGTCAAGCATTTATAAAATGCGGATACACTTTCCAGACTGAACATCTTAAAATGCAAGAAAGTTGAGAAATAGGGAAATCGTATTATTTCACTAAGTCTGGACACATTTTTGTTATTGTGGACCAAGCTCACTTAGAGGATACCATAGGCATATTATATATTACAGTTTGTTGTCCAAATTGCGTAGCAGAAATTATGTGTTATTGAAAAATAAGTCTCAGGATAAAAAACAGTTTAATATTTAAACAACTTGATATCAATTTGAATAATTCCAACTCACAAAGAGTGGATTGTTGTGTGGTGGGGGGGTGGCCAACTTTTAAGAAAAGAGATTAAATAAAAGAACGAATAGAGTGACAATGGCTTGCAAATTGTAGCTTTCTAATAATAACAAAATTTGCATAACACTTTTCATAGACTTGGCATAAAAATGTTAAATTATAACTACTTATTATTGCTTCTAATAATAAAGCATAACTAATAAAAAATTAACCATTTAGAGACCACATGTGACAATTTGAACATTACATTTAGGATTTTGCTCCACCTTTTCTCTGTGCCTCCTTTGATTTTTATAGGAGTTTAGAAGAAAAGGGAAGATTCTAAGAAAAAAATGTTACCTTGATTTTATTTTTCTTAACAGCAATAATGAACATTGAATTTGTTTCTTTTTGTGTTTTAAATATTTTAATAGTTAGAGATATTATGCTATGGCTTGGTCCCTTTGGGGACTCCTAGCACATATTTTTGGAATGGTTGGCTAAGGTTTGGGGTGAAACGTAAGTCTATGGTGTCAGGTACTGGTAATCACTGTGTCATGCTTTAACCAACTAAGCTATTCAACCATGTACAAGATCCTCAACCATGACTATGAAATATTATGAAAAGTAAATTGTTATGCAAAGAATAAATAATTACATGTTAAACCCGAGAGTAATAAATATGGGAAGGAATATTTGCCAAGATATATTGTTTCTAGTGTAGCACAAAACGCTAACTGCAATGATAAATTAACATAAGTTTAGAACGTGATGAAGGATTTGCCATATATACTTTGATTCACACTAAATGTTTTCTAGGTTCGCATAACCCTATGTTTTGGGGTAAAATTTGCAGGTAGAACAATTAATTGGGTTGCAGATTCAAATATTAACTGCTTATGAAGCTGTTTAAAATAAAAATGATGCCACTGAACCAAAATGTGATTTGAAATATGGAGTAAAAGGCATTGTTAATTATTTTGCTTTTTTTTTTTTAGCTGTTTAATGAATGAACTGAAGAAAACATCTAGAGATCTAAACAGTTTTTGTTTAAGTAACACTGCTGCCTTAGCAACCGTGACACTTCACATTGGAACACACATACTAGTACTCCAGGTTGTAATATTAACTACTATCAATAAACAAGAGAAACAGGTATGAGAGAAATGAAGCTATCCCTCAGAGCAGTGAAGAACTATAGTAATATCAGACTTCAAATTTAGCAGTTTCCTGTCCTAAACTTAGAGCATATCTCTTCTCCTGTCCTGCTTTGAAAGGGAATCAAAGGACAATGCAGAGTTAAAAAAATCAGGATAGCGCACCATTTTAAAGAAAAGAAAAAAAACAACTCAGTTCCCTGCCAGTTTTTATGTTATTAACATAGAGCCAGGATTCAGGTGCTTGTTCCTGCAAATATTTTTGAAAATAAAGAAACAAGTAAAGCATATTGCAGTTTTTAATGAATCATCTTTTTAAAGAAACATGCTGGACAATCTCAGAGCTCTCTTCATGTCTTCATTAAAAATTTTTAATGCAATTATTATCATTGAAATGATTGGCTGTTATTTACATAGAATTTATATAGTGAATAAAGTTCTTCTAGCATGTATTATCTCATCAGGTTTCAGAGGTAAACAATAGGTGCCCAATGGATTGGTTTCAAGACTGTCAGCCTGCACAATAAGAAAGAATTCCAATTACTGGTTTCATTATTTAGGCTACTCAACACTTTCTTCCCAAGATTACCAGTATCAGTCTCATTATGACCCCATAAGTGATTCAGATTCATGATTGCCTCCGTGCTATTTACAGAACAGCAATAAGTATATTAAGAAAATCTACAGGCTTTGCGATAAAGCTGACTGTAACCAGCTCATAAAGCCGATATCTGTGTCCTTCAGCAGGAAGGAAAAAGCCCGTCTAGGGGAGCCTGTCTTGTATGTGGTTTGGTACAATAGATCTCTTTTTCTTTACGGGGTCAAAAATTCAGCAAGAGAAATTAATAAAAAGCCTTCTGAGAGAGAGAGAGAGAGAGAGGGAGAGAGGGAAAGCCTCTCTCTACCACCAATCCCACTGCTCCCTCCCACCAAAAAGATAGAGACTGGGAATTTTAGAAACAGAAGTTTATTCACAGTGGTTAACTAAAAGCAGACTTCCTCTGGATTAGAAGTTCAATTTACATACTGTATAAAGTATCAGAACAATATTCTGGTTTCTTACACACACTGCTGATTTTATTGTATACTTTATGGTCTTTATCCTCACATAAAATTTTCCCCTTTCTAGGTTTTAGACATTTTTCTAACATAAAGAGTAGTCATTCACATTTTCTTTTTCAAATAAAAATACCAAGTGGTTTGCAATAAATGAAGTTCAATAGGCATTCATCCACATATATATGTATGTGTATGTATACATATATGTATGTGTGTGCATATATTAACATATAGGAGATATAACAGTAGCTAAAGATTATTGAGGGCTCTCAAAATGTTAACGTTCTCGAATTCTTATTAGTCAATTCATAAAACATTGATGCGAGAGTCCTGTTTAAAAGTTGGGACCGGTAGTATATGTTTCAATTCTGAACTCCAAACAGAAATTTCAGTGAAGTTCAGAGGTTAGTTCCAATTTAAGCTCCACATTGAACAAATAGTCCCTTTCTAAACCTCACTTTTCTTATCAATAAAATGGAACAATACTATATATCTCTTAGGTAGCAGGTAATATTAAATTAGGGGACAAAAATCATTTTGAAAGTAAATCAAAGTGCCTAGAACATAGCAGGTGCTTTCAAGGGGCTCATTCTCATGTAACAGCTCCTCCTTTTGCCTAAATATCACATTCGGGAGAAAGAAGAGTTGTAAAACAATTTTGTTTCTCAAAGTTAGAAAAAGAAAATACATTTTACATAGCTACATTTAGTAAATTCAACTTAATTTTCTTAGTTAGGGTTTAAGCGAATTAAGATAATTAAATGGCTGTCACCCTTGTAGAGAGAACCTTTACCTGCTGCATTGAGGAGACACCTAGAAACTTTGCTACCTGCAATGTAAAAGTTAACTATCATTTTGTAGGGAATTCGGGACAACTTTTGTAAGAATCCTAACTTTGCAATCATTTGGAAGAGCCTATGCCAAGGGTAGCAAATGAAAGTTATCTGGTCCTCCCTTCCCCCCTTTCCTGCCTATGGCAGGCATCACTAATGGATCCCAGCATTTTTTCCTTCTGGGTCTAGACTTGGCAACCAAAAACTTTTCAAAACAAGTTTCAAGGCAGGCAGCCACCACCAACTGATCAGAATTCCCTTGTGAATTGAAACCACCCCCAAACTAGGCTGGAGTTTACTTTTGAACTATTTATGAAATAAAAGGGCAGAGAAGGTGTGCTTATTGAATAAATTAGCAATCTTAACGTAATTCTAATGGGAATATTTACCCTACTTATGAGACCAAACTTCTCAGGAGTTTTATAACCATTTATTTGGATTAAAATACCTACAATATTACTTACAAATCATTCTTATATCTTTATTAATAAGAACTTCTTAAGGGTCATTATTAGATAAAATACTCTTGGCCAGCTCAAATTGCTCTATGTTGTTGTAATTAATAAAACTGTACATCTTTATGAATAGTCTATAATTCAGGCTCTTCAGTAATTAGATTGAATTGAAGTTTTATTATATTTCAATTTCATTTTCTATAGTAGTGGATAAACGTAAGCCTATCTCAGAGCAGACCTGGCGTATCTCTCACCCAGATAAGCCTCTGTTTTTATGGGCAGTGTAAAGATGTACCCAGAACTGATTTCTTCAAAACAAGCACCGTGAAACAAATGTGTGATTCTTTGACCAGTGTGCACCAGCAGCAAAACAAACAGCCTATTATATTTGTGGCAAAGAATGAGATTACAAAGTCAATGAGGAACAATGCACATTATCTATCAGTTGGTCTACATTGTAAAACAAAGGGACAAAAGTGCTGTTAATACACGAAAAAGTCAAAGTTTCATAGTTCTCCGTGAACTCCAGTGGTTTGGGGGATCATCCTGAATATAAGTTGACTTGTCTCTACTTGTTTCCATATTTTTCTTAGCAGATGACATGCTTTCCTTAGCTTTTCTGATCTTGACCTATTCAGCAGTGTTATTGGGTGCTGGCCTAGTTCTCCCTGCATTCTTCAATTTGTTGCTTTCAAAATTACAGCCTGTGTTTATTCAGGACAGCTACAATAGTCATAATGTTTGAAGTGCATGAAAACTTAAATTCATTGCAAATATTTCACTAGTGGGTTTTTAAAATTTTTTATTTTGGGTACATGATAATATTTGATATAAACTAAATACAACTTAAGAATCACATTGGAATTTTACAAGCGTTTCTATGACCTAATCCTGTAAATTAGCCTTTAAACTATGAGGCATTTTGAAACTACCATTATTCAATGTTACGTGAGATGAATCATTTTTTATTTAGTCATTCTTAGCCAGAAGGGAGGGTACAACACTGTCCAGACTGTGGCCGAGAACAAGGGTGTGGTTCTTTTTCTTGCCTTTCTGATGCCGTGGAAGACAGAAGTGCAAGGAGAACAAGCAGGAATCCACAGAGAAGTTTTACTCCACCCCCTTGTTTTTTCTTTCCACTTCTGATGAATGATAACAAAACAAGATCCATGCCAGAGGATAAAAACCTCAGTTACCCAGCCCTAGCAGACTGAATAAAATACTCTTATTTCTGTGCATACACATTAAGCTATTTACTGGCAAATTTAACTCTTAGTTCATTTGTTTTTCCTCCAAGGGTGAGGAGGAAAGAAGCAAAAAAGGAAAAAAAAAAGAAAGAAACTGTCCAATGCTCAGTTGCCTATTAGTTTCAGTTTATAGATGAGAATTGATAAATCTCAGAAGCAACTAATTAGAAGGAAGATGCTAATTCGAAGACTATGAGCTGGGACACTCTTCTCCACTTTCTTTGCTTGTTGTCATTCCGTGATTCCTCCAAGGCCCAGTTCAAATCTCTTCTTAGAAAATTATTCCCAGCCCTGGCCCTTGCCCCCACTGCCCCAGAGAGCAAGGCCCACCCACCCTGAGCCCGGTACCCCCTCTCCTTTCCTCCTTATCTCCTTGAGGTTGACCTTGTCTCCTCTGGGTCTGGCTAAAACTAAAACATGAGCCAGCTGAGCCCAGCGGCCAGGCCAATGCATCTTTGTAGCCCAGCACTCAGAATAGCATCCAACACATACTAGCTACTCACCTAGGGTTTGTTGACTGACTCAACAAATGAACCACCCAAGAGCAGTCCATAAGAAAATGTAAGGACCTTGATTTTTCAATATCCAGAGTAAACTGAAAATGCATCTACCTAAACTGCAGGGGAACTCGATGTGTTCAAGGAGCATTGTCTTTTGATCCACTTTCTCTCCCATATCCACTATCCACACCTGCCACTGGCCACTGCTGCAGATGTTCACCTTGGTGGGAGTGGGGGTAGTAAGGGAGGGGCTGACTGCATTGGTAATGCTCTGAGCTCCTGTCCAAGCTCTGGGGCTGTGACTGAGGGTGCAATGGCGACCCCTCCACAGCAGCGCAGACACCAGCCGAGGGGCCCGGCCTGTGCATGGAGCCTGCTCGCTCTGCTTTCGCTTCCCTTCCACCAGCACCGCTTTCAGACGATGATGTCATTGGACAGCCACTCTATAAAACATGCCGGTTATAATAGCATCCCCACAGATCCAAGCTTAACTGTACTCAAACTGTCAATCAAGCAATATAAAGGAGGAAAAAAAAATAACAATCCTGCTCATTCCAAGCTGTTTTAACAACTATTAGGTGTCCCCATCCCCCACCCCAGGGGCTCCTGGGAAATTCCCATTTCTTATTGTGTCAACTGCAGTGTGTATATGTTTCTCTTCTAGACCCTAAAATTCTCGGGGACTGGGAATGTCTCTGCCGTCCACATGGGGCACAGGACAAGTCCCAGGCACCAGGATGTGCCCTGCAAAATCAAAAGGTCATGGTCTGGATTATATTTCCGATGAAAGCTGGCAGGTGACAGGATCGTTGACAATGCCATTGTCTAGCTGAGGGGCCTGGCTGTAAAACCCCTCCCGGCAGATCAAGGTCCCTCAGCCCAGTTGGCCTGACCCACCACAGGGAGCCAACAAGGGCCCTGGAGGGAGGTAGCCCTGCTGGGCATGGGCTGTGCCTCAGTTGGCTGATGGACCCTGAGGAATGGATGAGCCTCAGCTCTAAATAGAACAAGATATTTGCACCAAGTGCCTGCTCCCCACTCTTTCCTAGATCCAAACACCCAAAAGCTCAAGGAAGAACATGAGGAATTGCCTTTTGGGTTCCAAAGACACATTCTGTAATCAAAGTTTCTGGAAGTCTGGGAGTATGGATGGTTTGCTAAAATCCTACCCATTTCATTGTGGCTAACCCCGGTTTGAAGGAGACACCTTCTCCACGTTGTGGGAACACAGGCCCAGCCTGTCCTTGTAGCTTCAGGAGGCATCGGAAGTGTCCTGAATCAGGCAATTTCCTTTCTGAGGAACCCTATGTGTGTACACAATAAGAGCTCATTTCCTCCTATTGGCTTTTGTTTGAGCAGTTTCCTTTGATATGGGATGTATTCCGCTCTCCTTCACAGTTATCTAAATCCGGGCATCCTTCTAAGCTCAACACAGGCCCACTCTAGCGAGAGTCAGACCCGACTCTCCCTCCCTCCCATCTCAGGTTAAGCATTAAGTATCTGGGGCCCAAGCCAAAGGGTGTTAGCATCAGGACAGTCCACTGGCTTTTGCGGTGCCTGCCTGTGTGTGCACACGTGCCACATGTGTGTCTTAACTGCTCATCTCAATTGCTGACCACCAACCACTTATGTTTTGCTTCCTTTACATAGCATCAGGGTATGAGGCACACAGTTGGATTTTAATAAATGCTCTCTGAATGGAGGTCCTGGGCCTTTTGAAAACGATTCACAATAGATTTGAAGATTTGCAGATATACTTTTGATTTGGGAAAATTGGAAAAATCTCTTTCTCAAGTGAAAGCTGAAACTTAGATGTTTGGATCCCAGAGTAGCAAACATTTTCCTTCGCATTCTCTCCTCTATTTTTGAATGTCTTTTTCACTTTTCTGTTCTTATTTTTCCTTGTGTGCTGATGAAATGGATTCCGTACCACACTTCTTTCCTCTTGTTTGTGTGTGACCCAAATCTTATGACCCAGAGCTCCACCAAACACCTAACTCGCAAAAACATCTGTTGATAGGTTCTCGGTGGGGGATAAAAAAGAACAAGTGATATTGAGTCTTCCAACACAGGCAACTGGGTCGCCACATCCAGGAAGGAAGGAAAGTGTGGCTCCAGGAAACACCTGGAAGCAATCCTTGCTTAGTCATTCTCTGAGGAAACAAGAGGTTAACCTTTCCTCAGGGACCAGAGGGCCAGAATGGACTGGCAGATGCCATGGGAGTATTTCTTGGTCTCAGAGGAAATTCATTCATTCATTCATTCATTCATTTCCAAAAGTTTAAGTTCAGGAGTTTGGTCCCAATGTGAACCAGTTACCATCTGCTTAAACAACCTAAAAACAGCCCGGGTGAGGACAGAAATAATTTTATCCGTGCCAAAACAGCTCAAGGCACGACCAATCATGGAGCTCATTCAAGTGCTCCATTTTCACACATGCACTATATGAAACTTTCCAAATGTAGCCCAGCTCTTCTGTTTTCAAAAGCAACTTACATTTCAATCAATCATCCTCGAAATACTATAATTCCTTGAGTCTGGGGTAACATGCTCCAGTGTCTTACCATCTCTTTCAAATGTAAACATTCCCAAAAGTCCTTTGTAGACTATAAAGCCTTCTTGCACTTTGCTAAAAGAACAATGAGGTCTTTGTGAGTGATAGCTAGATTTTGCAGAAATAGTCAAGTCAAAGCCCGTCCTTTTTCTGGAGTTGCTTAGAGTGTCTATATCATTAATTGGTGGTTATTCTCCGATATTTTTATGTTCACCCCAGAGAAATAGATCTTATTTATTACATACTGAGTGTCTATTCTGTGCAGTATAGAAAGGTTTTTACATGGGTGATCTCATTTAATCCTAATTATCACCCAGAGAAGTAGGTATTATTACCCCGATTTTAAAGATGAGAAAATTTATATTCAAATAGATTTCAAAATTTGCCTGAAGTTGTGTGTCTAGTCTGTGGCAGAGCCAGAATTGAAATGTGGGATTTAAATTGTCTCTTAACCCTTGTGCCAAGAGGTATGTGAATAATTTGCGTCTAAATCATTGTGTGTGCTTGCAATACATGTAGATTCTTGGGCCCTTCCCCAGATTTCCCAAGTCAGAATCTTGGGAGCTGAGGCCTAGGAATCTGTCTTTTTAACAAGGTTCCCAAGAGTTTATGCACCCAACAAAACCGACTTTTGGAGTAACTGGTAAGAGCTTTTGAAATGGGTGTGGCAAGGAAACACAACTCCTTCTTCCCCTGGGGTGGCAGCTGGGTGGAGAAGTGAATATAATACAGAAATATGACCTTGTCCCGGTGGCTGCAAATCTCATTCTGGCCTCGACTGTGGATGTGCTTGTCTTTTATTAAGTTTTCAAGTGGCCCTCAAGGGTGAAGAAATAGGTCAATCCATTTTGTGAGGCGTGCTGTACATTTTGTGCAGCCGAACATAACCAGAAGTGTCTATCCTACAGCAACCAAGCAACTAAAACTTATTTTAAAAGTTCGGAGACTCAAGATAACTCCCAGTTCCTACATTTCACCGCTAGTCTCTCTCTGCCCATTGCCTTCATCAGCCAAACTTCTTCCATTAAGTTTAAATGAAAAAAGATCCCTGGTTGAAGGGGTTGGGATTTAGCTGGGCTCTCTTTAGCATTAAAGTACAACTTCATGGCCATGTGTAAACTCTCAGGGGAAAAAACATATGCTCTTTTCATGGTAATAGAAACTTTTGGATGTATTTGTGTAGATGATGGACTATGGATTTATGTGAGTATGACTCATAGCTAATAATTGTCTATAGAAATGCCTGTCTCAATAATAAAGCACTTCGATCACTAATCGCATTCCACAAACATTTATTGAGCATATACTACTCACCAGACATTGGTTCAAGTTTAAAATGCATGGGGATTGCTATAATAAGGAGACATCAAAATAGTCCACATGATCTTGTTATTTAGGAGAAGAGTGCTAGGCTCTTTGCTGAAACCCAGTGCTATGACAGAAAAAGCTAAGGAAATAATAAAATAACAGAAGTACAACCAGTAACACCTGTATAGCATTTCAGACAGCAGCAGCAGTCGCTGTGTTGCAGTTAAGCCTGTAAGGACGAGAGCTCGTCTTTGCTTAGGAGTGGGGACTGAGGCAGTATGTTGGCCACTCCCCAGTATAGTTATTTTGAATACAGCAGAATTCATTTCAAGGCAAAGGCCTCTAGGACCTTCTTGGAGAAGCATTTAGATCTCAGTTTACCACCTTTCAAATTTATCTGATGTTTTTCGCCTTTCCTGTTATAGCAGAAATAAACTTATTCCTACAAATTTTCAAAAACCATTTCTTCCCAGCCCATCCTCCACTCCTGGAACTCAAAGCCACCCCAGGTGCCATCTACCAGCCCAGCTAAGCTCAAATCCCTTACCTTCACCCAGCTTCCTCTCTGCTCACGGCCCTTTTCGAATGCCCTGACTCTCCCACACTTCCCCGCTAACTGTTTTCATTTTCCACTCTCCCAATGCCTTGCAGCTCAGCTTCCCACTCGCCACTCTTCCAGAGGGCTCTTCCAAAAGTCAGGGGTGTCGTCTTAGCTTCTGCGCATCATAGTACTGGGCTAAGTCTTCATCTATGCTGAACTTTCTTTATGATCTGGCATTGTTTCCCACTATCACCTGGTTTTAGAAAACTCTAATCTAGGACACAGTGAATAGCATGAGTCCCTGTCACAGATCCAAAGGCAGCGAGAGAGGTCATAAGGCCTGTACACCTGGTCCATGGTGCCTTCACCTTGGATGAAATGCTCTTCACCTTGGGTTTCTATGCTAGTGGAAGTGTGCCTAAAAATCCCCTTAAATGTAAGTGGTCCCCAGGGCTGTGTCATCAACCATTTTCTAAATTACACTTACCAATATCAACTCCTTTTATGATTTCAAATATCCGTCCTCCATCAATGAATCCCAGATATACACGTAGCTTTGCACAATCCAGAAGCCTAGACCTACAAGTCTAAGAGGACATTCCAACTTCACTGCAAACTTCTAATGACGAGAGTCAATCTTACTATCTTCCCCCATTCTCTTTTATGTTTCTGTCATTGGTGTCACTGATATTTGTTTCCTGAGTTCACGGTCTCCAGGTCGTCTTTGACTCCCTCCTTTTTCCTTGGCCTGAATAAATGTTTCCCAAGCTTGTAGTAAGTGGCTCCTTGAATCGGCACGTCACCTCTCGCCTGACTCTCATTGCCACTGTTCCATCTCTCGCCTTCATAGCCAGCCCGAGCGTCTGCAATTCTTGAGTCTAAACTGTGCTCACAGAATTATCTCCCTAAAGCCACGTCTGACCCCATCATTTACCTGCTCACAAATATTTGGTGGCTCTCCACTGCATTCTGAATGAAGTTTCAAATCGCGAGGGTGGCGTTCAAGGTCTTTTACAATATGGTCCATGCCAAGTACTCCCTAGACTGAACCCCATGTTCCAGAGAAAGTTGCACAGGTGCTTGGCGCGTGTACACATTGTGATCTTACCCATTCTTCAAGGCTACTTCAGATGCTGTCTCCTCCAGGAAGCTTTCCCTGCCTGCCTCACTTGAACAGCGGTAATTCCACTCACAAGGCACCTTACTCCTCCCTTACGGCATGGATTACCTTCACCAAGGTGATTTATTTACACATCTTACTTGTCATAGAAGGGTATAAATTCCATAAGGAGAAAAGAAACGGAGAAAATTTAAGAAATATTTTTCTCCTTTTCCTATGTCTTTCATACAGTGCTAATTTTTTCTGCAAATGTTTCTAAAGCCAGTGAAGACTTCAGGAGAACACATGTGCCCTGGCAGAGCAGGCCAAGATTAAGTTAACAATGGCATCAGCCGCATCCCATTGACAAGGGGCCCCTCATCTGTACAAGGCACTTCTAGTACATTGCCTCACCAAGTCTTCTCAAAAATCCTGAGAGGTGGGCATGGTCATCTTGATTTAAGCCAATATGGAAACCAAAGTGCCAAGCTATTTGGTAACCCTCGTGCACCCTGTGGGAGTTCAGGGTTCAAATCTGTGCCACTGGTCCACAAGCTTTGGGTTCTTGCCCTTCTTAGCCACCCATCCCTATTTATTTTTCGATATCCGTACGCTCTCGACCTCAACAGACTCATAGGCATCTAGGGCTACACAGCAAGAAAGGGCACAGGGCTTTGTCATCTGCAGTCCCTACGCTCTGCCTTCCTTCCACTAGTCTTCACTGCCAAATAGGAGAAAAAGATCCTTTAAACAAAACTTTCATGGGTTTCAATAAAACAAACAAAAAAAGAAACAAAAAGGAGATATTTTGTAAGTGATGACAAAGTGACTGTTATTATTGTTATCATTATCACTGCCAAAATCAAACTATTTAACACCGACAATTTCCTTTCTTTTCAAGTTTCAAGTTTGGAGCATGAACTTGCCATTGTCCCGGGGTAGGATGGTAGGCCGGCTGTTACGGTCCTTCATTGTTCTGGTTAAAGACAGAAACAGAGACCCACAGCTGGAAGCCCAGAAGTTTTCAGAAGAGAGAAACAGGCAAGAAGGGGAAGCCTAAATGGGACTAGAACAGGAATATAGGAGTACCTTCCAACTAGCTTCCCCTTTATCTTATAATACACAGTGCAGGGTAGCCGGCTACATTTTTAAAACTTTTTATTAAAGAAAAAACAGACCACATATCCTAAGTGTCCAGCTCACTGGCTTCTCACAAGTGAACACATCTGCGTGACCCACACCCAGATCAAGAAATAAAATATTAGCAGAGCCCCAGGAACGCTCCCCGGGTCCCTTCAGGCACCCCCTTCCCTGAGGGTAACCGCTCTCCCGAGGTCTACCTGGCTGGCTGCATTTGGAATTCACCCTCCACCGTTCTGGCCAGGACAGCATGTGTTCTTCTGAGAGAAGCGTTTCTGGCAGCAACTGCCATTTCAAAGCAGGGGGAAAAGAAAGTGTTGTGAGGGAGTAATTTTGTGTGTAGGAGAAAAGTGTTTCTAATTTTCAGTCCTGAAAATGTGAGGGGAAGAAGGAATACGTGAAGGAGGGAAATAAGTCAGTAAATGCAGTCCTTGCTCTGCTTCCACCATTAGAAGCTGGACGGGTTCCAGCGCCAGGCCATTTGGAGAAAGGAAGCAAACAGTCGCCCCTCCCCACCTGCCGCCGCCTCGGCCAGGGCCAGCCAGTTCCCAAGCCCACAACCTTCGCATTGGTGGACAGGCTGACGGTTATTATTTAATAGCAGCGTGTTCACTAGAAGCCTGATACTGTATTGAACATATGGTTTTGATTTTTTTTTTCTTTTTTCTGTTTTTAACCAGGGAGCAAGATGGGGAATATCATAAACCTAACTCCAGGATCTGCTGGGTTCTGCCGAACTGTAATGGGAAACGCACTCCCAGGCCCAGGCCCCTCCTGCCTCTGCAGCTTCAGGGGCTCAGGGAGGAAGGGGCCACAGAGGGCCACGGGGGACTGCCCCAAATGCTCTCGGAGGGGGGACTCCATTCTGTTGACCTGACAAAGCACGCAGGCGGCATTGGGCTTTTCCTTAACTTTCTACACTTATTTATCAGACTGGAAGGAAGAGATCAGAACATCAAATAAGAATCCACAGCTGCAGAACCATTAAATCAAGACCCGACATGTTTCTGACTAAGGGGACTAATAGGAACTCCGGGATTTACAAGATTTCAAATGACAACGTTCTCTAACTTTGCATCTCGGGTTATTGTTTGTCAATGTTTCCAAAAATAATCGCTCCTCTCAGTTATATTTTCTGATCAATTATTTAGTGTGGTCTGGGTTCTACAACACAAATTTCACCCTGAGGGGGTGGGAAATCTTGCTCTTTAGTGGTCAGCTAGAAACCTGGCAGTTTTTATTAAAAAGGCAAATTTTCAGCATGGCAATGAATACTGGCTGGGTTTATAGGGCATTAATAAAACTAGTAGTAGTAGAGAAGGAGAGGGAGGGAAAGGCAGAGTTTGTAGTATAATAAGGGCTTAGGGATCCTAAGGTTAAATATCAACCTGAGAATTTTCCTAAGCTAAACCAGAGGGCTTGTTGCAACTCAAGTCTGAAAGCCTTAGAGCAGGCTCCGGGCTTTCTGGAGAGTGAAACCTGGCCACCTCACAGGGAAATGTTTCAACACCCCTCCTTATCCTTCCTTTGTTTGCTCAGCCTGTCCCCGACCAGGCCTGGGCGGAACCAAAGGAGCAATCCTTCCTGGTTTTGCTCTCCGAGGAAGGAGGAAGGAGGGCAGGTTAGTGCAGTCTGCTGCTGATGGGAGCCGGGATTAATTAGTTCCCTCAGTGACCTTGGAACCTACTGATGGCTGAGCGTGTCTCTAAGCTGCTGAGAGCCACGGAGACACGCAGGAGGACTAAGCACTACTGCTAAAATGGTCACCGTTTTGTCAAACCCCAAAAACAAGAACGAGAAAGGAAAACCAAAAACATGTATAATACTTTGTCTCTAAAGTGTTATTCAAACTGCTTACGTGAAGATATAGCCATATCCATCTATCTATCTCTGTGTATATGTTTATCTAAATCTCTATCTACCTGTCTGTCTGCCTGTCTGTCTACCAGTCAGCCTTGTAATTTGGCGAGCGTCCAGCATATTGCCGGGGATTTCTGAAGGTCGCTAGCTTACTGTTGGGGCTAGCGACAGTTTTAAAGCATCCTATGCAGTTGTGGAAGACATCTGTCCCTCCTCAATCCACCTTCATCCATCAGCTTTTCCCCCCTGGTTGATCGGGCCTGAGCAGTGTTGAAGGAAAAGTGAAAAGTCCCACCCTCTTTCTTCTCATGGCTGGTTCAAGGTTCAATATGGGTCAACAATGGGTCAACACTGCCAGAAAAACTCAGAGTGTCTTGGGTTGCATAAATAAAGGTATTATATCCTGAATAAGGAAGGTGCCATATTAGTTCTGTCAGAGGAAGCTTGACATCTTCAAATATGAGAAGGGGATTGCCTATGGAACAGACGTTTGACCCGCTTAGGGTTCCTTCTGAGGCCTGGACAAGGGTGAAGAGTGAAAGTTATGAGAAGTCACACTTCATTCTGGCACGAGAAAGAATTTCCTAGAAAAATGCTATGGCTTGTATGGGTTATGGGGGGAAGACACAGTAGCTAGAAACTGCTCGTCAGGGCTATGGTAGAGGGTAGCCATGAGTTGTGCTAGACAATCCCTCAGAGACTCTTCCACTTGGAATTCCCTGTCATATTTTGTTTGTGTTTTTTGTTGGCTGGGGGGATCTCAAAGAGGAGGGGCTTTCTGAATTTCAAGCAATGTGAAAAGTCCTTCCACCGACACTAATGTGTCTTCCCACAGCAAACCACCCTTCTGGTACCTGAACACCCAGAGGAACAAAGAGACCGTTGGAGTAGCAAGTCATGGGAAGTAAATAGTTAAAAAGACCAAAGCTCTGCTGGTCCCAGCAGCCCCAGAGGCAAGTAGTGCTTTGATCCTGACTCTTAATTGCAGCCTAGTTGCACCGGGGAACTTTAAAGAAAAGAAACAGGGAAACTCTAGAGATAGGGTTTGTTTCATTTCCTGAGGGGATGCTCTTTGTGGTGGCTGCCAGCAAGCTGATACTTTAGGGTTCAAATGATTGGTTTCCCAAGGGGGGACATTTATAGTTCCTCCCACCAGCTAATAGTCAGGTACGGTAGAACCCCAGAAACATGGGGTATCTCTGTGTGCCATGTGGCATCCCTGCGCCATGAGGCACAGACTTGGAAGAGAGGACAGAACATGGGAGAAGAGGTTAGCGTGGGAGCTGGAGGAGCACAGGAGAGAGAGTCTGCAGTGAGAGAATCGGCAGGAGGAGACGGAGGAACCCCAGCAGCTAGAGGGAACGGCCACGTGCCCTGGGTGGAGGGTGGAGTGGCATGCGTAAGTGAAAACAACACTGCACTGGGAAGGGAAGTTGAGGAAGAAGAAAGGGGATCTCTAAGAATTCTCATAGAGGGTAGCAAGTTTGCAATAGCACAAAACATCTCACTTCGGAATAGGTCTTGAAGATGATAATGAGCTTTTACCTGTAATGTCTATTAACGGTATCTGTAAGTTGAGATGCTTCGAGTTCTTTAGGTTCATTCAGCCTACGAGCATGCACGTGTGCACACACACACACACACACACACACACACACACGGAGATTCCAGAGTAAGGAAAAGGCCAACAAATAATCACACCAAATAATGGCGCTGCTGCCCTAGCCATCCCTGGCAATTTACCAAGTCCCTTTGTGAGGAGGGACTCCTGGCTAAAACTGAACTCATGGAACTCATGCCTGCACAGTATGCCAGTAATTGCTTGTTTATGTTCTATTTAATGATTTAGTGAGCTCTGCTCACAGTACTTGCAACTGTGAAAGAAGTTTTTCTAAAGCAAACTCCCTTTTGTCGCAACCCCCAAGTAAGCACTGTTGGACAAGGGCTGGGTGTTTGCATCCTACCGACTTGGGTTTCACCCCTTGTTCTGTCACTGGTGAGGGGGAGACCTTGGCAAGTAACTTGGTCTCTCTGAGCTTCATTTTCTTTGTGCAAAGGTCTAAGCTGATGTACATAAAACTCTCAGCAGAGGGCTTGCCACATAGTAGGCTCTCAATAACCTCAACAGACATTTGCTCTCTTTCATTCCCCAAAGGTTATGGGTACATTAAAAATGCATTAAAAAACCCGGCCATCTGTGTGTGGACTAAATGGGCATCTGGGCAGGGAAGACTTCCTCTAAATCAGGTTAGCTCGACCCCTGGCTCTAGGAAAGAGGGGGCTACATGCAGGACACACAGGGAAATGAAGCATCCGAGGAGGGAGAGCAGACAGGGGCACAGATAGAGGACTTCTAACGAGACAGGAGACCGTCTACAGTCACACCTGGACGTTTCACTCAAGCCACTGCATTAGACAGCTGTCCCTTCTAATGATGTCTTCATTTACATCACAAGACTTTAAAACTAGCACTTTTAAACAAATGCAATTTTAATGGCATATAATACTTCCTCTATACCCTTCATATTCTTTGAGAGAATGAGGAGAAAAGGGCATTATCTACATCTGAAGGGAACGAATGAGTGTGTCAGAGTTTCCGGAATTAATTCACTGAGGATGTGAGTACTGAAGTAGGAACTCCAGACTTCCAGGCTTCATTTCTGACCACCAGCTAGAAATAAAGGAATCTGAGGCTGATTTAGAACACGTATATTCCTTAGAATAAATAAAAAGCCTCTGGAACCGACCGTGTAAACAAACACACCAGTATTCCCTGGAGGCTGTATCAAATCTCTTGGGGAATTTATGAGAGCCTGTGTCCTCAGAGAGACAGACATCTCGGGGAGACATCCACAGAACTGCTTGCACCTGCGAAGGCCCAGCCTTCACGCCTCGACACCAGCAGCTGGGTGCAAGGCCAGCGGGGTACGTTGGTTCAGCCTCAGCTCTGCTCTGAGCCCGAGCAGCCTGAGAGGGCCTGCTGTGTTGAGGAGGTAGGTCCCGGCCCCCAGCCCTGCAGAGGATCCCCAAAGGAGCCATTTCAGACCGGGATCGGCCACTTACACTGTGGCCCTGACTTGCTGCTACTTACAAAGCAGCCATTGTATTCTAGAGTTTCCCTGAGAGGGGAGCAGCATCTTCATCACCTGGGAGCTTGACAGAAATGCAGAGTCTTGGCCCCACCCCAGAGCTACTGAATCAGAATCACATCTTTAACAAGATGCCCAGGAAGGCACATGAAAGTCTGGGAAGTGCCGGCTGGTTTACTCATGGTAGGCATCTGGTGGGAGGGCATCAATCATTTGCATACTTCAAGTACTTGCTCATCTTGAAAGGCTATTTTCTTCAGAGAGGTCCTTACGGCTGGGTTCAACTGACACCTGCTAGACCCAGGGATAAATGAATCCCCAGGGTCTTTGAGAACAGAATGACAAATGTCTAGTGATATCTCCAATCACTCTGGAATTTCTGCTCTGACCAGTGACATCCCTAAAATATGCATTTTGAGAGACAGATGCAGAAGTCTTGATGATTATTGGTTTTAAATGCTCTCTTTGGTTATTAGTAAAGATCTACTTTCAAAAAGTCAACTGTACATATGAAATATACGGTCAAGAAGTTTCCTTTATCCATCCAATATTCTGTGGCTCTAAACATGATGTTGAAACAATATTTGCCTCCAACAGGACCACTGCCCGAAACCCATGCCAGAGAGGGTAACCTGTGTGCAGGAGGCTCCACTATTTTCCCGTGGAATCATGGAGACCGGGCTATGGTGCTAAATGGTATCAATTATTCATTAAAAAAAAATGGTGCTTCTGAGTGGATATTTCTTTTTCTGATTCTTTGCTAGCATTTATTCTCTTCCAGGCCCCTGGCTGTGTTCCCTGAGGCTCACCCTGGGTCGTCTGCCTGTCTCTATTTATACTGCTTTCTTCCATGAGGTGTGAGCATCAGTGGTTTTAACTGTGGCATAAACATAGTTGTGTCCCAAGCTTCTATTTGTAGTCTGGTGTCTAGGCTGTTCTCCATTCCTGCATTATCAAAATATCTCCAAACATCTATGTGATGTCTCCACTTAGAGGTCCCATCCTTAGCTAAAAACACCATTCTCAAAACTAAAAACTCATCTCCCTCCCTCCTTTCACCCTATTCCCATTTATTGGCCCCTTCCCCTGCCTACCCTATTTCCATCAGGATACCATTGATCTCTCTCCTGCTAGAAACTCTGATGTCACTTTGGCTCTTCTAAGCTCTCACTAGCTTCTGTTATTTTTCCTTCAAGATGCCTCTTGGATTTGTCTTTTCTCCTCCATCCTCACATTGCCATGGTAATTCACCCCTTCTCACATTATGCCTGGACTATTGCAAAAGTTTTCTGGCCAGGGGCATCACTAGCTGCAAATGTTCTAACCCCTAACCCTACCTGACAAGTCCCAGTTGGAGCCTTACAAAGCATTAGACTTGACATTACAGGTAGTGAAATTGAACTCCACAGGGCTCCCAGCTCTTCACACTCTGAACCACACCCTCCCCCAGCTGACCTGATTTCCCACACTCCCTAACACTGCATCCTTATTTTCCGAAGTCAAGGTTCCTCACTGGCCCCTACCCCACATCATGCTGTCCCTCCTCCCTGAGTTTTGACCTCTGGCCTCTCCAAACATTTTTGATCATATGTTCCTATCAGAAAAATGTTTTTTTGGCAGAAACAACCATTATAAGAATAGCTACTTCTTTATAAGTGTTATACTCATGTAACACTACTTATATATTATATACATTATCAAACATGCAGGAAAATTGACATTTTAAAATGATGAGCTGAATAGTACATAAAATGTAAGTTCAACTATTTTCTCACCTAGTGAATAATCTTGCCCTTGGCCGGGGGTGTGGACAGACCCAGAGGAAGTAGCTCTTCCTTCACAAAGCCTTATCTATTACTCCAACCCCAAAAAAGCTCTATCTTCCTGAACCGTGAGAACATTTAAAATTTCAAGCAGTAAATGATTTGTAGAATACATGCTTCACCAATACTTTAAGTTTGATTAATTGAAGTATGCATCTAGGATGCCAGAAATGTATAGATTTTTAGAATAATTCAATATCTTAATTAAAAATTATTACTGTCTTCCTAAAATTACTTGGGCTGGGCTCTACTCAACTATACAACATCCATTACAAGAAAACTCTAAGTCAGACTGCAGTGTGATTTCATTTATCTCATTAAATGTCACATGCATGGATTCCCATAGGTTCGAGTTTCCACATTTTGGCTAATGAGACTTTCAGCACATTGCCTAACTTCATTCAAATAGAGTTTTCATTTAATTTATAAAACAGGGACAAAAAGGGGATTTTGTGACCATTAAAAGACATAATAAACACAAAATCTGAAATAATATATACATGTAAGATGTTACCATCATTCTTACACTATTCGTGTATTATAAGGTAAAAAGGTATATAAAGTACATCTGAGAGCTCTAAAATAATTGATCTAACTCCATCTGGAGTTTTATTTCTTTCTGCAAATGAATTATTTTTATTTTCCCAATTTTACTTGTTCAGCTGAAAACAAAATGCCACCTACTTGCAGGGCTTGGGGATCTTATAGGCCTGGGTTTCAACATTGGTTCAGCTTTGTGGGGCTCTCTTGCTCTTTTTAGGTTCAAATTACATGAGATATATATGTAAAGTACCTAGTTTATAACACATGCCCCTAGATTATTAATTTCCTTTGCTCTTTTTAGCAGGCTTAAAAGAACTCAATGAGATGCTCTCATGAGAAAAAAAAAATACTTTGAATTTTGGTTTCATTGTTGACTTTGGTTTTCTCTGGGGCCTGCAGACCATTTATAACCATTAGTGAATTTTATGTTCTAGAAGCACCTTGCTTTACCTAGCACACCCTTGTCAGAGTGCCCTAATTTTAGGCTCCCACTTTTAAACTCTCTATTTAACTGTTAATTGAGATAATGCCTGAGAACGCCCTTTGCAAAGTGTAAGAAACTACACATATGTTAATTCTCCTTCTGAAGACATTTGTGTGCTTAACTGTTCTTATCTTGTTTGTGAGTATCCTGTTTCCTAGCCATTGTGGATTGCAAACTGCTCAGGAAAACGGCGGGCAGCTGGCTCAGTGTTTTGCCTCCTCCCTTTTTCCCCTGAAGTCACTCACCACCGCCCGCTAAGCTCTTCTCCAACAACCAGCCTGCCTGGGATACGCAAAACCCTGGACCTGCCCATCTGCCTGGCAAGACCCAGGACTGAAAAGCATTCCTTAGGCAAGGCTGCGTCCTCACATCGAGCTTCGTGCAGCTCTCTCCCAAACTGGGTCCCTTAACCGCCCAGCTTTTCTGTGCCCAGAGAATACATACTAAGTGGGATGTTAGGGCAAAGCAAACAAACGAATAAGCCAAACACCCCAAAAAACTTAATGTTCAAAAAGGAAATCAATTTTGTAAAGTAAGTCTGCTTTTAAGAATAAAGAGGAGAAGCAAACTCCTCCAGTCTCAGGTTTCCTCGCTGGAGATGGGGATGAGGAGATAAAGATGTCGCAGGCACCCTGCGGCTCACAAGTGTGGAAGGGCTCTGAGATTTCCTATTGTTGACTGACTGACGTTTAAGGCTCTTTAGATGATGTGCTCATGTTCCCCAAGCACTTTGGGACTGAAAGTCTGTTTGCTGAGACTCAGGGATTGCTCTCAGTAGCCTTATATTTTGGATATTTTTGCAGCATTCTCATAATGTCTATTTTTCACCTTACATCTTTATGCGTTATTTAAGCAGCACTTATCCTGAGTATAACAGAGGTGAAGAAAGTAGATACGTAGAGATATCTAAAACTTCTTGCTCACCCCTCAGACACCAAAACTGTCTCAAGCCTAAAATTAATGCCTGATGGTAAACAATGCTAAATTAATATTTGCCAATAAAGTTATTATTTATAGTTTTGAAACTTATAAGTTTGCACCATGTATTTTTGTACACACACACACACAAAGACAGGTATTAAGTTACGGAGTTGGTATTCTAACGAAATAGCAAAAGCCAGAGAAACCCAGAGGTGTTTAATAAACACTTGTTGACTAATGGATGGAATATACTACCTTGGACGGCTTAGACAATGCATTCTTTGTCAAAACACTAAGGGAAATCGGTGAGTCCACTTTTATTGCCAAATGTTTCTGGGATCAGGCCAGCTGAAAAAATTGCCCATCAGCTTCACAAAGGAAACCCTCGGGCCTTACCTTTCACACCTGTTTTTACTCTCAGCCATGGAGACAGGGACCAGTCTCCATAACAATGCTGTGCAGTTGGAGGCACAGGCCCACCGCAGCCCCAGCCATACGGCACCTTTGACTCTTTACTATGAATATTATCACAGCTGCAACGAACAGTTTGTGCACATTTTTTAAAAGAAAAACAAAAACCGAGCTGAGTAAAAAGCTGGAGAAAAAAATAGTATAGTAACTAATTTGCAAAGCACGGCTAAGTCTTCCTGCCTCATTCTTCCGAGAGAAACCAAAGCATGAAATCTCAAGTTCCTTGCTCCACACGGCCGTGGACATCCGTGGCCATTCGGTTCTGTCGACCATTCCAGAAAGGATGTCTGGGCTCGGGACACCTTTATTTCTCTTTGCAGTCATTTCCTCTTTTTCCTTGCTAGGCCTTTAGGCTGCGTCTTGGGCAGATTTTGTGAACAGGGCAAGATGTCCTCTCCCATCCTGCCTGCTCACCAGGCCTGACTTTTGACCTACAGCTCTATCTCGACTTTCCTGCTTGCTGACTTTGATATTCACACCTCCCTACCTTTCTATAATACCTCTTATCTCCACCACCCACCTGCTCCCTGGAGTTGCCAGGTTTTTCTGCCTAGCATGGCCCAGGCAGCTCTGCCGTGCAGCTATACCTGGAGATGTTAAAGGCCTCCAGACCATGTTTGCAACAGCCAACATGTCTTATAGTTATATCATCTTTTCATTAATCAGAATCTTTTATCCCTTGCAATGCTACAACCTAATTCCGTGTGGATGATTTGTTTTTGTCATTTTGGAAATGTAAACAAATCAACATGCCTTCCCATCTTTTTCTTGTTATTGCTAAGAAAGTGAAAGAAGAGAGGAAGAGAAAATGCAGGCAAGGTTGAACCTACTCATTCCACTATAAGGAATTTTCTGAAGCTTACTATCTAAATCCTCTTCCCCCCGTTCTTGCTTGGAATCTTGAGTACCTGATCTTGAATTTCTATGGCGCTCCCGAGCGCGGGACTGGCTGGTAGCCATGTGATATTGATTTGTTTTCACCATAGCAACAGCAAATTAAAACAACTAGCAGAGAGAAGGCAGGCTGTTAACCAGTAAAGCTACATAACCAGTATATTTCACAAGCATATTTTTCTCCCTTTCTCTTATTCACTACACTTTCACAAATTTAATACAGAAGTCAAAGGAAAAATGACACTAAATGCTTTGGGCACTGCAAGGCCTATGTCTAGAACAGTCTAGTTTGCACAGCTTTTAGTATATTAGACGAGATTGATGGGGAAAATGCAAATCACAATGCTCCGATTTCCTTGGAAATTTTATTTGTGGGTCTAAGGATAAACATCCCTAGAAAATTTATAGGAGCACACAGTACAATGAAGAGTTTTGTATGTATGTCTGTGTCTTAATACCCTAAGGCATTTGCCAACAGTTTCTTAATACCAAGGATTTATCCCTTTGTACTTTAAATAGCTCATTGTGCCAAGAGACAAACAACTTTTTTTTTTGGTACAAGGTCAAGGTCTCTCAAAATGCTAATTTATGAGGGAAAGTGTAGCAAGTATTATTCAACTCTATTAAGAGATAGAAAATTGAGGTAGGCTCTTGCTCAAGGCTATATAAGTAGTTGGAAGGAGGACATGAACTAGCATTGGAAACTCCCGAGAACTTCAATGTGTTCTAACCAAAATTCTTTCTTAAAAGGCTCTTTGTAAACATTAATCTTCCCCTGAGCCCTGAGACCAAGGTTGCCACCTGTGACATGGGATTCACAGCCTGCAGTATTATACGTCTTTCGTTGGGGCCATCTGCACTAGAGTATGTTGCTTTTTCTATGAAAGCAGCTGTTCCCACCATCACAACCAGCCGTGAACTTGGTGGCACAGCCTGGATCCTACATAATGGCTCTGGGGGAACCGGGAATGGGGTCCTGGGGACCGTCCACCCACGTGGCAGTGTGGGGCTGCACCAAAGGGAAGTCAGGCCAGGAAAAAAAAAAGCCGTGCTCCGCTCCCCACTGCTTTCTGCCAGCCCAGCCAGAAACCCTGCACTGACCAGCCCAACGTGAGGCAGGTATGAGAAGATAACCTATTTATGAGGGGGATTGTGGTAGGGTTTACAAAGGACAGGCTAAAATATGAAGACATAATTCAAGTCCTGCCAACTGGGAGTTAGAATGTTCCTGGCCAGGACATAAAGAAATATTTCTCTCCACAAGCCCGAATAAAGGAACACACAGCAGAAATAGTTGGGGGATGACGTCAGAAGTTCTGGGCTAGTGTCCTGCACTTCTCCTTGAAAGTAAAAACAGTGAGTCTAGAAGAATCTACGTGGCATTGCCCTTATTTAAATGGGTGCTTCTACTGTTCCTCATGAAACAAGCAGGCTAGCTGAAGAAACTTCCTCTTGTTTAAAGATTATAAGAATGTCCCCCTGCCTTTTTTTTTTTTTTTTACCATATTGTCCCCCAAATGCACATACTGCCCAATTAACAAATATCTTTCCACTTAACCTTTGTCTTTTAAAGGAACAGTCATGTTTCAAGGTGGTGGTGGTTAGGCAAGTCAGATTTTTTACTTCGCTTCAGTGCTTGCTAACTATTCTAAAAATGTTACACGTTTATTGTAAACACATGCTTCCGAGGCCTAACAAAAACGCACAGTTTCCTCATGCCTGGCAGAAATTTAAAACGGAAAAGGGCAGAAAGAATTCTTTAGCAAATATATCCTTTCCTTCTCCTGGGCCAAGTGTGTTAAAAATAAATCTTCTCCATCATTTCTCACTGCTGCTTCTCGGCAAGAAAGTTGATATGGTTCGGCATAGTGAAAACACAGCTTTAAAAGCTAGCCTGCCCTCATTAAATTATTCTGCTGGCTGTGTGTTCTCATTAAAAATGCATAAAGATCAGATAATTGCAGTAAGCATTATTAACCCAGCTTTACTTTTGAATATAATGGTTCCACTTTTAAGCTGGAAACAAAGGCTCAGACATGCCAGAAAAAGAAATGTAAACATTGAACTACAGTATCAAAAACTTGCCAGAAAGCTACCTCTTGCTAGGTTGTTAAAAATGTGTTTTCGAAACTCAATTAGAGCCGTAGCATTGTAGAGCTAGCTAGGTCCCTCATTTTTAATGAATTGACATATGTTTGGCCAAACATTTAATCGATAATTATTTACCATGAAGTTTTATTATTATTATTATTATTATTAATTGCAAGTCTGTTTTCAAATAATATGATGAATATAAACTTTATCTATTTGGGAGCTAACTATGGCAGTATGACAATTTTCAATAACAAGAAAATAAGAATGCTTTCAAAAATTCAAATGTTTTTTTTGAATAATAAAGGAATCTAGGCTTTGAATAAAAACTCGATCTGATGCCTCACCCCAAACAGGCGGCATAGATTCAAGCTTTGCCATTTCTTTTTCTCAGATCAGAATGTTACGTAAAACTCCAGGGTCCCCCGCAAGTATTCCGTTTGAATTAGTGGAATCCAGTTTCCCTGGCTCCTCTAAGCAACACACATGGAATGCAGCATACTGCAGCAAACTCTTTAAACATTCAAAAAAAGGAGGAGGGGGAGGCGATGATTCTCCTACCTTGTTTAGCTCTGCCTGTCCTTTCCATTTACAGTAACCCCAGGAACATCTGGCAGAATCAAGTGGCCGAGGCTTCTCCACTACATCATGAGGAAGAAATTTCCATGTAAATAGTTCCCATTCCCTGTTTATTGTACTCTGAAAGCCGCCTGCCGTATCTGGAAAATTTTACCTTCAGATGATGAAGCAAAGACAGTCTAAACTCTGTTGCTGTAAGCTGCAGCCCTTCCTTCCAGCAAACCCCTCCCAGCCGGGGCCAGCCAATCCCCGGCCAGTTCGTCAGCCCTACTCGTCTGAAACTGGCCCTAATAGGATGACTGACACAGCAACACAGCACTTGCAGTGTGTGAAAACAGTGCATCCATACTGATGAAAGAGGAATTTCCCTCTCAGAAGAAAGCAATCATAGCACCAAGACAAAGTGCCACTTAATTGGCAGACCAGAGAGAGGGGTAGTGCAGGAAACACCCTTTAAGACAGCCAGCTCGAAGCTAGCAGCTGCATCGTAAACACTTCGGAAAATACAAAACTCCGCAGATTCCAAAGAAATCCAGGTTGTGCATGAAACTGGAGTCATGGAACTGTTTGACAAAGCATATGTATATATATTTTTTAAAGGGGAAAAGAAAACCAATTCAATGTCTGCCATGGAAATTAGTACTGTGCAAAACATTTACATATGATTTCCATTATTGAGGGAGAATGAGCTGGCCCAAGTGCATATTCAAAATCAAAACATGCTTGTCCCTCCTCTAGCGCACACACTTTGCCTGTAGAACATCTGTTATTGCAATGGTTAATGACTGTAGCCCATTTATCTTTCATCTAAGTTTTCAGACCACTCGGGACTTCAATTAGGGAATGCTGAACAATAAAATTGACATCCATACATTACCCTTCTACTTTTGGCAGGCACCAACAAGAAGATTAGGTGTGCCTTAACCGTCTTAGATGCCGTTTGATAAATACTGTTCATTGGTACACACTGTCATTAATGAAGCAATGATTATAGGAAGGTGTTTACTGTTGCATACACATGGCACATGATCCTAGGGCCACCGTTAGGTGCCACTCCACAAAAAATGTTCTAGGAGGTACCGGAGTTCTCTAAGATAAAGCAGAAAAAAGAGAAATAGGAAGGTTACTAAGAGTTACTTATTTTTTTTTTCCCAGTCAACAGTATCTTTGCATGCTTTGAAAACAAAAACAAAAACATATGGCATTTAGAAAACACATGAAGTACACAATTTCCTTCCACTAAACAAAACATTTTCAATAAAAAAAAAAAAATAAGCATGATGGTTACATGACTAGACCAAGGCAGAACAAAGCCCCTATTCATCTGAAAGGTTTAACGTAATGCACTATTTTTATAAGTAACTGTTATAAAAATGCATCTGTAATAAAGTTAACAGAATGGAATGTAATAGTTTCTTTTTATTTTGCCAGTTGGATCTTAAAAACACAATGTTTCATATGCTTTGTAGGCCACTTTCTCCATAGAATACCATGCTTTATTCCTCTCGGTTTTTATGCTTATAATACTCTTTTTTCTCCCCATGAAAATCCATCAAATATCACACCTTGCAGGCTTTCATCTACTATAATTTTTTTCTGAGAATTTAAATTAGCTCTGTGGTCAAGCAAGTAGAAAATTATTTTAAAATATCAAAATACTTAGTATGATACTGCGTGTAAATGGGTAATCACAGGTTTACGATTCTCCTCATCCTCGTCTCCCTCTGATCCTGATTTAGAAACTACCACTCCCTGAATCTCAATCCTGAAACTTTAGTCATCTTTGACACATTCCCCAGTTCTCATCCAATGATCTTGTTGATCTTCCCTTCCAGCTAGTCCAGAACTCTGACCTGTTATATAACAAATGCTAATAAGATGGCCTCTGGGACTGAAGCCTCCTCATCCTCAAGTTCCCCTGTTGCCAGACCGGTTTTCTTAAGTCATGTAAAGTCATGTTCCTTTCATATTCAAATCCTTCTCTCTATAAAATCAGAATTATAGACTTTCAAGGTCCTTCCTAATGTGGCCTCTCCCTTTCTACTCAACTTCTCCTCCACTGTTTTCCGGAGTGAACTTCTGGACGGAGTCAAGGTTATTTCTGCCTTACTCAATCTTTAGACCTCAGCTCTTATTCCCTTTCTTCTGTCTTTTCTTCTCCGGCTGCATTATTTTCTCTGATGTGCTGCTGTGAATGCACTCTGCATTGTTCATTGTACCAGACCATCTGAAACCCTTAACAATGTGGTCTTGTGTAACTAGCTTGCCTGAGTTGCTCTTTCCATCTCAGAAGGCAAACTTGGTGTCATATATTAGTTAAGATAACGCACACAAAACATCTATACAGTGGCTGGCTGGCGCATAATAAATGCTCACTAATGATAGCCATCATTCTTATTGGTATTTGCATTTAGCAAGATGCCATGAGCAAACTTGCCAATTTCATGATTCCTATCTCAAGAATTGATATCATATGTGTCCAGTTGCACAAGCCAAAAACCTGGCAGTCATTCCTGGCCCTCCTCTCCCAACCATCATTTGAAATCCATTATCTAAGTCTGTCAAGTTTAACACCTAAATATTTAGAAATGTTTCACTTTGCTCCCTCTCTGCCAAACAGCTTTGTCTAGGCGATCACAGTGGCTTTCACTATGACTATTGAAATAGCCCCTTAGCTGGTCTCCTGAATACATTTTTGACCCCTTCAAACCCTTTTCTACACTTCAGCCAGAACAGGAATTCAAAAACAGAAACCTGACTTTTCCACACTCCTTTGGTAAAACCTTTGCTATGGATGAAATTGTGTCCCCCTACAATTTATATGCTCAAGTTCTAACCCCCCAATGTGATGGTATTAGGAGATGGGTCCTTTGGGAGGTGGTTAAGTTTAGATGAAGTCATGAAGATGGGACCTTCGTGATGGGATTTGCGTCTTATAAGAAGAGACACCAGAAAGAGACCTCTTTCTCTCTCTCTATGATGTGAAAACACAACTAGAAATCAGCCCCTAGCAAGCCAGGAAGACAGCCCTCACCAAAATAAGGCCATGCTGGCGCCTTGATCTTGGACTTGTAGCCTCTAGAACTATGAGAAAATAAATTTCTGTTGTATAAGCAACCCATGCTATGGTGCTTTGTTATGGCAACCATAGTTGACTAATGCAACCTTTAAATATTTGGGGATGCTCTTAAGAAAAACATAAAAGTCCTCAACGTGGCCTACAGGGCTCTGTACAGTCTAGCCCCTGCCAACCTCTCTAGCTTACTCAGAGGCCATTTTTTCAGGGAACCCTTCCCTGACCCACAAGATGGGTTCAGGTCCACCTGTTGTTTTCTCTCGTAGCCCTGTGAATTCTAGAGCTGTGTGTTTCCAGTTTTAATGTGCATGCAAATCCCCCAGGGATCTTGTTAAAATGCAGATCCAATCTCAGTAGTTCTTGGGTGGATATTGAGATTCTGATTTTCTAATAAGGTCCCAGGTGATGCTGATGCCACTTGTACATGAACTTCTCATTGAGTATCACAGTTTTCACAGATGTTGTTCACTTCGTAGCACTTAAAACAAGGTATAGTTATAGATTAATGTGGTTAATTATTTACTGAAAGTTTACCTTCCGATCCAGCTAACCAGCTTGTTAGCATCGGAAGTCACCGCTGTCTCTCCAGCATCTAATCGAGTATGTACCTGCACAATAATAAATATTATAGATGTTAAAAGAATTAATTGATTGGTACAATATATGCAGGTCTAAACTGGCCTTTTCTTCTTCTCATTCTCCACCTCTTCTTCTTTCTCCTACTATTTCTCTTCCTTCTTCTTTCCTTCTTTGTATAACTCAATATAAGTCCTATGAAACTCTGGAAAGAAGCTTAATTTCTATAGAGGTCATTACACGCTAAATAGAAAGGAGAATATTTGTGAAAGCAAACGTATAACAGTTATCAAGAAGATGATCAACTATGTCCGAAGCAAAGGAGGTGGTCAGAGGAATTTAAATTAAAAAATAATACCTTTGGATTTGTCCAATAGAATTGTCAGTTATCTTCTACAGGTTCTATAGATTCAAGATCTATAACTCTGTCCCTTTCTCTTGACCTCTACCCCCAATTCTTCACTTAAATGTACCAGAGACAGCTCATTTTTTCCTGTCCCAAACAAAAATCATTTTTTATTCTATTTTCCATTTCAAGGAGTGAAACCACAATTTCTCTTATGTTTCCCATTTCAGTAAATGGGACCACCATCTTTGATGCCTAACTCGCTCTCATCATCAGCATCCGAACACTTCCAAGTCCTGTAAAGTCCTATCTCCAACCCACTTCTCTCCATCTTCACTGCTGTATCCGTAAGTCAAGCCCCCAGCACTGTCTGCCTAGTCCTCACTTCTCTGCCTCCAATCTCACCTCTCACCTTTCCCTCCATTCACCACAACTCAGCCAAAATGATCTTTTAAAAACACAAATCTTACAATGTTGTTACCTACATAAAGTCACTCCCTGTCTCCCCATTATCTTCCCCGCCTAATTCTCATATATTCTCCCACCCTCCTCTTGAAGTCACTTCCCTCCTACTTTACATTCAGTATTACTAAACTAATTTTAGTCTCTGGAATGTGTCACATTCTTTCTAATTTAGAGTCTGGATTCTTTCTGCATGAAACATCTTCTGTTCCTTTCACACTCACTTAACATCTTCTCATCCAGCAATACTCAATGTACACATCACCTCGTCCAGGAAGCCTTCCCTGACCACCTTGACCCCCATGGCACCTTGCCATTTTATTAATCATAGCAATGTTTCCAGTATATAGTAAATATGTCTTTCTTGTTTATGCACTTCAGTAGTCTCTGTGAGAGAAGTCACCATGTCTTTCTTGTTCATTAGTTTATCCCCATAATAGCAGACACTTACTGAATAGGCGTTGAGTGGTTAAATGTATAAACTTGAAAATGGCACGAGTAATTAACTGACAAAGACAGATGCAAGGCTTAAGCAAAAAATTGATAGTGAAGCCATAGAGACAAAGGATCATAATGTGTGTATGTGAAATACATTTAAAGTTAGACTGGAGAAGGAAACAAAGAAATATTATAAAAGCTGAAAGGCACAATGCAGTTATGGAATCGCCTCCTTTGTTGGGTATACGATAGTTAGTAAGCTTAT
This sequence comes from Propithecus coquereli, assembly GCF_000956105.1. NCBI lineage: Eukaryota > Metazoa > Chordata > Mammalia > Primates > Indriidae > Propithecus > Propithecus coquereli. The sequence goes on along the minus strand of NW_012148197.1, from coordinate 3,992,278 downwards.
AGGCAAGGGGAAAATTAATCTTTGATGATGTTTGAAATGGTAGTGATTTCCTGAGAAACAAAGTTTCCCTTTGAGTGAAAAAGGATAGGTGTCTTAGAACAGATGGAAGCGTTTGACTTATCAGAAGAGATGGGCTGGCCCCTAGAAATGAGGAGAAGGTTGTTTATAGCAACAGAGACATGAGACAGAAAGGCAAGTTGCAGATGGGCCTCGTCTGTGACAATTCAATCTTAGGGCTCATTTCTCTCTATATAATATTTCTAGCCTAGCCCTCTTTACATGGTCATTTAGTATATACTGTTTTTTTATTTTCTTCTAGTTGTCTCATGTATAAACCAGATTGTAAGTCTCTTGAGGGTAGGGACCCTGTTTAAAGTCTTTTCATATTCTCTGCAATGCATCCCATGGACCAGTGCTAAATTAGTTTTGGGTGATTAATTTCTACTTAGGATTCTGGAGAAAATTTACGTACTTTAGAAGCTGTAGAAGAGATTGGTATTTTTTTAAAAAATGTGTGAGTTGTTGAAAATGCAGCAGGGAATAGAAAATTGATTTTATAACTTTCAGAAAAAAAAGTTTTAGTGTTTCCTATCGAATTTATTACAAGAAATAACTGTTTTCTAAATTTTCTCCAATACGTCTAGAGCAGAAAGCTCTGGGGAAAATTAGGACTAACATTTTTCTGGATTAAGGAACATAGAATGAAGTAAATTGAACAAAGCATGCAAATGAAATAATGCCTGAGACCCTTAACATAGCACATGGCTCACAGTAGCGCTCAGTGTATGCTGGCCACTGTTACTGCTGCTGCTGTTGTCATCAACGTTGTCATCATCTTTAGCTTCAGGAATCCTAGTGAAATTTCAGGGAAGAATGATTACTAAAAATGTGATAATGAACTAAGATAGAGACTCCAAACTTTCTTGGTTCAGGACGCTCTTGTGTTCAGTAATTTTTTTCACTACGCCGAAAGCAAATTTTTTTGCTTCTAAGCCAAAAGAAATACCTAATTGTTCCATTCATTACATAGTTACCTCCAACGCCTTAATGTTTGTGTTTTAACAACTTAATAGTTGCTTGATAAGTTAATACAAAATACTGGAAAGAGAAAATAACATTTTTATTTCATGCTTAGCCCTACATGATTATTAATGGATTGCTCATGGCTATGGAGCCCTGCACGTGATTCTCAAAGCTTGAAATCAGATTCGAACCACTATTCTCATTTTCCTGTTCTGCGTTGGTTTTGCATAGTACTTGCTTTTCATCTTAGCAACTGCCGAAAATCCAGCTCTGTAAAGATATATGATACCATCAAAAGGAACGCAGAGTGATTTTGTTGAAATTGTGAATATTGAAATTGTGAGTTACCTGAGCTCATTTGCCCAGTGTCTGATGCATGCTGAACATTGCTGTGTCTCCCTTGAAAATGGGAATTATCCCATGGAACCCCTGTGAGTTCACTACAGTTTCCCAGGGTGCCTGAGAGCAGAGTTTGGAAACCCTGGCACTAAAGCAAAAGTCCCAACAGGCTGGCCAACTTCAACTGTGTTGTTGTTTTTTTCTGGTGTGATGGTTGCATCATGCCTCCTGTCCTTAGGCCAAAGGGCATTTGAAATTGCAGCAAGAAGGTCAGGTGAGTCGTCACTGGACATGCCCAGCCCTAAAGCTGTGGACAAGCCTTGAGATGTGGGTGAAACCTATGGTTCTCCAGAACTGCAGATGCCTGTGGGCCAACAGGGAAGAACACGATGAGGCAAAGAGCACGCTGCCCCTCCCAGCTGTCCACGGGCAGGAGAACTTGCCAGTGACTGTTCACCTTTCAAAATGGTAAATTGTGAAAATAAACGCAAAGGGGAGGCAATGATGAGCATTTTCCCTGCCGTTCCTCTGCAAGAAGACCGCCGATACCTTTTGCAGCACATCTCTGTTATCCTCCTGGGCTGGGTGACAGGGTCACCATGTGCCCCTCACGTCTACTGCTGTACTCACTAGAATTTGACTCTTCCCCTACTAACGGCCAGGTATTCTCAGGCCCCATCTCCACCTCCTTACAGGAAAGTGGGTTTCCGACAGAGAACCCTGAAATGCCCCGGTGGGTGGCACGATCTCCCTTCTCTTGGAATACTTGAAAGATTTTTCTATCCACAACCTTCTGTACATCTTCTGACTGAGGGATCAAGCTGAATGGGGGTCCAGGAACACTTGGATGGAAGGAGATATGCTCATCTCAACATACTTTTCCTTTCTTTTCTGTGACACTCACTGCCTTTTGTCAAAACGTATAATCTACTTGATATTTATTGTTGGTTGTCTGTTCCTCCGTGAGTATGCTAAGCACCCCACAGGCTGGGATCTTCATGTTTTGACAATAAATATTTGTTAAATAAACAAATAAAATTTGGGAGGACTAAAATATGGTACAGGACGAGTAGGAAATTGTGTTTGAGACAGAAGGCCAAGCATAAAAGCTGGAGTAGCACTTCCTAAGGGGCTTCCAGGGGTCATTAAAGCCAAGTGTTTGAAAACCAGGGAGCATCAAAAAATAAAATCCACTAATCGAGTGTGCAACTTTGGTGCCACCAGACGGCACGTGCTATGGCAGAGTCGGGATTTTATGTCTCCCTGATGCTTCATGGACAGCCCAGAACCCTACAAAGGGTCTTTAATAGATGGGAACAAACTTTTCTTCAAAAACGTTCAGAAGTGAGTGGGTTCCAGAGAGAAACAATCTTGATGAGATTGTGGGTGGGTCTCTGGAGCAGTGGGAGTATGTGAGCCTGTTGACTGAAGGAGGCATCATCTTCTCCAAGTGAGAGTGTGGAATGGATGTGGGAATAGATAAAGTGTGGCGTGTGTATAACCACAGCTGTGATGACAAGCTTGCATTTAAAAATAAAAGCAACCGGGTTTGGTTTACTACAATTTAACACTCCTTAAGAAAAGATTTTACAATGCTCTTATTCCCATCTCCATCTCTTTCTGTGTCTTCTAGGATTGCCACCCTACCTAGATCTACTTGGTCACTCATATGATTAGGATTTATGAAATACTCGCTCTATATTGGTCCCAACTGAGACATTCACCATGTAAGGATAAGTGGGATACAGACCTGATCCCGAGAAGCTCAAAGTGACACAGCTGCCTGTGGGCCAAAAGGGAAGAGCACAATGAGGCAAGGAACACACTGCTCCTCCCAGTTGTCCACAGGCAGGAACTTGCCAGTGACCCTTCAGCTTTCAAAATGGTGAATTGCAAAGGGGCGCTTTAAGCAAGATCTATGGACACTCATCTCAAAATGTTCCTAAAGAAAATGATCCATGGCCAAGTAAGTTTGGAAACTATTTTTACCAAAGTACTTCTCAGAGCTTTGATTCTGGGAATGCACATTGTAAATCTCTAGGAGGGGGGTCTATAGGTCACTGTGTTTGAGAATTTATTTTACCGGAGACCCTTTTATTAAAAAAATATACAACCAGTATGGGGCTCTGGGGGATGCACTTTGGGAATTTGTTTTCTGTCATGTTCATTGGACCATGTCCATAGCTGCTTACTTCATTCAACTCAACTTATTTTATTTGATAGTATATTTCCTTACTTGACCAAGGTCCTCAGTTTTGCCAGTAGCTTGTAAGGTATCTGTCGCGTCTCAATGCTACTTTCCATTTCTTTCTCAGAACCACGGTTACCCTGGAGGTCCCTGTGGCTCCAACATCTCTTGGTCAGACCAGATCTTCATAACAGATTTCTCCTCAGACAAATATCTTGGAGACTTATTTGCCCAGGTTTTTCTGACCAGCAGAGGGCCCCTGGTGGCTGTATAGTGACCTATGGGCATAACTACCCATTCAAATCTTAACCCTGTCAAAATTCTATGTCCCAATGAAAACATCAATTTCTGGAAAATGTGATACTTATCTCTTTCTTCCACCAAATGCTACTCATGACAAGTGCTTCTGGGGAGCTCACCCAGCATTGGGGACCGGGAGAGACATCTATTGTTAAATATTTACATAGCGATTATTATGTCTGGGGCACAACACCATGGAACATGTGATGCTATTGTTATCCCAATTGTACAGAAAAAGGAAAAAGGACAAGTAGGGCCTGGTAAAGGGTACCAGGCCATCAGGAGGAGTTGGGAGGGGGACAGTTGAGTCTTCACTTGCACAGCCGGGACAGACGTCATGGAGAAAGTACCCTTTGAGTAGAGATTTACACAGGTGACAGGGCATGTCCCAGGATCCCTGGAGAAGCATGGTCCAAGCAGAAGGTATTAATGCACACGCCAAGGGCAACTCCAGAAGACATTCACGTGAGAGGGACTTCTGCCTTCCACCGCTCTGGCCACGAGTTTGTCGCTGAGTCCCGCCTCATGTTTCTTGTTCCTGTTGCTGGGCTATGCGGCACTCTGTCCCCACTCAGGGCACCATCCATCAGTCAGAGCCATAGCATGCTGCCTCGGCCTGTCTTTCTTCACATCCAGAACTCCCCTGGCTGCCTTTCCTCGGTCAAGAACTGGACGGTTCCAGATCGTTCTTTTTCACCTCCGGGTGTTTCCCTATCTCCTTTTTCACTAAATTCAAAATACTGCTACCTCTTCTCAGGTAGATTCAGCAAACTACCTCATTCTGATATCCATTTAGATCTTGCTATATATTCTTGATAAATTAAAATTTCAAACTAACGTAAAATGTTCTGACTATTCTTTCAAGGACGTGTGCTATGTTTCATAATACAATTTTTATCTTTATTTTAAAAATAATTTGTGCAAAAAGAAAGCATCTGGCTTTGTTTTATCTGCTACCGAAAAGGGATCATGTCGTGGATCTATTCTTTACCAGAAATGGGCAATTATTTCGCCTCCCAGCTGGATTAGAGAGAAAAACAGGCTCACCTTAGCAACAACATTCTGATGCTGATGTCATCACCTCACATCATTTTGGTCTCATGTCACTACATTCCTTCTCTAAAATCTCAAGCCACAGCTCTATAGATCTCACATTTAAAAGGCTTAATGAAAAAGGAAGAAATAATCATACTTAAATATTCACTGAGTCATTCTAATCTGGAACTCTGTGAGCAGGTCCCTCTCCTGCAGCAGAAGAAAATGGGAATTGTTCTTTTTCCACCTGCTCCAGTTTTTGCTACAGCTTGGTCTGCACCCTCGTGTCTCCTGAGCTCAGGCCCACACACCCCTCCTCTGTGCCCCCAGCCCATGGGATTGCTCGCCTCTCCAACAAGCCCGATCACTTGCAAATGTAATGATTTTATTTTGCAAAGCAGTCCAATCCTGAGATGATTATAGTGAGATTACAATCACAGATCCTAGGGCTGGAAGAAATCTTTCTCTTCATCGAGGTCCTAGCCCCTTCTGTGAGGGTGAGGAAACAGACAGTCACACAATGCTTGGCTTTTATAAAAGACAGAAAACATCTTAACTCCCTGGAAGTTTGTAGCTCCTCAAAATTTCAATGAAGATTCTCACAGTGATCATGCATCAAATGTTACACAACCCTCGCGCCCCCATCCCTGCCTCCCTCTCCCTGCTACCCATCCCCTCCTCGATACACAAAAATTCCACATGCCCAAGTCTTTGGGTCACAGCAGCCCAAAATCCTTCCTGCACCAGGAATTGGAGTGAGACCCCTCCACTTAGAAGCTTCAGTATTGGCTTTGGTCTCAAAATAAATAACATTTTAAAAATCACAATTGTATAGAATCATTTAAATTGTGTTTATTTGTAGCTATTAAAAACTTGTGTAGGAAAAAACTCACTGTCAATGAATAGAAAACTATCCACATACGTATCACACATTGACAAAATCAGGCTCTCAGCTTTCAAAACCACGCACTATGCTGCGAGGACAAAGACTTCCTTTACAAGCTTTCATCACGCATTAACCGTCATGTTCCTAAAGTAATTTTTAAAAGTTCTCAATTTGCTGGATCCCTGACTAAGAACACAGATGATATTTTTAATCTTAAAGTTATTTTTAACACAATTAAGCATTTATAACTTTGCTTTATAGATACATACTTTGAATTATATAACATCACTGAGGTAATACTTTGGACCACACTTTAAAAAATTCTCTATTCTCAAGATTTCACATTTAACTATAATGAGGACATTTTCTTTTGGTTAGAAATCAATGTCTTTTTTTTTTTAAGAACTTTTTAATATTGAAAATAGCCAAACAAAAAGATTGCCAAACTTCTAGAAAACTGAAGATTTTACCAAATGGGCAATGAGTACACATTTTTCATATTGAATCAATGAATAAATATTATTGCCTTAATAAGACTGACACCCAAATAAGGATTCTATCATTGTTCTCAAAGGAGACAAAAGTGCTGCCTAATTTATCTTTATGTCTGCAATATTGGAAAGATTATTATAAAGGATTCATTGCATACTCTCTTTTGGACAGCACTTTACAATAATTTATCACTTCGTATTTAATCTGGAAGGTCACCTTCTTTACCTTCATTTTACAAGTAGAGAAACTGAGGCATAGCAGGTTGAAGACTTAATCCTGGGTCTCTAAGGAACTTAGAGGCTAAGGTGAATTCTATGTAAAATTTTGGCTTCTCGGTGGGGCAAATACAGTCTAATCCTGAAAGTTGAGCAAAGATTCATAGTCTATTGATAAGATTTGGCAGGGAGCTGGTGAGTGAAATCTTGGTGGGTTCTCTTGTTTACATAGAGGAAAGCAATAGGGGTGAGATTGTCCTGGGAACACAAATGTAGAGAACTCCCTGAAATACACTAAAGGAAATATAGATATTTAATGAAAATATAATTAATTTACCCAGATAGAATCTTTATGGGGTTTTGAATTCATTTCTTGTGTCTTTTTAGCTGGTTGGGTGGCCAGTTGGATTTTTTTGCCCCCACCTCTAAGAACTCAGCATGACGTAAAAAGCAGTCACAGTCTGATCAAAATAAAAATACTTCGTAAGAACATGTTTTCAGTTTACTTAGTTGCTGTGATTAATGTCCAGGGCCATTTTGTATTGTTACGGCAAGTGTCAGTGACCGGTCCCAGGGGAATAACCAAGCAGCACGTAGAGAGTTGGAGAGTCAGAAAGTTTTATTGCCGGCGGCCCAGATGAGGTCAAGCCTCCCAAAATCTGAGCACCTCTTCCAGGTTTTTGTCAGGGTTTATACTTTTCTTGGGGGGTTAGTCTTATCCAATAACACACACAAGTATAAAAGTTAACCAGTTGGTAACAGGATTAAAAGTTAGCCAATTAATAGCAGTTTTTATATACAGTACAGTTATGATAGGCTTATACCAAACAGTATAGTTATGATAGGTTTACAATAAGCAGTACAGTCATGACAGGCTTATAACTCTGCTTAATTGTTTTGTGGTTTTAGCTTGCAAGGCTGACAGGTGTCAGTGTCTACTTTAGCTGCTTCGTGGTTTTAAGCAGAACTGGCATGGAAATTCCCCAACAGTATGACCATGGAGGTTGTATGTTGCAAATCTCCAGCATGTTATTCAGGTCCTACTCACCATTCTATAGTCAACATTCTTGAAGTTTATGCATCCCTGGAGTTGCAGAGTATACAACCGGCTCAACCATACACATCTGCCCAGTTAACATCTTCAGATTAAGGTTGGGGTGGGCAGATACTATTAGGGGCTGACCACAGGTTTACCATCTTTGCATAATCTTTGTGTTTCTCCTCTGACTCTTTCTTAGTCTTGTCATTATTCTCTTGAATCTTTCTCAAGTCCCTGACCCACATGCATCTACCACTGAGACTTCTCTACGCTGCCACCAACAGTGTAAAGACTAGTGACCGGGGTTTCTATACTCCAGGAGATTGATGAGATCAATCCATGAAGCAGCTTTCACTTCTGGAGTTCTACGAACAATCCAGTTCTGTTGTACAATCTGGGCCGGGCTGCAGGTTCCACAAAAGGCTCGAGTTCCAGCTGTACGAAGGAATCAGAGGTACGCTGTCCCACTCTCCAGGTCACAGAAAGTCCTCGATCATTGATTCCTACGTTTATAAATGGGTACTCCCCGGTCCAAGACTTTTCCATAGTTTTTCCTGCTAAATACTAGTCCCAAAAGATGATCTGGGAAAGAAAAATGATTCCCCTTTGGGTTTACTTAGGAATCATTGCAAACTACATTGTCCACTTGGAGATTCACATTGCACATTAGCATATTAAAGGCTCTGAGAGATCCTGCAAGAAAAAAATGTTTAATTTTGTTTCTCTCTAAACTTAATTTTTTTGGTAACTCGTATTAATGTAAAAGATGCACTTTGGAAAATGCAAATATACAGAAAAACAAGCCCAGCAAGCAATACTTCTCTACATGATTTAAGCCTATGCTCTGACCTCACTCCCAATTGATTGCTAGTTTTTAGCATCCATCATAGTGTGTGCAGCACAATCGTGACCATTTGCTGGTTTTCACAAGCACTTCAGCTGTATAAGGAATTGAGCTTTGCAACAGCCTGCGTGCAGGGGAGAGAAAAAGGGGATCCCATGGGTCAGGGAGAAAGGGATGAGTAGAGGGTAAAGGGATACATAAGAGTGACAAAGGGCACTCAAGGAAGGCAAGCCTGTCACCTGGCCTCGTGTTATTAAGTCCATTTTACATATGAGGAAACTGAGCCTTAGACAAGTTCTATAACTTGCTCAAGGTCACACTACTAGTTAGGTGCACAGGTTAACCTGGTTCCATATTGCTAACTCCAAATCCTATGCTTTTCCCATTCTCTTTATACTTCATTACATTTGGCATAATATTACACTGTTATTAAGATTATTACTATTGAAGAGGCATCATAGTCCCATGGTTGAGCAAACTCCCATCAGTTCTCAAGTTCAAATCCCATCTTTCCTGCTATTATCCTGTGCTTTTGCCTGGGGTCGCCTGTCCCAAAGATTCTTCCTCTCTGCAATGGGGAAATAGTAATCATCAAAAGTTTGTTGAGAGGATTAAAGGAGTTAGTGCTCAGAAAATAATAAATCATAAATGTTGCCAATTGTTTTTATTATTACAAGTCATAGTTTAATTCTCACATTTTACAAGTTTTACAGCCAAGGCCCAGTTGCCAACACTCAGGAGCTACTGGAATCAAATGTACAATATAATCCCTCTTCCCTTCCACCCCCATAAAGCTGAAGGAGAGCTAAGAGATCTTAGCAGCTGAAAAATGAATCACATACTTTATCAAATAGATTCTATGATATTCTCAGTCACGATGTGGTCAACAGAGATTGAAAGAATTGGGCATGGAATAGAAACTAGAAAACATCTAAGTGGCTTGAATGCTGAGGATTGGAACTGTATAAATCACGATTCAGATCTGGGAGTGAATTTTGCTGAGTCAAATGCTTTCTTGCTGATTCATTACTATGGATACAGCTATCAGAGACAAGGGAATGCTTACTGAGAGTTAAAGCCTGTCTCTAACTACTCATTGGCTTTTATATTGATTGATTTAATAGCTTTGGTCTATAAGCTCAAAAATAACTCAGTGTTTTGGAGTTTTTTTAATAACAGTGAAGCTATTAATACTTTCCTAATGAGGTAGACTGAGCACTTTACATGGGTTAGAAAACAAAGAAAAAGAAATGATAAATATTTTCCAATATTTCCAATATTTCTCCCTTTGTGTGTCTTTTGTCTTAAAAAATTTGATTAAATTTAAAATTCAAATCTAACATCGGTGGTGCATTTAATACTGCAATATATTTTGATGACATATTACCACAACACAGAGTTGAATTTTATATTCTATTTGGGTCAGCTATGTAAATCAATGACATTAATGAGCTTTATTAAATCATCTTAGTAAAAGCTCAACTGTCTTAACTGTTTACTTAATTCTACATCCAACAAAAAACAGCTGTCACCTTCTGACAGATCTTATTCTGAATGAGAGTTTTCTTCTTATATGGAACAATTGACATAAGTTGTAATCCAACAGAAAGGTCATATTTAAAGTCTTTTAAAGGATATTTTGTTATAAAATGCAGGACTTATAGATTTCAACCTGCTGTTAAGCAGGAACATTAGTGCAGGGAAGAAGTTCAAGGGGAACACTGCTTCTGACATATACTTTATATGCAAAACTTTGCAGAAACCACCAAATTACTTCATAAACAACTGCATTGACTTGGGGGACCCAACACACCCCAAGAAGTTTGGCCAGTCAGGCTAAAACGGGTTGAGTAGAACCCACTTTTTACTCCTTAAAAAGAAAAGATTTCTTAAATAAGCCAATACATCATTTAACTGCTACATAATTAATGAATTTTTTCAACATTCTTAAGAAAGATTTTTTTTCTTCCTGAAACAATTTAAACAATTTATGCAAATAAATGCTTCAAAAAAATGAACTTTATGTATTTATGGAAACGAAGCCAGGAGTTCCTCACAGTGGTAATGTTTTGTTAACAGCTTCAGTTGCTTACATGTACTTATGTTAATAAAATTGTTTTCTTTTGAATGTATTTTGTAAAATAGTTTAAATGGATATTTTATTATTTTAGATAAGCTTTTTCTTAAGACATTTAATAACTGACCAAGGCACTAAATTCAAGTCCAGACCTTAAAACTCTCTATGGACAAGCTCTGGGACCCTATAACAAACCCTAGTCCTCACCACTGTGGGGCTTACTGAACTGAAAAGATGATCGTGTGTCATGGCCTGGAGAAGAAGGTCATATGGCAGTTTTCTCCTAGGAAGAGCCCGTGTCACTGCTGCCGGTGTAGGGGATAAATCAGACCTTAGGACAGACAGCTGGGACTCAGAAGACAGACCCTGCACAATCAGGAGAGGAAACTGGCTTTTCCCGGTTAAAAATGAATAAACTATACCTTGTAATTACAAGTTTTGCATTTCTTTTAGTACTTATTTCCCTTTTTCATCCATCCATTCATTTATTTATCATTCATTCAATTAACCAGAGGTTTGTTTAATACTGACTATGTGCCGGGCAGTGTCGTCGGCATTGGGAATCTATTAAAGACGAAAACAGATAAAAATACACGCCTCATGGAGAAGGGGGAGAGTGATAATTAACTAACTAGATTACATGTCATGTTGAAAAATGATGAAAGTTATGTAGAATAGTAAAGCAGAGAAAAGGCATAAAGAATGTAGAGTTAGGCAGTGGTTTGTAGTATCAATCTGTTGCCAGGGGAGGTGACACCTAGAAGGTTGCATTTGCTCAAATGCTAAAAGGAAGGAAGCAAGCCATAGAGACACCTGAGATGACAGTTTTTGAGGTGAAGGAAATGGCAAGTGCAAAGGCCTTGGGGTAGGGAGGTTCTTGTCTGGAGCATAGAGGGCTGGGGAAGGAAGTGCTAGGAAAACAGGCTGGACTAGTAACCATGGAGGGCTGGGGTTGAGGCCAGTAGCAATCCAGAATGGATATAGACCACATAATATTCTGAAGACCTTGGCCTCTATTCACAGGATTAATAATCCATTTCCATTTACCAATGTATATGCTAATTAACAACACCAGGATTTGTTTCTACATCACCTATACATCTATGCAGTGTTTAAAATGGGCACTGGCAAAATTCTGATGACCTTCAAAAATGTCTTCTGTAAACCAGTGAGTCTTGACCTTTTCATTTTCAAGTGATCCATATTATTATGTGACTAAAGTGCTAGACCCTTCCTTAATTCTGATGAAAGGCAAACTGCAGCTTTCCCATGTCCAGCGCAGCCTTTGGAGACAAATTTTTCTGGTCTACCCATTGCTGAAACCATGTCACTTCTGCCTAAAGCAAGGACAAGAAGATTAGAGGTGGAAGGAGATCTGGGGAAGGAAGAGAAGCTCAGAACAGGAAGAGGAGCTGAAGGGAGTCCACACTGAACAATGACTTTGGCAATAAATGCAATTTGCAGGCTGCGGCAGACAACCCATCGCCCAACCCTGGGCCAAACCTGCCGATGGATGGTGCCCACCTCTCAGGTGGCTATAGGATACCAGATTGCTCTGATTTGCGAACAGTTCATCTTTATAGTCAAAAGCATTTCTTGTCTTTCTTTTTCTGTATTCTGCAGTTGAAGCTCTTGACTTCTTTGCTGCATGTCATCTGAAAACTTCAGTGAGCATTTTTTTCTAGCTCAAAATCAAGGATAATAATATTCACTTTTTAATTTAATACTTATCTATTAAACACGGCAGTAGGTGAGGAGGGGAACAGAAAGCCATGAAGACAAGGCATCTTTTCAAATAATGACAATAATAGTCATTATATATTAGGTAAATTTGAGTCATTGAAAATGTGCCAGGGGAAGTTTTAAGGGCTTTATATGTAATATCTCATTTACTTTTTACAACTTTGGGAGGTAGGTGCTTTATACCCATTCTATAGATGGAGTCTGGTAAGTAGCAGATCTGGAATTACAATCCAGCTAATTTTGACTCCAGCACCTAAACTCATCACCTTAATGCTCCAGTGGCAGTTTTTGTTTTTTTAAGTTAATGTTTTGTTATGGAAAAATTCCAACACTAGCAGAAGTAGTGGGAACAGTGTAATAAGCCCTGCTGTGTGCATTGCCCAGTTTCACTCAATAGTATATAAGACTAGTCCTGCTTCATCCATTTACCTCCTAACACAATGACATTCTAAGTAAATCCAAGATATCAGATCACTTTATCTATAAACATCTCAGTATGTGTATCTAAAAGAGAACTTTAAAGAAATATAACCATGATACCTTTATCACATCTAAAAATATTAATAATAATTCATTAAAAGCCTTCAGTCGCAAATATCCAATCTCAAGCTGTGGTTTAACTACAAGACCATAATCTTGTAGGTGTAATATGATTTGGTACTGAAGAAGAAATAAACCTACCACCTCACTGATCACATCATTTGTGTTCTAGCATTGACACTTAAATGGTGTTTGATCAAATGAGACTATTTCACATGCAAGTAGCTTAGGCCATACGTTTCTCCGTGTGGCACAGTAGAAAGTAATAGGATTTAGAAAGTCTAGGTTCAAGTTTTTGTTTCTGTGATTAAGCATATAACTTATACTCTTACAGCCTCTAGTTCCCATATGCAAAAAGAGGAGTTTAAACCATGGATGACTGATAACAATCAGAATTTTAAAATTATAGAACTATCTGAAGATTATAATTTCAATGTATCTATGGATAAATCCCCAAAGAATTTAATTAAATTAATAATTTATTTATAATTTTTTTTGAGACAGGGTCTTGCTCTGTTGCCCTGTCTAGAGTGCAGTGGCATCATCATATCTCACTGAAGCCTGAACTCCTGGACTCAAGCGATCCTCTTGCTTCAGCCTCCTGAGTGGCTGGGACTACAGCTATGTGCCACCACACCTGGCTAATTTTTTAAATTTTTTTATAGATACAGGGTCTTGCCATATTGTCCTGGCTGGTCTCAAACTCCTGGCCTCAAGTGATCTTCTGGCTTAGCCTCCCAAAATGCCAGGATTACAGACATGAGCCATCATGTCCAGCCTATGATTCTTAAGGTATTATTTATTAAGATTATTAAAAGTTGTAGAAATAATTTTATATTGTAAAGGCACAGGGAATCAGTTCTGACAAAATACTCAAATTAACAGTAACTTACAGTACAAAAGATAATTTTAATGTACATGCAAACCTCAAATGTCTGATTCAAAAATATATTACTGTCTATTAATGGGCAATGGTTAAAAATATAAATTGCTACTGTATAATAAGGAATTCTATTTAATAAATAAAATTTTCTTAGTGGACAATGCTTTCTAAATTTGAAAAAGTAGAATCATTAGTGTTAAAAAGGAATGGTAAGTAAATGATTTCAAATAGCCTCTTCCTCTCTGACAACATTCCATCCACTTGTGTTCCAATCCATTTATTCAACCATTTATGTGCCTACTTATATAGCTAGCAAGGTGCATGTCTAAAAGTATTTTTTAAATATGTGAAAAGAAATTATTCTTCTTCACAGAACAGAAAACATGGTCAAACATGTGAGGTACAACATTATAAGCATGATTGCTTTGTTACGTGATATGAGGGAAAAAAGAAAAAGAAATAATTGCAAACTCAAATGAGAATCAGACGGGAGGGCTTATGCGTTTCTAAAGATAAGATGGTCTTTTGAAGTTCTACTTTGCTTCTTATGGGCAGAAGACTCTGACCCCCAGGCTCGTTTTACTAAGAAGAAAGTGATAGATCATTAAAAGCTCATCACTCAAGGGCTCCAAGGAAGAAGTGGCTTTCGAAGAAAGGTTTTCTTTTTTTCCCTCTCTCTCTCTCCCTCTTTCTGGTCCATTAGCTTAATGAGTGAGAGAGGGGAAATCATCTCAGAGAGGGAAAAGAGTCTGAGGTCATAGTAGGAAAAAAAGGGTAAAGATGTTTGATGAGAAATGAACTTTCATATACAAAGATAGGGTTTAAAAGGAAATAAGTGGGCCAGGCGCGGTGGCTCACGCCTATAATCCTAGCATTCTGGGAGGCCAAGGCGGGC
>NW_012148197.1:3963494-3977359 GCF_000956105.1 Propithecus coquereli | reverse complement strand
AGTGGCATCTGTAGGTGCTAGAATATGAAACAAAATGCTCAAATACAAGTAATGTCTGAGGGATTACATAAATTGCAAATTTTAAAGAGATGTGGCTAAAATTTCTTTAAAACTGTTCATAGTCAAATCATGAAAAACATAATCCAAGAGGATTTTTTTGTTGTCCAGTGTCTATTAATATTCCATACAGAGTGATAACTTGTCAAATGTAAATATTATGAGTAGAAATTCTTACCACTGTGGTATGTCAACTTAGCTAAGCTGGAACTACGTTTCTCCAGATTCCTTTCCTTGTACGGTTCTGGGTTGGTACTGGACACGAGAGACATTTGACGGCAAAGTGAACCGGCAACATCTTTCCTCCACTCTGAAGGAGGGCGCAGGGCTCCGGGCGCAGGGGCAGAATGTGCACTTGAGGCTGCTCTCCCAGCTCGCCTGGTCAGTGTGGCTTAGCATCCCGACTCATTGCTCCTCCAGCTTCCCACAGATCTGCTGCTTCCACTTCTCCAAGGCCTGGAGCAGGTGCATGTGCAGCTCTGTGCTGGAAGGTACCAGCTTCTCTTGCAGGTTGCCCATGACATTGAGGCCGGAGGTAGTGAGGGACAGATGCAGGCTCCAGTTGATGTTGTGGGGCTCTAGCTCATCAACGTAGGTTGCCATTCGTCCTTGCTCTCAATCACATCCAGTTTTCTTCCCCATTTCCTAGTCTGGCAGACCCAAAGACTCCACACTACAGGCTGAACATTAGGTTCAGCACCTACAACCTACAGAGATTGCCCTGCTGTTCCCACAACTGCATGAAGGTCTAACCCTGCATGAAGGTCAGGGTTAGGTCCCTATGTGTGATCATATTAATACATGGCAGTTCTGCTTCTTGATCAAACTTCGACCAATACAACAACCCTATGAGGTAGGAAAACTACTCAAGTTGAAATGAGGGAGACTTGCCAAAAGTCACCACACTCGGAAGTGGCAAGGTCAGGACTTGTATCCAGGTATGTCTGACTGCAAGCCCGAGCTTTTAACCCCTGTGCTGTCAGCTTCCCCATCCAGGGAGATGTGGGTCAGAGGTTTCTCAGGGACGGACCTTCCTCGGTCTCTCTAACCAGAAGTAATCTGTCCTCTCTACACCCACATCATTTTTAATTTTTTATGTCTTGTATAGCAGTTATACATTTTGCATTACCAATGGCTGTCTACGCACATGTTTATTCATTCCTTCAACGAATATTTAAGTACTGACTTTGTGTCAGGCATGGATCTTGATGCTAGGAAAACAGCAGGAGGCACAATAGACAAACTCCTTGCCCTCATGGAGCTTCCATTCTAGTGAGGGAGACATCAAATCAAAGAGTGCATATGTAACATGTGGAGTGGTGATGGCTGCTATGGAGAAAATAAGATCCATAGCAATTGCCACAGGGAGAGGGCAGACCTCTTCCAAACGGTGCTTAGGGGAAGGTTTTCTGACAAGGTGGTACTTGAATAGAGACATAAAAGACATCAGGGAGCAGCTATCAGGTGTCTGCAGGATGAATATCTAGGAAGAGAGAACAGAATGTGCAAAGGCAAGAGGCAAAAGGAGGCTGGGCATGTTCACGGAACAGCAAGGAGACAATGTGACCAGTGCACTTGGGCAAGGGTGGGGAGGCTGGAAGCAGATGAAGCCAGGAACGCAGCAGGATGAGTCATGCTGGACCTTCCGCAAGCGATTTGTGAGGTCTTTTGCTTGTACTCTGAGTCACTTGAAAAGCCACTGGAGGGTTCTGAGAAGAGGAGTGACTGATCTGACTCACACAGTGACAGGAGATAATGAGAAGTGATGGCGGGAACAGGAAGCCAAGTAGGAGGCCATTGATTACTGCCACTGGCATGAGACAGTGATGGCTTGTATCAGGGTAGTGGCAGTGGAGATGGTAAAAAATGGAGGTTTGCATATATTAATATTTTGAAGGTAGATTCAATGGGTCTTTCTGAAGGGCTGTTGTGGAATGTCATAGAAGGAAAGAAGCTGAGGGTCGTTCCAAGGGTTTTGGCCTGAGTGCCTGGAAGGATGGAGTGCCACTTACGGAGAGAGAGAAGACTATGGGAGGAGAAGATTAGCGGAGGGAAGTCAAGGGTTTGGTTAAAGACACGTTAAATCTCAGATGCTGTATTAGTCAGGATTCACCAGAGAAACCAGAATAAATAAAACGTATACATATTAAATAGACACATAAATTTGTTATAAGGAATTGGCTCACATGGGTATGGAGGTTGGCAAGTCCTAGCCAAGATCTGCAGGCTGAGTTGGCAAGCTGGAGACTTAGGAGAGCCCGTGTGTAGTTCCAGCCTGAGTTTGGAGGACTACAAACTGGGAGAGCCCATGGTGTAGTTCCAGTCTGTGGCCAACAGGCCTGAGACCCAGGAAGAGCTTATGTTTTAGTTTGAGTCTGAAGGCAAGAGAAAAGCCAACGTTCCAGTTTGAAGGCAGGAGAATTCTCTTTAACTTGGGGTAGGTCAGCCTTTTGTTCTATTCAGGCCTTCAGCTGATTGGATGAAACCCACCCAAATTATGGAGGGCAATCTGCTTTGCTCAGTTTACCAGTTTACCTGTGAATCTCACCAAAAAACACCCTCAGAATAATGTGTGACCAAATATCTGGGCATTTCATGGCCCTTTCGAGATGACACATAAAATTAACTGTCACAGATGCCTTTTAGATGCCCTAAGGAAGGCAGCTGAATGTGAATCTGAGGGTCAAAAGAGAGGTCTGGGCAGGAGAAATAACTCTGGGAGTCTTGTTTATACTAAAATCTTCTGGAACTTGCTGAACATTTATATCCAGCATAGAAGTGCGGGCTCAATACACAGCCACAGAGGGGGAAAAAAACCCTAAGAATAAAAATCAGGCAAATGTTTAAGTAGTTAATAACCTTAACTAGTTTAATTGGATCCCAACATAATCCAAATACCCAATAATATTATTCTCTGGAGAAACATTACATTACTGCAATCAAAATTAGGGGAATTATGAATACTTCAAATAAAGTAGTGGTGCATTTGCAGATCAAAGAACACAAACATATTGTTCATGTGATTTTTATAAAGAGAATTAAATACTAGAAAGAGAGCATAGAAAATGAGCACAACTGGCTGGAAAAAATAGCTAATCAAAAACTGCTTGAACAAATGAAAAACGATCTCTGGGACAAATGAAAAGAAAACTGGTTGTAGCAGAAAACTTTCAAGAGATTATCAATACTGTTCCAGGAAAATGAATAGACATAAAGCTGAGTTTGACACACTAATGGAATAAACATAGAAACTCAATAACTAGGACCCAGAAATCATCTTTTAACCAAAGATGTGTAATGGATAGTCTCATTTACAAAAATATGAATCTACTGCAGAGATTATGAATTCATTTTTCAGTTTGTTCTGATTTAGGAAAAGTGTAGGATATAAAGCAAAATAATCGTGCATGCAAAGAACAATAATTTTTTAATAAAAGTAGAAGCACACTATCAAGATAATTTATCTACCTAAGAAATAAAGGGCATTTGTTACTCAAACTGGAGAAAAACATTTAGCTGAGTTTACAGATAGAAGAGTTAATATGGGAGGTATCTGACGGCCCCAGTCAAGTAGCAGGCTGAATAATCAATGTCTTTCGAGGTTCTGTGACTCTGCTTTTTAATTTGAAATATCACTGAAAGCAATTTCCTGGCATTCCAGCATCTAGCTCTAGGGGCAAAGTAATTGGTGACCCTTGGTCTATACAAACAATCTGAATAACAAAGATCACAAAAGGGACATTAGAGGGACATTCAATTTAAATTGCATCTTTCTAGGCTGCCAGGTTCTCAAAGATGGATCTTTAGAACCATATGGTGGCAAAAGATACCTTGGAAATGGGGAAGGTTCAGAAGAAAGTGTATAGGGGATATCATGGTAATTAGAATTGTAGAACTTTGCTGGTTAGTCTCCTTTTGTCTCTCCCTCATCCCCATCTTTCTGTGCCCAGAATTTGATTCTCCATGGACTGAATCACCTGGACACCCAGGAAGCAGTATTTGTTTTTTTATTTCAACATATTACGGGGGTACAAATGTTTAGGTTACATATATTGCCTTTGCCCCACCCGAGTCAGAGCTTCAAGTGTGTCCATCCCCCAGACGGCACGCACTGCCCCCATTACATGTGAATATACCCATCCCCTCCTCCCGCCTCCGACCTGCCCGACACCCCATGAGTGTTACTATTATATGTGCACTTAAGTGTTGGTCAGTTAAGTCAATTAATACCAATTTGACGGTGAGTACATGTGGTGCTTGTTTTTCTATTCTTGGGATACTTCATTTAGTAGAATGGCCTCCAGCTCTATCCAGGATAATACGATAGGTGCTAGATCTCCTCTGTTTTTTGTGGCTGAGTGGAACTCCATGGTATACATATACCACATTTTATTAATCCACTCATGTATTGATGGGCATTTGGGTTGTTTCCACATCTATGTAACTGTGAATTGTGCTGCTATAAAATTTCGAGTGCAGATGCCTTTTTTATAGAATGTCTTTTTTCCCTTTGGTTAGATACCCAGTAATGGGATTGCTGGATAAAATGGTAGTTCTACTTTAGCTCTTTGGTGTATCTACATATAGCTTTCCACAGAGGTTGCACTAGTTTGCAGTCCCACCAGCAGTGTATGAGTGTTCCTATCTCTCCACATCCACACCAACATTTATTGTTTTGGAACTTTTTGATAAAGGCCAGTCTCACTGGAGATAAGTGGTATCTCACTGTGGTTTTGATTTGCATTTACCTGATGATTAGAGATGTTGAGCATTTTTTCATATGTTTGTTGGCCATTAGCCTGTCTTCTTTTGAAAAGTTTCTGTTCACGTCCTTTGCCCACTTTTTGATAGGGTTGTTTGATTTTTTCTGGCTGATTTCCCTGAGTTCTATATAGATTCTATTTTACTTCTTCCTTTTGAGCCTCATTTCTGAAGGTCGCTGTGACCCTCCATAGCCGCAGGTGTTGTCATGGGCCCCCTCCTCCAAGCCTCAAGCAACACTTCCAGTCCAATCCCCTTCAGACCTAAAGGTGATAATGCCTTCCACTGTTGCTGATCTCTGGGTGCCTCCAGATCTCTCACAGGCACCTTTACTCTGCCTACACCTCTGTTAATGGTAGCCCCATCCTTAAAATTTTATGAACCCTTTAAATTAGAGTTTGCTTGCCTGAACAGCACAGGAGTGCTAAATAATTTTTAAGTGGCAACAAAAAATTGAAGGGTAGGGACTATGTTGTCTTATAATACCCAAAATACCTTCTATGATACTTTAGATATAGTACAATTTTAATACTTCACCATAGAGATCATTGGTGAATTATAAGATATATGAAAAGATGTTCATTTCCCGTAGTAATTTCTCAGCCTGTAAGTTTTCCTATCATGTCCACAGAGGATATACCAGAGGAGCAGAGCTTCAACTTTGCAGGACATAGTGGGTGGATTGTATTTCTTATTGCTTTATGGAGTTGATATGGGACACAGCGAGGGAAAGATTAAGGTTGAAATTATCTGAAAACTAATGTTCTCTGGGTACAAACGAACGTATCCACTTGTACACATTTGTCTTGCTGAGACTATGAACGTCCTTGGAGATTATTCTCCAGTTACCTTGCACTGATGTTGTCCAGTATAATGAATGCATAAAGCAACACTTGCTGTACCATTAGAGAGAAAAACAGCATGCTGTGGAATATGAGGCTCTCATAATTAAAATGGATCATCACCAAGTTACATGTCAATTGACAATATTAAAAATGCCCAAGATTACCAAGAATCAACCATTAGTGGAAATGCACCTAAAACCTTTTAAAGTCACTTATCACAACTTATTATCTGATGCCAGGTATAATTATGCTATTATGTATAATTTTAGTACCATGGCTTACATCATGTTAATTCACCCTATATGCCATATTGAATTTCTAGCCTAAAATTATCAACATATTGATTGCAGCAAGACTAAAAATGAGTTGTCCAAGACAGTTATTCTAAGAGCCTTACAGAAAGGCATCTTTATTCATTCTTTTATTTATTTGGCAATTTTTTCTGAGCACCAATTATGTGCTGTGATTCTGGTGATACAGTGACAAGTAATATGTCCTTCAGGCACACACAGTCCAAAAGAGAGCTAGGTTGGGGAGAGGCGAATAGTTCTAAATAGAGATACATACCACAGTGGAGTAAATATGGGGGCCCTGAGGGTGTGAGCTGGCACCCCTTTGGGTAGGCTGGGGGATGACCGAAATCCTAGATGAGATGATGCCTGCGTTTCAAGGAGCACAGGGCACAGGCAGCACTTTCCAGGTAGAAGTAATACCCTGACAGAGGAAGTTCTCTTTAGAGGTTGCCTAGGGATTGATATGGCTGCAGTCCCAGGATTATATAGAGAGATGTCGGGATGGGTGGGCAGAGAGGTCTTGTGTGCTGAAGGCTTTGACCTGTAATTTGTAATTTCTGGAGATTACTAAAGGTTTAATGAATGTAATTCATTTGGCCACTTAACAAGGAGGTAAGTAGCCTAACTATGTACCAGGCATGGTGGTAGGCAGTGAGTATATGAAGGTGAACCAAATGGAAGGAGTTCTTATCCTTATGGAACTTAGATTCTAAAGGCATGGAGTGGGGTAGACATTGAAAGCAAAACAATTTCAATGAATAAAATAAATACAATTTGTTATTAACGCTATGAAGGAAATACAGTGCTAGTATTGAGAATTGTGGATCATGGGAATGGATTTTGGGTGGGATGTTCGGAGAAGACCTCTTGAAGGAGGTGTCATTGAAAGAAAGACCTGCAAGCTGAGAATGATCTGCTTATACACAGAGTAGGGTGAAGAATGTTCCAGGCAGAAGAATGTTCTGGAAGGATGTTCTAAGTAACATTATGCCCTGAGATGGGTGAGGAGCTTGACCTCTCTGGAAGCTAAAAGACCAGTGAGGCTTCAACATAGCAAGAGAGAAGAGAGTGGCCCAAAATGAAGTTGGAGGATTCATCAGGAGTCAGATTGTGGGAGGCTGCGACGTCCAGGACAAAGGTTTTGAGGTTCATTGAAGATGCTCTAGGAAGACAATAACAGGCAATAAACAGTGAGATGACATGACATCTGTTAGGTAGAGAACGGATTGCAGGTAGGCAAGAAGAGATGAGCATATGGCAGTTGTCCAGGAAGGAAGTCAGGCTGGCTGAGACTTTGGTGGTGGCAGGAGAAATGTCAAGAAGTGGTTATACTTTGGAGGCAGCACTGCCCTGTCTCCTGACAAGTGGATGTGGGTTGTGGGAGAAAGCGTTTACTCACAGACAAGTCTTAGCCTTATGGCCTGGACAACTCTGCCGATGGTGGAGCCATTTACTAAAATGTGCACAACTGGGCTTGGGGCAGGACAGGAAACATAATAAATTCACAGTTTAGAAACAAAATCTTGCTTGTGATTTGGTGGATTTACTAAGCTTTGAGGGGTGTGTCTTAGAGGTGGGGAAGGACAAGGAGACTTCTGGACCCTGGGAGAGTTTACATTCTGAGGTTAAGGAGGCCACTGGACACATTAGGAAAATGACTACAATAAAGGCAAAAAGGGGTGAGAAATGAATGAGTGATGGATGTGTGGATACACTGGAGGGAAGGTCCTCAAATGAGAGGGCCTGATTTACTTGTGGAATGGAGAAACCGCTTAACCTCTAGAGTGGGCAGCAAGGAAGGAGGCCCATTTAAGAGGGAGAGGGTGAGTCGCAGGGGTGGCAGAGAGCCCCAGATGAAACCTCCAGAGAGGTGCCTATAGATTGGGCAATGCAATCTTCAGAGACCCTGGCAAGAGGAGGTAAATGGGAAGGGATAGTGGAGTGAATGGTAGATGAGGGAAGGACAGAGCATAGATGAATCTCTCAGGCAGCTTCATTTTAAAGCGAAGTTGAGTTGGAGTGTTACAACCTGGAGCTGATCACAGCATGTGCACACACTAAGAGGAATAAGTCAATTGTCCGAGAGCACTTGAAAAGAAGAAGGGTGGATTGATAGAAAAAGCAATAAGGACAAAGAATAAACTCTTCAAAATAGCCGTATCCATCTTAGGCAGCCTCCACCTAATAATTGCCAGTTACTTTCCCTTGATTATCACATTTAATCCCCACAAAACCCCAAGAGATAGAAATTATGATTGTCTACATTTTTCTGATACAGTAGTTGAGATTCCAGTATGTTGCCCATGGTTAACTCAAGTCAAGAAGTAAAAACACCAAGATGTAAACTCAGTTCAGCTGCAGAACCTGCTGTCCTAACCACTATGCCATACTTCCTCCCACTTTGTCAGCTTTAATCCCAGTGGACGCTACCAAGCGCCTGTGTGCCCACCAGCCCGATGCCCACCAAACACACCTTTCAGTGTCCTACTTTTCCACTGTTGCCACATCTTGCCCTCAGTTGTCTTGGGGCCCTCAGGTAGGGAGAACCAAAATCCAGCCTTTATCCCAAGGCTGGCACGCCCAGGGGGGAAATCACCTAGGAGACCACATCAGTCCACTGGGAGAGTGGGGCTGTTGGTTCTTCTCTTTTCTTCCCTTCCACCCTCCTCCTGACAACCTACATCCAGTCCAACTCTCCACACCAAGCACCTAACTGCAACCTTCACTCAAAAGAGTTCCTGTCCTCTATGTAACCACCAGGTAAAGCAATGGTCGGGCTCTTCAGACTTGGTTGGGAAGTGGGCGGCAGCTTGGGTTGAAGTTATCACATCAGAATACCCACCAAGTCTCTCTTGATTAAACTGTCTTGAGACTAAAGCCCAGAGTTGTAAACTAATTTCTATTCTTCATCTGCTGGCTTCCTCGGCTTGTTCCAACCTTCAGGTGAAGCTGCTGATTGACAATGCTCATCCATAAACCCTTGGACTTCACCTCTTCTTTATCCTAACACCTTTAGAGTCCTTGCAGCTGAACTATTTGTTTGGGGGTGAAAATTAATACCATCACTTAGTACAATGTTTTCCATAGTATGGCCCACGGGTTCCCGGGCTCAACGTAAGTCAATGGAATCAGAATCTCTATAGGTGGAGTCCTCAGGTAATTCTAACCTTTGGTGTCTAAAGGCTCTTCCCAGCCTCTTCTCAGGATCCTGGGTTTCCTGGTTGTCGAGCCATGGACAGGAAATGGGGCAGCACACCAGGGCACCCACAAGACTGTTCAGGTTCAACTATTCTTGGGCACCCTCTGTCTGTACTGAGGGGCTCAACTCACTCCACTTTCCAACTGGCTTCAGCCTTGGAGCAGTAGTTATTTTCTTAAGCTCTGGTGTGAGCCCAGCCTCCAGTTCCAAATTATTCAGTCTCATTCTGCCTCTGATTGTTTGCATTTGACACCTGCCAGACGGACAGGTCTGATCTTATCTCCTCTACTGATAGATCAATTCCAGCCTAGAGTCCTGTCCAGCCTAGTGGCAAAGATAATACTGGATAGGTAGAGGTGGACTCAGACCAAAGCTGAATTGAATAGCTGGTATATTTTTATGAAAGTGTTCACAAAGAAGGTTTGCTCTCTCTCTTTTTTTTTCCTGAATAAATATTCTTTAATATCATTTCTGCCTCAATATCTGAGGATGCAATTTTCTCATACTGTTTTCTTCAATTTAAGGATTTGAATGTTAACTTCTAAAGGCCAACCAAGCTGCCATAGGAGCAGGGCCGACCATCCTGGGGTCAGAATATTTCTGTGTTTTAGATCTTGTAGTTAAAGACTGCCTGTCTTACACACCTCTAGCAGAGAATGAAAGTTAGGAAATGCATCCGGGTCACTCTCTGACCTATAAACACCTAAATTATGACTGTCCTATATATAGGAATGTCCTTCACTGAGCCACAGCTGAGCCTGGAGGCATGGGTGGAATGTTTTCTTCTTTTTCTTTGAAAGGCCATGGCAGATGCAGGGTAGGTGAGCCCTCTGGTCATGTGCCAAGCACCGGAGCAGTTGCAGAGGGATCCCCATTCCTCAGCCTTTCCCCATTGGCAGAGAGACATCTTCCCTCACTGTTCTGAAAACATCTGGTGTCTACTCGCGGCACCTTGAGTTACCAGTCATGAATACATTTGCCCATAGGTATGGTGAATAAATAACCACGCTAGTCCACACAAATCCTTGTAACCCAAAACACAGCAGAATTATTACTCTTACATTTTGCACACTCTGCAATTCTGTAGGCATGGAGAGGCGATAACATGTTTTTCTGTGTAACCTGAGTTATAAACTTCTAACAACAAACTTATAAGCAAACTTTTGCAACACAGCCGCCCTGTAAATTGCAAAAATGTTCCTACATAGGGTGCTGGTGACAGCACTTTTATCAAAGCTAATCATCCCACTGTTGCATACACAATAGCGTGACTTCGTTACAGCACAGATTCTCAAGTAAATGGATTTGTTTTTTCAATTTCATTTGACTTATTTTTAATGAAAGTGCTCATCTTTCATTAAAACTTTAAATGTTATTATCTGGAATTAAAGCAAAAGGAGCTATTTTAGCTAACAGATAATCAGTTATAAGAGAAGATCGTATCAGTTCCTGATTTATGAATGTTGGGAGCTGATGTATTCTAGTGATACCATAAATCCAGCTGCAGCCTTCAAATTCTGTCAGCTTGGCCACTGAAGAGCAAAAACCACAGCAGATGATAACAATCACCGTGGTGACAGTCATCCCTTACAGGAGTTAGCGCCTTGTAACTCTCAATCTTCCTCCATGGGTACCATCTCCTTGGATATGCAAAAGGCAGGTGTTTCCATTTTACCCACGAGACTATCAAGCCCAGAGAAAGCAAATGACTGGCCTAGAGTCATAGACATAAATGCATGCAAACTTACAGACCTTCTACCTCCATGCCCATCATTTTTCTACTATTTTGCACTTTTGTTTGGAGTCAATATCTGATCTGTATGGCTTTTGAAGGCTTAGTATGACTAATTCTGGGAAATTGACTTTACCTTTCCCATCTCATTTTCTTCATTTGTTAAAAAAAACATACAAAAACCATTTTTGTCTCCCATCCTTTCATTATAGAGCAAACAAAATGCCACATGCGAGACACTGAACTAACTGTGAAGTGCCATCCAAAATGAAGGGGGTATAAGTGTCCTGGTCTTCACGAAGTGTTTTTGGATTGCTGCTGATGGTTGTTTCTTCTTAAACATTTATTTACACAGAACAAGGGACCTGGAAAATTTTTTCAGAACATTGTCAGCATCAGCGCAGGCATGGGCCACTCAGGAAGAGCTGAGCTTCAGATCCTGCCACCCACTGCGGCCAGTTGGATTCTGCTTTCTGTCATGCTAACAGAGCACATGGACGCTAAGCCAGGGGTCTGCTGCGGCAGGTGGCCCACGCCCCATGCCATCTTACATGCTGCTGACACTGGTGGTCTGAACTCCTCTGCCCAAACACAGACTGAATGATAAAAACATATCAGGCTGAGCTATCTGGTGTTTTTCTCCCTCATCTTTGTAATCAGGCATGATTGAAAAAGCACTAGGTAGCAGGTGGCCCACACAGCGTCACCAGCTGCACATGCTGTGCATGTGGTTCTAAAAGTAAACATCAATAACCATTTGCTGAAAATTGGTTAAAAGTCCTTATCTGTCCCTTTAAGTTGTGATCATACTAATTTCATTTATGTGTATGGAAGGTTCTGTAGATAGGCTGATAGATGAGCCAGGAAGACCAGAATATGTATGTGCCTGTACATACACATGCATGTGTATCAGGATATAAAATATACATGTATGCATACATATTTACACTCATAATATATGTATGCACACACCTGCATACATGCATGTATTTACATATAAGAACACTGGTGCATACATGCATATACAGGAATTTAGTCACACGTGTGCATGCATGCATATATATGTATACACATTTGTCCAGGCTTATACATATATCGATATACATACGTACATACACGTATATATATTTCCTTCCCCACAGAAACGAGGAACTATTTTGGTTCTGCTCCTACCAAGACATTCAGTTTCATCTTAACAAAGCTAAAATTCACTGCTTCCACCTTGAACTAATTTATTTTTTCTCTCCCTCCTTCCCTCCTTCTTCCTTCTTTGCAGTAGGCATTTACTGAGTTCTGCTGTGTGCCAAGCACCTGTAGAACCAAGATGGTAGGCACAGCCCCTACCCCAGCAGTGAGGGATCCAGGCAACTAGATTGATCTTAGAATTCGGTGGATGGGTGTTTTGATGGGTAAGTACAAGAAGTGTGGAGCACGTCGCCCGCCTTGCAGTGACAGAAGACTCTCTAGACCAAGGAGTGCATGAGTTGTTTAAAGGATAAGATGGTCTTCCCGGGGATGGAAGAGTCCCAGAGGGACAGAGGAGTGTGTGTGGGCAAAGGTGTGGAGGTCCAGTAGGGCATGGCCCTTTCAGAAATTTCAGGTCATTTTGGCTGAAAATGAAGGAAGTAGTCTGGATTGAGGGGAGTGGACAAGAGGGTGGGATGGTGAGAGATGAGCCAGAAGAGATTGAGTCAGATAATGGAGAACTTGGATGTCAGGATAAGGAGATTAAACTTTATGCTTGGGGAAGCCTTGGCCCCTATCCTAAAGGTAATCAGGGTGGGCTGAGTGCAAAATAAAATTTCAAAGATATATGTTCTCCTTGCCTCTCTTTTCTTTCGGCTCAGTTCTCACGGTGTTGGTGTTCTGGGGAGATTACACGTGCAGCAATCCGGTGCAGATGTTTGGTTCACTCATCCGGTTGATTCAGAAAGCTGCGGGAAGCAGGAGGTCAGGTTGAGGAGGAAGCATGTACATTTCAATAGGCGTGTGTGGCAGGTGTGGGTTCTGTGATTGGAACAGAATGCAGGGGGGAAGGGGGCGTATGTGTCCCCAGCCGCTTTCTCTGCTCTTAGATGATGGGTATGATTACAGCCCCAGGAATGGTGATAATTCCCGATATTTGTGCATAACCACACTTGTCTGGGAGTGCCCTTACGCCCACTTAGGGAATGTTATTTGGAGAGGCATCCTGTGCAATGTCTTGAACAGGGATTACAAATCCCCCTGTGCAGAGGAGAGAACCACCGTGTGGGTAAGAGACAGGGTCACCCCGTCTCCTTAATAATGGCTACAGCTGAGACATTTGTTAGCATAAGTGCCTCCTAAGGATCCTCTCACCTTTCGTAGCTTCATTTTAAGGACAATTACTCTGTGGGTGAATTTAGGGAAAATATTCCCTCTGAAACCTAAAACAGCGCTGCTCGAAGCATGAATCTGTCGGTGGTGGTGATGAGGAAAAAATGTTCCCCAGCAGATTTCTCTAGTAAATCATGATCATGGGCTACATCAGTTCTCCATGGGTTAGGGTCTAATAGCTCAGTCTTCTGTGCATTTCAAGAAAGATACTGTACCAGTTCCTTTTTTTTTTTTAAGCTGCATAGTTTGAGGGTTTCCAGTGGCAGAAAGCAATAGATAGGTTTGGTTTCTTAATTACGTTAGGGAGTATTACGCACGGCTCTGGGCTCTGATGCCTTATGTTTGCTGCCACAGCACAAATAGGAGAGTGCTTCTCCTATTTTTGAACTTTTTAGCTTCTCTGTTTCTTTTTTCCCCCCTCTGGCACAGACAAAAGCCTTTGAGTTACTTGCTACTTAGGCAAAATCATAGAATAATATAAGCCATATGTAAACAGTGACGGAATTTAAGATGGTATTTATTGTATATCTCTATCTATTAATTTATACTTACCTCCATTTTTTCATAGAGAAAATATATTTTTTATGAACAGAAAAACAATAAGGCTGGGTCTTGTTTGG
>NW_012148197.1:3959979-3962279 GCF_000956105.1 Propithecus coquereli | reverse complement strand
TAAATTTAGTGTGAGCTTTGTGGAGGAGATGAGGAGATGTTGCCAGTAAACAGGATTGGTGTTACAGGAGAAGGGGTAGAATTTGGGGAAAACATGAGTTCAGGTTGGGACACATTGAGTTTAAGCATCTATGGAAACATCCCTGTGGACATGCCCAATAAAGTATTGGACAGATCTGGAAACCCTTGTCTAATCTGCCTAATCTCCCCTTTTGGACAAGTGCTGAGCTCAGAGTGCTATCCCTGGCCTAGGATCCCAGATACTAAAGCAAGACATTGAAGAGACAAAAGCTGACTTATCAAGAGAGAGCAGCCTCGTTAAAGTCAACCTGGTTCACTAATCCAAATACAAAGGGGCTGAGTATAGAGAGAAAACCCAGGCATGGGGAAAGATTAGCAAAATGAAGAGAAGCAGTGGAATGGCCAGTGGAAGGCAGAATTCTGAAGGAGACCCAGCACCACTGGAGCAGAGCCATAGGTGTTCTTTATGGATCTCCTAGAGCCTTGGCTTTTGGTGTGATGGGGGATTATATTGATGTCCTGTTGCTGCCATAACAAATTACCACAAACTCAGTGGCTTACAGCACACAAATTTATTATCTTGTAGTTCTGGAGATCAGTCCAAATATGCCTTACACGCTGAAATCAAGGGTTTGGCAAAACTGCATTCCTGCTGGAGGTTCCAGGGGAGAATCTCTTTCCCTGTCTTTTGCAGCCCCGAGGGGCTGCCCACACTCCTTGGCTCACAGCAACTCCATCTTCAAAGCATGTCATGCCAACCCCAGCTTTCGTGGTCATGTTACCTGCTCTTGCTCTCTTACCTCCCTCTTCTAAGGATCCTTGTAAGGAGGATTATGTTGAGCCCAATAGGATAACCCAGGATAATCTCCTGATCTCAAGATCCTTAACTGCATCTGCAAAGTCCTTTTGCCTATGTAAGGTAACACAGTCACAGGTTCCTGGGATTAGGACATGGACATCTTTGGGAGAGTGATTATTCAGCCTGCTGTAGAAATGTAAAAGCAGTCTGGAAAAACCTGATTCCTGTTCAAAGGTATTATAGATTTAAGAAATATTTCTTCTGTGAAACTAAGTTATTATTTAGTCAGTGAACTGAATTATTTATTGCAGGTCAACTTCAGGTCACCAGACTTTGTACTTAACTCTCAATTTGGGAATCTTCTTAGAGTAATTCAGGATATCACGCATATGAATTTTATTTCTTATTTTGGATATCAAATATCATTGTAAATTAAGATATGAACACTCTATTGAATACTATGCAACAATTAAAAGCATGAAAATATGCAGAAACACAAAAAATAATTGAGATAACATATGTGAAATATGAAAATAGCCCAAAAGGAAATATATCAAGTGAATAATTGTTGTTTCATTAGAAACATGGAAATATTAAGTCACATTTTGGTCCTTTTCTCTAATTCTGAAGCATCCTATAATTTTTAAAAATTTAAAATTCTTTTTAAA
Organism: Propithecus coquereli; assembly: GCF_000956105.1. NCBI lineage: Eukaryota > Metazoa > Chordata > Mammalia > Primates > Indriidae > Propithecus > Propithecus coquereli. Next base: position 3,960,792 of record NW_012148197.1, on the reverse strand, counting down.
AAGAGATATACTAAAAAATTAATAAGTGTCTGACTCGGGGACGACATGGAGGAGCAGTCATTAATGCCAAGTGCAGAAACGAGGTACAAAAAACAACAAACACAGAGGAGTCATGGGATTTGGAAGTCGGATGGTCAATGGTGATTGGTGGTGAAGGAATAGTTTCAGGCATGAAATAGGAGCACAGGCAAGATGGTGAGGAGTTACCATGTTGGAGACCATCAGGACGACAGCTGGAAATTCCTGCGTAGGAAGGGACAACAAGAACCAAACATCATGGAAGCCAGGGAGCCAAGTAAGGCCAAGCAAGGCCAAGTGAAGTTTTGTTGTTGTTGTTGCTTTTACTTTTTTCTTTTTGCATTTTTTTTCTCATGTCTTACCAAAACATTAGGCAGATCTGGGTAATGAGAGCTAGACTATATCGAACACACACTTTAAATTTTTCCAAGTTGATACTCTTTCCATCTTGTAGGAAAGAAAAACAGTGCCTGGCAGAGGAATGAAGGTGAGAATAGTCTTTCCTCTCCCTAACTAGCTGTGGGAAAGAGACTTCCATGTGATGAGCTTCGTTTTCTTCATTTTTAAAATGTGGGGTTTGGATCCGATGGTTTCTAATGATCAGGTAGGCTGTCATATTTTATATCCATCTCTGCCACCTCTAGCTCCATTTACAAAGTCTTAGTTTCACTCTCTCATCAGAATGATTAGACCAAAGCATCATGACGAAGGAAAGAGACTGGGGATTTGGTTTCCTATCCACATGCCTCATTCCTATACAGGCCAGACAATCAGCTCACTTTCCCAGAAACATGT
>NW_012148197.1:3947695-3958964 GCF_000956105.1 Propithecus coquereli | reverse complement strand
GAATTCAAGGTGCTCTGGGAAATGTGATGGGTTCTGTGCAATAACAACAACCACCACCAACAAAAAGCTGACGCGTGCCCATTAGCCAACTTCTTGGTTATTGCCTAAAATTCATCAACTCTTTATTTCCATCTTGAAAGTTTAAAAATGTCCCAAATGAACTAACATAAATTAGCTCTCCTAACACATCAAAAGTGTAATACCTCCCTCTCTGAAAAGGAAGATGACCCAAGGTCTCTCTGGTTACTCCATTCATCTCCAACCCTAGATTGTCCGAGTGAGGTCCACTGCTCTTCTCACTCCACTGTGATCAATAGTCTTCCACTTTTGAGCTAAATGGCATAAGTGTCACCAATATGCACTATATAAGATAGTCAAGGAAGGGAGAGAAAAGAGAAGACAAATCAGAGAAACATTTAACATATGCATAGCATAGCAAAGGAGGAAAAATGAGTAATAGCTCCAAATATTAGTTCTGTAACTTGGTCACCAGGTGCTAACTCAGTATTTATGACTTCCTTCTTCCACTCCCTACTTTGATTTCCCTTTGACTGTGGTTCTTTAACATGAATGTATTTCTGAGCCCTAGGTGGGTCTGTTTAGGTTACAGGAGTCATCCAGCAGGCATGCTCTTACAAGGCAGCTTCCATGCACTTGCCTGGGTTCCGTCCATGCGTCTTCCTTCCACATTTGTGTGGCAGCACCTATCGTCCCTTGATAGTCAGGGTCAAACACACCAGCCTAAGCACTAAGCTTTCTTTTGCTTTTTTGTCTAGTGGCATGAGGAACCTGAAACAACCAGGTTGTAAGGAAGTACTACTCCTTTGGAACCATTCTGTGTCCTCTGGTGGAAGTATGATACCCTTGGATGCTAAAACCTCTCAACCAGAAGATCTCAGAGTTACAGGGGCAGAAAGCAAAACTTTCATAAGCAGCTCATTGGATATAATCACAAGAGACATCATCTTCCTGTTCTGTGTGCTGAGGCTGTGACAACAGCGGTCAAGATGCTGGTATCCACAGTGAGAAGACCAGGAGCCGCAGTCCCCTTGCTGAGTGGTGTCTTAACCATATAAGACAGCTCACCAGACTCATGCTTAGACTCCATCCAGAAAAAAAGATGAACAAATTCTTAAGATGCTGGGGTTCAGGAATAAGTTCCCTTTCCTATTCATGTTCAGAAGGTACAAATTTTTTAGGGACAAACTACCTAAAATTTTTGGGGTAAAAACAACTTGATTTCAGCAGTACTATAATTATCATCATTTCCCTTGGATCATCCATTAAACTTCTCTATGTTTTTGAGTTTGATTTGGCCAGATTAGGGAAAAATAACATGTCATTTAAAACATTTCATTCCTTTTTAAAATCACCTATTCAATAAGCATTTGCAGAGTTGTGTGGCAGACAGAATGACAGTCTCCAGAGAGGTCCATATTCTAACCCGTGAACCTGGGGGTATGTTACCTTATATAGCAAAAGGAACTTTGCAGATATGATTAAATTAAGAATCGTTAGATGGGGGATTATTCTGGATTATCTGGGTGGGCTCAATGTAAGCACAAAGGTCAAGAGGTGAGGGTCACAGAAGGAGACTGACAACGGAAGCAGAAATCAGAGAGAGAACGCAGGGAGGGGAGAGAGAGAGATGTGAAGATGCTACACTGTGCCACTGGCTTTCCATATAGAGGAAGGGGCCAAGGAATGTGAATGCAGGTGACCTCTAGAAGCTGGGAAAGGCAACGGAACAGATTCTCCATTAGAGCCCCCAGAAGGAAGGCAGCTCTGCCGACACCTTCATTTCAGTCAAGTGAAACCCATTGTGGGCTTCCACCCTCTAGAACTGTAAGATAATAGATCTGTGTTGTTTAAGCCACTAAGAGATAGATTGTGACAATTTGATAGGAAACTGGTACAATACCTGCGACTAGACCATTTTTATCTATCAACTCAGATCATTCTTCTGTGTTCCAGAACTGTGTATCCAGCTGACTTCTTAAACATCATCACTTAGCAGTCTCAAACATATCTCAAGCTCAGAAACTTACAACTTCTCCCCCAAATTTGGTTTTCCTCCAGTGTTTGCTTTACCTGTGATTGACACCATCAGCTTCTGATTTGTTCAAGCCAGAAACCTAGGGATCATCTCTGATATCCTTCTCTCATCATCCCTAACCACGTTATTACCAGATCTTGTTGATTTCACCTCCTAAACCTCTCTCTCTCCCTCAAATGTGTCTCTTCATCTCCACCATCCCCATCTTAATCCAACTACTGTAATCTTTCATATGCACCGTCCTTAAGGTCCTTAAGTGGTTTTCTCCCATCTGCATCTAATACATTCTTTGTACATCATCCAAACTCATTTTTTTATGGAAATTTGATGACAAATAGTCCATGCTATGCATAATTCAGTGGTTTTCTGTTGGTCTTCAAGACAAAAATCTGTAACCTGAGCAAACAGCCCTGTGTCGTCCAGCCCCTGCCCATCCTTCCAGCACCATCTTTGGCCACTGTCCCCCAGCCCTCTCTGCTGCAGCCACCCTGGACTTCTTTTCTGTCCCCTTGACATGCCATGTTTCTTCCCCGCTTAGGGCCATCACACTGCTGTTTCTTTGCCAGGACAAGCAGGGACTGGATTTTCCAGTCCGGCAGCATTCTCAGGAGTTGGGGCTGAGCAGAAGAGTAGCCAAAAGGCCCAGAGAGTCAGTGCATAGGTCAAGGGAACCTGGCAACCTCATCTTGGATGAGAGCAGGTGGGAAAGCAAGCAAATCTCAAATTTAAGTCCAAGGAAGCAGGGAGAAAATATTTTGCTAAAGGATCAGCCCTAGAACATAGTCCAGAGGGGAATCTGGGATAGAGAAATGGAATGGGAAGACCCCCTCTCATGCTACCTAGGAAATGAGTTTGCTGTAGCCTACCCATGTTTGTCTGAGCTTATTTTCACATCAAATAGAAAATGTAAAATGTTTGGAGGAGATGAGAAGGAGTGGCCAGAGGGAAATGGAGAGTAGGAGAAATCATGGTTGGTGAGCCAAAAGAAAAGACAATTTAACATTGTCAAATAAGAGAAGAAAATTCGTGCGATTGAACAACAAAGAGGTCAGTAACAATGGCAGGTGGATAAATCAGAGGCTGGTGAGAAGTGGGGGTGGTGAGTAGTCAGCACTAAGCTGGGCTGTGAAGAGAAGGAAATGAAGCAGTGGGTCGGCCAGACCAAAATGTCAGGGAGACTTGTGCCATTGTTTGTTTTGACATGGGAGATACTGGCACAAGTTTACATGTGTGTGACTTACTCCTTGTTCTTCCTTGCTGTTTAAGTGATTAGATCTTCAATTATTTATTTTTATCCAAGTATCAATGTATTTTATCAAAAATACATACACTAAATTTTACAAAGTCACATGGCTTAAAGACTATTAAGAATAAATGTAATTCCCTGCCTCACCTGTTCATTTCCAAGACCTACTTTCCAGAAATGCATAAAACTTTTTTAAAGCTATTTTGATAGTTACCATTGTCTTTCTAAGTCGTGTTCATTTTAGACATTTCTACTGATGCCTGATTCTGAAAGAGGAAGTTGCAACACTCTTGGAGAAATCCTATGGACCCGCACATATATTTCTTCTCTTCTGTTTTCCCAAAATGGTTGTATGACAATTTTGTACTTAAATAAATATTCAATGTTTGCTATGTAATTATTATTCATGTTGAGGCACAAAGTACGCTATTATTACTTTTTCTTTCTTGTACAGTTTATTTGTTTTTTCATTAAATTTCCCTATGCTGATCATTAATTATTCCACTAACTCTCCAGTAGAACTGTATACTCCTCTCTGTATAATCAAACACAAATAAATCAGTTCCCTTTTCATAGTTATTACTGTCATTGAAGCCATTCTTACTGTCATCCTCCACCCTGCCTGTGTTGATCAAATCTACCCCAGTTGCTCTCTGCTCATGCCAAAGGGCTATCTTCCTGACATTTTCTTTGCCAGAGTCCTGTGGATTTATTCCCACTGCCTTTTTAAAAAATGTTATATCCATCCCCTGTTTCCCAGATTCTCTCTTTTTTCTTTCTTGGTTTACTTTGTCATTTTGGTAGTATAATATCTCCAGTAGCTTTTCTAAGAACACATACATTGGAGATAAATTTTTGAGGTCTCAAATGTCTGGAAATAGATGCAATCTATGCTCACACTTGACATAGTTTGTCTGAGGGAATTCTAGGTGGAAAATCATTTTCTACCAGAATTTGAAGATATTGTTCCATTTTCTTCCAGCTCTCAATATTGTAATTCGAAATTCTGATGTTATTCTAATTCTTGACCCTTCTTACATAACATGTTTTATCTTTCCGGAATTTGTTGAGATTATATTTTTACGCTTAGCATTCTGAAGTTTAATTATGATGTGTCTTGTTTATATTTTCATTCATTGTGTCTTACAGGCATTTTCTAAAAACATATTTCTTTTCATTTTGGAAAAATATTCTTACTTCTTTGATAATTTTCTTCTCCTGCTTTTCTCTGTTTCTTCTTTCTGGAACATTAGACCTAAATAATTGATCTCCTATTTTCTTATTTTTCTCTTCTATTTGACTTTTTTTTTATTTCAGCATATTATGGGGGTACAGATGTTTAGGTTACGTATGTTGCCCTTCCTCCTCTTCCCCCCCTAAGTCCGAGTTTCAAATACGTCCATCCTTCGGGTGGTGCGCATTGCACTCTTTGTGTATGCATTATTTGACTTTTATTCTTTGCCTTTTTGTTCCTCTTTATCCTAGACTCAATCTTCTGAAACTTCATAGAGTTATTGATTCATCCTATAATAATTTCCAAATTCAAAACCTTCTAATGCTTCAGGCATTCCATTTTTTTGGTATCCTATTGTTCTTTCACAGCTACGATAGCTCTCTTGTTTCTATGACAAGGACAACCATATTTTCACTCTTTTGCCCCCTGCTTCATATCCATTTCTCACTGTTTGTGCCCTCTTGTTTGTTTTGTTTCTGCCTTTCAAGTTAGGGAGTTTTCTCTATTGCCTGTGGATCCTTGACTATTGGTTCATATTTAACGGTGAGGTACTAAAGCTGTTTGGAGGGAGGTCCACTGCTGGTAGTTGCAAAATAGCTCATTGCAGACCAATCCTCCTACAAAGTATAATGGAAAAAACATGAAAATACACATAAAAAGTTTGCTGGGAGGTATCACAAGGCTACTAAAATATTCAGGACTTGAGGGATCAAGATCTCTGACAGAAGAGAAACATTTTGAGGTGAGCTTTGTATTCCTTGGGTCTTTTCCTCTTAAAGTATTTACAAATTCTTATTCTGCATAAGCTGTGCATCTTCATGATGCTGTTTGCCCTCTTGCCGGTGCATTGCTGAAGGTCTAGGCGAATGCTGCATCCTCTGAACCCTCCAGAGGTGTATGATCCTCAGGGGTGACTTTGGTCCTCACATGAGCAGGCCTATACTGCTCAATCTTTTATGCTTTCCTCTACCATCTGCCAGGCAAATTAAGGCCTTTCCACTTTACTCCTTGTAACCCAAGCAAAAACAGGCTCCTGTAGCTGTGAATTTGCCCCAAGTCCTGGGACCCTGGCCAGGATATTTAATCCTGTGTTCCAAGAAAGTGTCCCCAAGTTAATGTATTCTTGTTTAACTAACTTTATATTCTGGCCTCCTTGTTTGATCACCCTCAAAATCTAATCCCAGGGGTACTCTTCTGGCTCCTCCCAGTATATACCTAATTATTTCAGTTTCCTTGGTGAATAATCTCTTCCTTACCTTATCAGGCCCAGCATGTCCCCAGCCAGGTTGTGCTAGGATTGAACTCGAGCTATCTGCTGGCAGACGGGAGCAGAGGGAGGCACCTCTTGCCTTGCAGAAGACAAACATCTACAGCATCTTCCAGCATGGCAAAAGTAGCAGCTTTTAGTAGGGATGCAAGGGCCACCTCAGAACGTTCTGAGAGTTCAGTGTATGCAGAGCTGAAATCCTTGGGGCATTCATCCATATAACCCCATCCTTTGTGCCGGGTTCCAGATTTTCTTAACCAGGGCTCTGATCTTAGCATGATCAGCCTGCCGTGGCTGTGCACCGAAACATCTCTGGAAGACCGCAACTCTTTCAAGTCCTGGCTGCGCATTGAGACATTGCTGGAAGTCTGCACCTCTATCAGGTCCTGTGTCCACTCTTCAGCTGCAGGGAGATAAAAGCGCCTCTTTTTTAGCTGCCAGAGAGTTCCTCTGGCTCTCGCACTCAGCCTTCAACTATGTACTTACCACCCTCAGCTTCTCATCATCCCTCTGTGGGGTGTCAATACTAATTAGTAATCAGCAGCCAGCTCTGCTGTGGTTATGGGCATTGTTCCTCGCTTAGCTTTTAAATACTAGGTTATCTGGAATCTTTGCACTACTAGCAAAGGATATTCACTTCTACTGGGACATTTTTCCAGGTCACCAGCAGTAGAAATCTTCACCACTACCTCATTCCAGAGACTATCCATGCTCCATGTTCTACTCGAGGCGGGGGCGGGGAGGAGTCCTCTTTGCCATGCAAGGGGTGAGGGGGCTAGTCCCCAGCCTCCCATACTCTCCTTAGCACCCATTTTCGCAGATTATTCTTAATACTACTTGGTCAGTTCAGGTCCTCTGAGAAGAAGACTCCAGGTCAGGATTAGATGTGTAAGAGATTGACTGGGGGAGACACCTAGAAAGGGTGAAGGGGGAGGGAGCAGGAAGGCGGGAAGAGCCTTCAGACCACAGTGCAGATCTGGCACCTGTGAGAAGACAGAAGGAAGGAAGGGTGGGGTAGGAAGTGCCCACGATCACAGTGGAGTGTTGAGAGTGTCTTGGCCAGGCTGCTGGGAAGTCCCTGTGGCTTCCCAAATGTTGTGTGTTGGAAGAGTCTCCTACCCCTGAAATGTTCGGTCACTGACTGAATGCAGCCTGGGGACATGTGGCCTCAGTGTCACCATGCTCTCTGCAGGAGTTTTCTTGAAGGAAACCTGAGACACACCACTGTGGCTGCAACAGGTAATTATTTTCTCAACAGAAGAATTCTATAGTCTCCTTCCTGCCTAGGGACCGAGGTCCGGTTGCCAGTAATCTGTGAGTTGAGTAAGAGAAGGGACTGAAGATGCCTTTGTCAGTGTGTGGATTTTTTCTGAATCCCCTTGTTTCCGGGACAGTGACTCACCATCTCTCCCCACTAGTCTTAGTGTTTCCCAGTCGCAAGATTCACTGCTGCAATTTTTCCAGAAAAGAAATCTTCTGATGTTGAGATTAAGGGAGATCATTAATTGGCTGAGAAGTGGGCAGATGAGACCTAGGTGTCTGCTCCTCCAGCCAACTCTGTTTTTAACCATACTCTGCAAGCCTGCCTTCTGGGGCACCTCATGCCTCCAATTCCTCCATTTGGCTTAGGGCTTGCAGCGCAGATAGATTTGCTTCTTGTTAGTATTTCCCTCTGCAGACACAGAGCTTTCAGCTCTTGTCCTCTGCTACATCAGCCACCATTCATCCATCCTCTTTCCATCTTCCAAACTTGGTTGACATTTCTCATCCCTTAGACTTTGTTCCTGTTTTCCTTTGTCCTAATGGGTCTGTATTCATTTTCATTCCTTTGTTCTTATAGGTTTGAGGGAGGGAGGGAGTGGAGGGAGAGAATATATGCAACCTTGGTCAAGGGGAGGGTCCACTCTTCCATGTGACCAGGAGAAAGGCAGAAAGAATTGACAAGTCATGGCTGTAGAGTTGGAAAGCTGAGGCCATTCCCTCCTGAACGCTGTATCTTCCCTCATCCCTCCCTGCCCACACACCAGCATCATTCCACAAGCAGTTTCGATTAAGGATGACTTTTTTTCACTCTGCCTAAGAAAAATCTCCCTTTTCTTTGTGTTTTTCTTAGACTAGACAAAAGCAACTATTAAAGATTTACTTTATTGCAGGCACTTTGTACAAAGCTCTATGGGTACAAAAACGGGCAGTATGTGGCTCTTGCCCTTAAAGAACTTACAAATGATTGAGATGGATGATGTGAAAAGACTATTTAGCAGACAGTGGTAAATTTTTATGGCACAGGAGTTGAGAGAGTTCTGTGGAAATGCAGACGAGGGCCCTAAATCAACCAGGGAATCAGGCAAGATTCCTGGACGAACTGAGGTCTCTGTTAAGTGTTGCAGGATGATGCCACAATAGCCAGGTGAAGATAGGAGGGGCAGATACTCCAGAAGTAAGCAATAGGATAGCTAGTTTGTGGAGGTGAGAAAATATTTTAAGTAAGTTCCAATTTTCCTCAGTGTCTTACCTTTGATTGGTAGTTGTCAAAAGAAAACCTGAATGATAAGGAAACATACTCAGTAGATCAGTGGATCCTCTTGCTTTAGATGAGTGTGCACCACGGCCCCTCCATCCCTTGTTACACTATTTTTATAGATGCTTGTACACGCACATACACATCCCTGTCCTCCCTCACTTTTCTACCATATTTACTCATTTCTGACTGCTCCCTTCCTCCATTTGATGGGCCAAGAATCCCAAGGAGTTTTGATGATACCCAGAAATTTAAGATGTATCAAAGATTTCATGAAACTCATGTATTCATTCAATGTATTACTTTTGAACATCCACTCTATGCTAAGCACTCTTTTGGGAAAAATGGGAAGCAATGAAGAAGAAAACTCCCTCCCCTCGTGGAGCTTTGGAAGAGGTGTAAGAGATAGGAAACTTCTAGTCACATACTGACCTTCCGAGTCATTTGGATGCTTCATGTTCTAGGGTTCTTCACCAATGGTGGGGAAGTCATCCATGGGTGTGAGAGATGTTCTTTTATTTTGTCAAAGGAATAGTAAAGGGATAGTGTGGTAATTTAATGTTTCATTCTTATAGTTCTATTTTAGGACCAATTGACAGCACATTCTCCTTTAACTATGCTGTCTTCACACATGTAAACTTCCTTGATACCTAAAGAGCAGGAGCCCCTGAGGCAAATCCAGTGGAAAATTTGCAGTCTTTTCTAGATCTTAGACAAAGATCCAAGTATCCATCTTCCTATAGTGGGACAAAACTTGTCACAAATAACTTGGATTTATGGGTGCTCTTCCACAGCAGAAATCGTTTCACCTTTTCAGGTGACCTTTACAGAATCATAAAATCAATCAGTTTTATTTGACATTCAAAACAGAGCCGTGCCCTAAATAGATTGCTAGCACTTTACCTGGAGAACAACATGGAGGAAAAAGGAATGTGCCCAGGGCTAGGGGGAAGAGGGCCCTGGAAGAAGAGCGGGACTATTTAGAGTCCACACTGAGCACTCTGTGCCTGGGATCACCCAAGTTGCCTCCCGATCTACTGTCCACAATCCTGCTGGTTGCCACAGTAATAAGTTCTTTGTCTTCATCCTAAAATGGACTAATGAAAATAAAGTGGCAGACAAAACGTGAATTTTATATAGGTCCACTCTCCTCTCTATCCTGCTTGGTTTGGCATCCACAGGAATCTGTAGATTTGTTAGGTAGGAAATGGGGAGAATTCTAGGTGTATTCTCCGTAGGCATAGGGAATATATTTGGCTTGGTAAGTTTCAATGTTAAGGGATTCACATGGTGAGGATTTCAAGAAAAGTGTAAGAAGTATGTCAACATGTGTCCATGTGTGTATGTGTGTGTGCTGTATCACATGTACACACAAATATATTAGTTCATTAAATATGAAATGTCCAATTTTGAATCAAAAGTATAGTTTATTATATCTCAAATAAGAAGTGGTATAATTAATCAAAGTATGTGCCTAAACTATTCACACAGTTTTGCCATCTTAATGGTAGCTTGTTTATGCCAGCAGCCAAGAAGCCTGGAGAGGCAGTGGTAATGAAATTTCGAAAGGTGTTTTCCACTGCTTGTTAAGAATTGAATATTTTTCCTTGTAAGAAGTGGTCCAAAGCCTGGAGGAAGTGGTAGTCAGTTGGTGCAAGGTCTGACGAATATGGTGGATGACAGAGAATTTCCAAGTCCAGCTTCTGTAGTTTGAGCAGTGTTGTTTGTGCGACATGTGGTAGAGCGTTGTCTTGCAAGAGGACTAGCCTGTCTCTATTGACCAATCTTGGCCGCATAATGGCAAGCATCCTCATCATTTCGTCCAACTGGTTGCAGTAAACTTTGGCTGTAATCGAATGACCAGGTTTCATGAACCTGTGGTGAATAATACCAGCGCTGGACCACCACACAGACACCATTAGCTTTCTTTGATGAATATTTGGTTTTGGACTGTGTTTCGGCACTTCATCTTTATCCAGCCATTGTGCTGAATGGTTGTGATTGTCAAAAAGAATCCGTTTTTCATCATATGTAACAATACAGTGTAGAAATGGTTTGCCTTTATGTCATGACAGCAAAGAAAGGCAAGCTTCAAGAGTATTTCTTTTCTGACTCTCGTTTAACTCATGTAGAACCAATCTGTCCAGCTTCTTTACCTTGCCCATTTGTTTCAAATGGTCCAATATTGTTGGAATAGTAATGTCAAACCTTGCTGCTAATTCACACATAGGTTGAGATGGATTCACTTCCACTACAGCTTTCTCATCATTATTCACCTTGGTCTCAGGTCACCCACATGGCTCATTTTCAAGACTAAAATCTCCAGAGTGGAAGTTCTCAAACCATTGATGTACTGTGCATTCATTAGCCATGTCCTTACCAAGCACTTCGTTGATATTGCGAGCTGTCTGTACTGCATTGGTTCCATGATGGAACTCATATTCAGAGATAACTCTAATTTTTTACTTATTCATGGTTTCACAAAAATTGCTTTAAAAAAATTTGAAAGGTAATCACAAACCAAATCATGTGTTTGAAAGAATGAGGATGTATCTTCACAATAAAAATAAAACAAGATGTGTCAAAATGAAATGTCAGAGATATCAGCTGTCAAAGTTAGTACTTAAGGAAATTGGACATTTTATACTTAATAACCTAATAGGTAGTTTTTAAGAAATTTATAATTCTAATGATTTTGCAAAACTGTCTTCAAAGGTATTTGATAAGCTGAGAAGATAATATAATGTAGTGGCTAGGCCTCTGGCACTAAGCTGCCTGATTTCAAATTCCAATTCTATAACTTAAAAGTTGTGTGACTTTGGGTAAGATTCTTAACCATTCTATGCCTCAGTTTCCTTAACTATAATCATAGCACCTACCTTATTTATGAGTATTAAACAAGATAATATATAAGTACTAATGGTTTCTGGCTCATAGGAAGTGCTATG
>NW_012148197.1:3901810-3946954 GCF_000956105.1 Propithecus coquereli | reverse complement strand
CATTCTACTAAGTGAGGTATCCCAAGAATGGAAAGACAAGCACCACATGTACTCACCATCAAACTGGTATTCGTAGTTTTAAATGAGATGGCACATGTGAAGCACCTGCAAAATGACTGGCTCATAGTTAGTACTCAATAAATGGGAGTGATAATTATTAATATCATTCCCACATACACACATGCTTTAAATATTATCGCAAACCTACGTGTAACTCTTAATTGTCTTCCAGCATGTGGAATTTAGGATGAACTCGGGCAATAAGAAAATTGACATCCTAGTCACAGAAAAGTATCCCAAATGAAAGGGGTCAGGATAACCCTATGATGTGCAGTGTCAGAATGACCAGAACAGCCACTGTTAAAATTATGAGAACTTTAGTATAGGAGTTCTAATGCATTAAGGTGGTTGTTGTTTGGATGAGTTGCAATCAATGTAAGATGCATTTTTTTTTATTAGCCATTGGCTTTCCTTTCCAAAATGCACTAAATTGAAGAAATCACATTATATTAAAGTCCTGGAATTGAGTGCACCATTGTGAGTACCATGCTGAAGGACCACATCAAACAATGTGGCAGCATTGTGGGGAAAAACTTCCCAGACAGCTACACCATTGGCAGCCAAATAAAACAGGGAGTTCCTTTTAAGCACACATATTCCACGACGCTTTGGAAGGATGGCCCAGTCACAAATGGGAGGGCAGGCTGCAGAAGTAGTGTGTACTTTCCAACCTGACCTTCTTACCACAACCATAACCCCCAGGAAAGATGGAGATCTTTAAATGCAAAAGACATGGTCATTTTGAATTCATGATGCCATTTAGGGACACAAAATGCTTTCAAAATACAGTCAAATGTTTGACTTTGGCCAGCTTGAGTTTTGTCAGAAAAACTATTACTAAGAGATCAGAGAAATCTTATTTTTGTGAAATTTCCAACTCAGTTTACCTCTGGTTGAGCATCTTTGGGGAAGCGCCCAAACATTGATTGGCAGGATAGGCCATCAGTCTTTTAAGCCCTTCTTGTTCACCTCTATATATATGTCCAGTGTCTAACTGAGTGTCTGACACACTATTGTAGTATATTTTTTCCAATCAACTATTGGGGGATAGGAATGGAAAAGAAGGAAATCACCTGAAATAATTAGCCCTTCCACGTCATTTAGCAAAGTAGGGTCTGGTAAGAATTCCAAGAACACAGTAGTCAATTAAGAGTTACCCTAGATTATGGAGCACTCACAATCTGACCTGGATAAGTCAATAAAAAGTTATTGGTCCCCAAAATGGCCATTGACAGGGATGCTGTGTAGGGGGCAGCTCTGGGCATACCCTGGACAAGCCAGAAAGAAATGCAGAATGAGAAGTCACGTGACAGAGGGAAGAGTAGATGAACTTTGCCCTCAAAGGACATGGTTTCAGGGCTGGGCTCCAGTACTTTCTATCCTTGGTAATGTGGGACACATCCTTTAACCTGTCTGAGCTTCAGTAACCCTTGTGTGACGTGGTGAGACTAGAAAAGCTCCCCCGAGAGGCTCCTGGGAGATCAAATGAGACAATGCATGAGAAAGCACTTTGTAAATTGCTGAAGTGCTGTAGAAATGTTATTAAATTTATTGTTTCTCTAAAACATGACTTGGCAGTCCTTGAAGGAACACTGCACCATATTCTGTTCTAAATAAACGTTGACAGGAATTAGGACTCTAAGTGATCATTTGTTCACATGCTATCCATAGCTCTTCATTATGCTTATTGCATTCAACAAATACTCATAAAGTGTCCACTATGTGCCAGGCACTGTTTAAGCTCTGGGGATGTATCAGAAAATAAAATAAAAATCCTTACCCTTTATAGAGCTGGCTTTCTAGCAGGGGCACAGGAAAATGAACAAAGTTAAAAATTATATAAAAGATAATAAGTTCTATGGAAAAAAATAAGGTAAAAATAAATGAAATATTTATATAATATTTCTCTTTTGTTTACTTAATATCTGTTCTGTCTTCATTGTTCTTCATTTGTTGACAATTCTAGGGAGCCACAAGGGAAATAAAAGTTAATTTCGGAATTATTTGGATTTGATGAGTTTTGGAGCTGATCTTTTAAAACTTCGGGACCACTTTCTTTCTTTTTTCTTTTTTTTAATAAAACATGTGCAAACAAAAATTTTAGACCTTCTCTTTTATTTCCTGCCACAATGTGTGCTAATATGGTAAGAAATTAATCAATTTTAAATTTGACAAATATGTAGGTTAAGAGACAAACAGTACAAAATAACAAACCCTTTCTGAGACAGGGTGAAATGCACTCAATCCTCTGACCTCATTTCCTATTTTCAGAATGGTCTGTGCTCACTGGGGCACAAAGAACTCTGGCATATAGGAAAAATGTTACTTCTAGGACCATGTCTCTGATCCACATAGAATGAAGTCCTTCAGTGGAATCCTCAGCTTTATGATAAAATATAAAATTAAGCTGCAACTCATTGAAATATGTTAAATGAGCTGATTTATTTTTTTAAAAAGGAAAATATAATAATACATAGTCCAATTTGAGATTAATTTTACTTTTTGAAAAACTATGAAATAGAGTTTTATAAATAAAGGGAATTCATTCCCTCTAGTTGTTTGTTTGGTTGTTTGTTTTTCTTTTAATGTACCATTTCTTTTACTTTTTAGGTTTTCCTATAACAATTTCTACTTTCTGGTTTTCATTTCTCAGAGCCATTTTTTCTTTTTGTTTAAATAATGCATTAATTGATCTTTCCATGTTTGGACAATGGTAAGGCAACATTGTGGAGCATATATGTGAATTTGTGCAATCACAAGGCAATTCTGACAGAAACTCAATTATCTATCTTTTCAAACTAGAGGTACTCTCTTGCATACAATCTGTTTGATTTATTTTGCTATTTTGGTTTTGGCCTCAATTCCTGAGATTTTAAATTGAATGTTTCTTTGCTATTTTATTCTATTAATTACTATTCTTAATATAGACAGGTGGCTGCCTAATATTTTAATATTCATTTATTCATTAATTTGACTAATATTATTGTGCACTTACTCTGTGTTGAGTAACATTCAAGGTATTTCTCTTATCTCAATGTTGTTATGGGGAGCAGAGCCCCAATGGGGAGAATCAGGCTAGAACAACACCTTCAGGGTAGTGCAACATTCAGGTTGTTGGATTTTTCTCCTCTCCGCACTACAAATCAGAATTAGAAAGAATTGTGCCCACTCTCGTGGTGGATGCCCTATGCCTTATCTACCTGTCTCATCCACACCTACACTAAGGTTAAGATGAAAGGGATCCACCACTGTAAGAGCATGAATCTATTAACAGATTCTCTAAAAAGACTTTTTTGGAATTCACAATATTTGCGTCCTAGCTGATACTTAATTTAGGAGAAAACATCCCAAATAATACATCTCCTAAGTTAAATAGAAGAGAACACCATGTCTGCCTCTAATATTGTCTTTAAAGTGGAACACCATTTTGATATTCCAAAGAGATGCATACAATGTTTTCTCCACTCCGGTTAAATCTCTAACAAACACTGCAACTGTTACTTTGTGTTTACATAGCAACTATTCTCTATGATCAGAAAGGCTTTCTATTTACTTATCTGAAAACATTTATAAACAGTAGCCATAGAAGAGGACAGCACAATTTCAACAATGGAGAAAGTCTACCCAAAGTAATAGGTTACAGCTCCAGGTTTGGGAAGAGACTTCAAGACTCTTGATATCCACAGGGGAGCTCTGTATGTCAAGGCCAGTCTGAATTATATGAACAGAAAGTAAGATTAGACAAGGTGCTGTACTCTCTGCAGCACATGCCTCTTCTCAATAAGCATAAAATACCATATAGTGTTCAAGCTTAAGATTCTGAAACAGCATCCCTCCTGGGCGAGTGTCCTAGATGCTAGGGAGTGGCCAATATTCAGAAGATGTCTATCTGTTATGTGTCCATATTAATGAGGATTTGCTACTCTTTACATTCCAGAGTTTAAAACATTTAAATTTTTTTCTAGGAATAAATCCATATTGCAACGTTGAATATGCTTTCAAACTGTGAATGCCCCAAACCTTCCAACTGAAATTCTGATTCACTCCCCCTTTCTCTGAATAATTAATTCTGAACTAAAGGACTCACAAAAGACATTGAAAAAATGATGTCAGGAAGATTTTTTTTTTTTTTTGGAGAAAAAGTAGCTCATCTTGGGTCAGTGCTTTAGATAATAGAGTTTAACTGTGTCACAGATAAAGATGAAATGTAATAGCAAAGCCTCAATTAAATTAAGGCAACATTTCCCCTTTTAAGGGATTATTATAAAAGCATTAATTTCTCCTCATTTCCCCCAGGCTATATTTTTGCATAGCACCTTAAAGTTTGTTTTGGAAATAAAGATTGTTTTCTTTCTCTAAGTGTGGGAACTTAATGAGAACTGCCTGATTCTGCCTCGCAGGAGGCGCACACCAGATCCTCCTATGTGGCCAAGAAGACCTGGTCATTGATTGACAGGAATCAGATCGGGATGAAATCAGAACTGGGTTTCCCTAGAACCAAGAAGTAGTCCTCCCCTTGGTATTATTTAGAAACAGGGAAAATCAATCACCTGCTTTTTAATTGTAAAAATTTGTCTCAATTTGGCTCTTTCTAAAAGAGGGAGAATATAAAATATAATGCATTACTTTTTAAAAGACTCCTATTAGGCTACAACATGATAGCAAAATTTACATTGTGCCATGTTCACCTCTCCCTCTGTACAATGGCTGCTGCCTCACCCAAACTTGTAATTTAGTATTAAAAATTTTTTCCTTTTGCATGAATCTTCTCAATTGTTCATTCATTCATCTGCTCATTCCATATTTACTAAGTACCTCTGCGTGCCAGGCACTGTGTCAGGAGATACCAGTTAGTAAAGCAGAGTTGTGACATTCAAGAGAACCAAAGGCACATAAATGCCAACTATGCCAAGGTGATTAGTGTCCTAATAAAATGTGTCCCAGGAACTAGGCTGGGAAGTTTTGGGAATGGTTACTGTTTTAGTTTGCCAGGACTGGCGTAACAGTACCACAAACTGCGTGGCTTAAACACCAGAAATGTATTCTCTTCCAGTTCTGGAGGCCAGAAATCTGAGATCAAGGTGTCAGTAGGGAGGTGCCCCCTCTGAAGCCTCTAGGGGAGGAGCCTTCTTTGCCTTCGGCTTGTGGTAACCCCAGGTGTTTCTTGGCTCGTGGATGCAAAACTCTAATAGCTGCCTCTGTGGTTACATGGGCATCTTCTCCCTGTGTCTGTCTGTGTCCAAATTTTCCTCTTCTTATAAGGACACTAGTCACATTGGAGTAAGAGCCCAACCCCTTCCATTCTAACTTCATCTTAATTTAACTAATCACATTTTCCATCGCCTTATTTCCAAGTAAGGTCACACTCTGAGGTCCTGGGGTTAGGACTTCAGCAGTTGCTTTCTTTATGGAGAGGGTAAAAATGGATATGAATCTGGGTCCTAATGGATGAGTAGAGATTGTGGAACAGGGGGAAGGGATGTGTGCATGTCTGTGTGTGTGAGAGGGTATGGTGTGTGTGTGTGTGTGTGTGTGTATGGTGGTGGTGACAGGCGTTCCAGGCAAAGGCAACACTATCCACAAAGAGGAATCTGTCATTGGCAGTGGCACACGATGCGACTAGAGTGCCTCCTTAAACCTGGGCAGAATGGCGTAGCTCTGGGTCCCACGCTTTAGTGTCCCTGTGTATTTGAAACACTGCAGCATAAGGCATTTCCCCCCTTTGGCCTCAGAAGTTATTTGCAAGTTTGGTGATCAGTTGAGCAAACGGGAATGACCTGAGAAGGATGTGGGAGTCCATCTGGGCCCCTCAGGCTGGAGGAAGGGGGATGGTTGTTGAGAGTGTGCAAGCGTGTGCAAGCATGTGCAGCAGAGGTTACAACCACAGCTTCTGCCCCGGGAGCCAGAGGAAGAGTGGGCGCTTTTATCTAAAGTTGGGTGGGTATTTAGGCAAACTGGATTCCCTGCTACTACAACCCTCCTCCTGCCATCTGCTCAGGTGGCAAACTTTTGAGAAATCCTGAGCTGGAAATGTGAGGCCTGGAGAGGGGGCACCCACTGGGCCTGGCGCCCCATGGAGTTTTGCAGGTCAGTTCCATTCCCAGATTTGGTGAGTCCTGTCGCAGCTGTGGAGTCCTGTGCCTGGACCAGCTTCCACGCTGCCCCACCCCAGCAGACGAGGGCCACCTCCCTCTCAAGCCCCCACAGGGCAAGCCTCCACCCGCTCAGGGAGGAACGTGGCTCCTTTAGTTACTAGACATCTCCTTTCATCATTTACAAGTTCAAATGCATGATATCTGGACCTCAATTTGTCCTCTTGTCCCAGCCCACAAATACCACAGCAAGGAGAACAAAAGGCGGGATGGGGCCGATCACGGAAGGTATCATCCTTCAAGTGAGATGCTTCACCCTGGTTGTGCGATGCTCTTTCTGCTTATTGCTTTGTGTAGCCTCAAACCTTCAGGTATGCAGCACATTCTTTGTTGATGGTAGTGTTTTTGTTGGTGGTGGTGATCGTGGTGGTCTACAAATCCAGTCGCTCTGCAGCCAAAGGTGGGTGCATGCTCAGGTTGGCAAAGGAAATGGTTTTCCCTAGTATCTCAGTTGGGCCCTTGCTCTTCCCCTGAGTGTCAGAATCCAACACCTGGAAAGCCAAAGATTCTCAAGACCTTTGTTTCTTGCCATCATTTCCCCCAATCCTGTGACTCTCCTATCTCCCCCACCCTGAAGTCTTCTCCCATTACCCAGATCTCAGCTGGGTGTTAAAAATAAACCTGTTTTATGTTATATCCTAAAAGAGAAATTACTAAAGAATATTATCTTTCATAGTTGTACACTCTTGCAAGCAACATGATCACATGAGTGTATTAACTACAACCAGCTGGTGGAGAGAGGCTGAGGTACACAATGTTCTTTTCCTTCCTTCATGACTATCCTGACTTCCTCTTGAGGACAGTGAAGGAAAGTGAGGAGCTCTAGATGCTCATCAACCCCAGGACTCTAGAATCTATGCTTTGTATTTTTATAATTTCCCTTAGCTATAAGCAGCAGGAACTACAGTCATAAGACAAAAGAAACCTACAAATATGATTGCACATGTTAAAAGTAACAGGTGTTAAGTACAAAATATACTCACCTCTCCACATAGGAGCATTCTCTTTGCAAGAATTCAAGTACATGAACTATTGCTTATGTACCTAACATTTCCATTTATGCAGGGTTGAAATCTGGTAAGCAGTCTGTTTCCTGTTCTCCTCCAATATCTTTCTTTCTTAGGGTTGGTTTGATGTAGATTTAAGTTGGATGTACTCTTCAGACCCTGTATCCCTGTGTTAAAATATAGAATTTTTATCTTTTTTTAAGAAAGTCACTCTTAGTGTATTCAAAAATGGATTGCAAGCGCCATGCAAGTGTGTCTACCAATTCCAGGTAATTTGCATAGCTTGAGGCAACCGAAGACATGGCAAGCACTCATTTTTGTCTGCTGCTCTTAAGTTCCCATGCATCAGAAATGTTTATATTCTATCAGTGTAGTGATATAATTTATTATCATCTAGAGTGTGCTATTCTATTATAAATGCATATTTTTGACACTTCCAAGGTGATGCTTAAACTTGCTCATTCATAAAATTATTACAGTTACAGTATTAATCATAATGAAAACTCAGAGTTGTTTGTACAAGTTTTGCCTGAAACTATTTGAGCCCAACGTGTTACTACACTAAGGGATAAGTATAAAAATTATTAGAATAGTGGGAAATTCCAACACACTTTGAGAATTTCAGACTTGAAGTCTGACATGGCGTGGAACCTACCCAAAGACTACCCTCACCCCCAGTGGTGGGATACAATTTAGCTGCAAAAGGAGTTGAAATAATGATTATAATGAATAAGCAATGAGAAAGGAGCCACATGTCCCAAATTCTCTAGAGGTGGTGGGCAAAAGAAGAGGCCCAGCTCCTAGCAGCCAAAGTGTGTGAAGTCCAACTGGATTAATTTATCTCTCAATGCCAAATGTCACTGGGAACCAGTTTGCATTGACTTCAGCAAAAGGCAACATCCAAACTAATGCTTCTCAAACTTTACTATTCATATGAATCACCTGGAGATATCCTTCAAAAGAAGTTGAAGGACTTCAGAAAATCTGGGGTGTCTGGGGTGGGGCCTTCAGTTTCTCATTTCTAAAAGCTCCCTGGTGATACTGATGCTATTGTCCGTGGACCACAATTTGAGTAGCAAGGACCAACAAACATCTTCAACAAATCACAGAAAATACCTTTTTCAATTTCAGGCAGAACTTTGCATGACATTATCCCTCTCAATCGAAAAGGAAAGTGAGAATTAACTCTTTTCACTTTTGCCTAAACTACGGTGTCAGAAAAAAAATGGGTTTAAAGAAGTAAACTGTTGTTTAGGGAAAGAAAATGAACCCCTTTTCAGCAGGCTGTACAGCCAACAAATCCCGGGCTGCACTCATGCTGATAAGATAAAGTTTGGAAAGCTGAGATTCCTTCTTCTCATTCTAGGGAGTTTATTCTTAAAAATGAAAAGCCAATGTCAGTAAATATGGTCAGCCAAGCTCTAACACAGCAGAAGGTCAGCGTAATATCTAAGCAAATTTATGGGCTCACCTGCCTAATTTTTTTTGTGTGTGTGTGTATGTGTATGTGTGTTTAGGTGCCTCACAATCAAGCTGTTTAAATTAGTGCTATCTCATTTTCTATACTGAATCTTCAAAGAGTTAAGTGTCTAAATGCAGTTAGACAGAAACAAAGAAATTAGGCCATGTCGGCTCTTACTTTCTAGTAAGCAGGAGGCATCCTGTTTTGGTGGACCTATATTTACTCTTACCTTGCAGCAATGATTTCTTTCAATGAAAGCACTCTGAGATTTATTACAGGGGCTCCTTCTTGCCTTTCGCAGCAAACCTGCAAGCAACCAGCTCAGCAAGGTGAGCTCCTCGGGAATTTCCTTACAACTCAGCTTAAATCATACAACTGGCTTGAGAGACAGTCATTTAATTGCAGTTGGTCTTTTCACCCTAGAGTTAATGTTATAACAGAGATCTTTTCCCTTACAGCAACAATGTTTCTTAAACATAAAAAAATAACTTCCTTCCCAGCAAATATAATGACTATGGAATTAGATGAGGGCGAGAATGAATGGAGCAGGACTTGGTTTTAGACAGAAAAATTATTTAAAACCTGGATCTAAAAATATATATTAGCCATTGGTAAAGAGAACAAACTACAATGAGAGAATGGAAAATATGTTTCCAACTCAAGTAAAAATAGCTGAAAACAAAACAAACAAACAAACAAAAAACCCAAGTCCATGTGTGTAATTAGTTTCCTCGTTCCCTGAAATCTAAACCAAAAAAGCAAAAAGTTCTAAAAATGAGTCCTTTTAAAAAGTGTGGCCCCCTGGGAGCCGGGGCTTATCTCAAAATTGTACTTACAGCAGTTGATGGGGCTGATTACTCATATTCTGATTGTATACGAGCCATAGAATCAGGTCTGTCCAAAAGATTTATTTTTTGGAATCAAAAAAGTCTTAGATTATTGATAGTATTTATCCAGTCGCCAACACTGGTCTGTCTAATCTTAGAATCCCCTCTTTTAGCCAAGATGAATTTCAGTTGAGTTAGCTTGTCCATCCATCCATCCATCCTTACATCATTTATTCATTCAAAAAATATTTCCATAGCATCAACCATGTGCCTGATACTCTTCTAGGCGTGAAGGATAAAAGCAGAACAAGATGAACTTCTCTTCTGCGTTGCCTTCCCTGCTACATCCAGACAGATCTAATCACTGTCTTCCATAGTGTTAGTGCTAATTCACGTGCTTAAATCATCAACCAGGTAAAAAATGGGGTTAAATCCTCTTGTGAAAGCTAAAAGCCTTTTCTAAGATTTTTATGAAAATCAGAAGGGTCAGTCCATCTCCAGTCTAATTTTTTGACATATTTAATTCCCTTTTATGACTCTACGCTTAGACATTCCATTTCACTTACCAAGTTTCCCTAGATTCTAGACATGTTAGACACAAATGTTGAATGAATGAATGAGGGAAGGAATGCCTTTTATTCCTGAGCATATTGCACAGTTTGGCACAGAGTATTTACCCTAGAGAAATATTTACTACATGAAACTCAGTTCATAGAGTCAACATCTAGTGGATGAGACAGACTTAGAAACTGATCATCGGAAGAGAGTTTGGCAAGTCTCTTCCATGTAGAAGCATGTCAAAGAGTACTGGTAGCATGTAGGAGAAGTTTCTAGGCACAACTTATCTGAAAGGCAGCACATTGAAAAACTGCCAAAATTTTAGGAAATCACATGCTAAGGTGGACATGGTCAAGTTCTTGCCCGCTTTGTTTCTTCCCCCTTGTAAATAAATGGGCACCATGCCTCAGGGGCTGGGTATAGTACTTTAAGGTTTTCTTCTGCCAGGAGTATGTATTAACCTTTGTTCTAATCATTTCAGAAAACATTTAGGCATCCACAGATAATTATAGCCTTGCAAAAGTTTTTCTGGTTTGTTTCCTAAATATCTTTTTCTTTCTTATATTTACTTTTTAATCAAAATTATATGTGTTCAGGGCTTAAAAGTAAAAATTTTTCTACAAGCCTCATTTTAAAACATCCCAACAATCTCTTCTCACCTGTTGCCCAACTACTTTAACTTTTAACTATTTCTTTGGTTTATATCTGCATTTATCAAAATAATTTGCCCATATTCTTTCTTCTTAATTTTTCAATTCTTTATAGGAGACTAGAATTTAGGTTTTTCGCCCTTTGACAGAACACACATACACACACACATGCACACATACACTCCTTTCCCAAAATTCTTTCTATATATTGTGATGTTTGTTTGGATGGATTTTCACTCTTGCTATGAGGGTGGAAAACACTATTCACAGCTGAGCCATGTAGTGAACTATTATTATATTTCCTTTCTTATACTACAACTTATACATACCTGGAGTTAGTAATTGTTTCTTTTTTCTTTTCTTTTCTTTTGTGGAGGAGAATTGCTTAGTTTTCTGTGTACCAATTACTAATTAATCCCCAAACTCTTTGCCATAGTGTAAACCTCCTGGTAACAGACACACACATTTGCTCTGCTGTTGATTCTGTTTCTTTTTGAGACATTTCTCCAGAGCCCTCTGCCTTCCTGCTCCAATCTGGTGTTGACGTTCTCTAGGTGTACTGCTGAGATGTCATCCTGGGATCTCTCTTCACCATTGTCCTGGGGGAGCCCCTCGGCTGCTCTTTGCATTTGATCACTTGTTTCCTGGATCCGATGTCTCTGTTATTGATGTGCTCCCTTGTTTTAGAGGATCTTCTTCTCCGGTAGCTTCTGGAGAAGAGGTACAAGAGAGGAAAATTTTTTGACCTTGAATATGTGACAATGTCTTCGTTTTATCCTCTGACTTAATGGTGGTGTGGCTGGGTGTAGAATACTGGATTGGAAATCAGACCCCCCTCAGAATTTTGAAGGTGCACATCAATCATTTATTTCTTCTTTCCAGGATGGTATTGCAAATTCCAATGCCATATCGTGGTCATTTATTCTTAGTTTCTGAAAGAGTTATGAAGTTTTTTCTTTGTATGTAGTATTCTGAAATTTAAGCATGATGTACTTGGGCTTGGGCCTTCCCTATTCATTGTGTTCACACTTGGTCGAAGTTTCATTGTGGAAACTCATGTACTTCAGTTCTCAAAATTTCATTTGTAGCACTTCTTGGATATTTTTCTCCCCTTTGTTTTCTCTTTCTTTCTTTAGGAAACTCCTATCACTTGATTTTTAATCTCCTGGATTAATACTCCATTTTTAAAATATTTTTCTCCCATTGATTTATTCGCCTTTTCCCAACCCTGTAAAGTGTTCTGAACTTTACCTTTCAACTCATCTATTGAAATTTTCCTTTTTCCTGTATATCTTCTAAACATTCTAAGATTCCTTTCTACCTTGTGAATGTTCCTTTAAAAAGATTTTCTCTTATTTCAGGAATGTAATGATAATTCTCAATCTTTTTGAAGTGTTCTTCTCTTTGAATTGTCTTTTTTTATGCCAAATTCCCCTTTTCCCCCTCTATTTTCATCTCTGACTTTTAAGTTGGCAGATTTCCTAAAATTACTGGTCACCTTTGATTTTCTGCTTACATCTGAGTGGCTCATAAAGTGCCATTGGAAGATCTTTGTGGGGTGGGCTTGTTGTTAGATGAAATTGACTATGTAGTAATCTGGTTGACCATTTCATGGGGTTACTCACAACTATAAGTATTTCCAGGTCCCTCTTATCTTCCCCCTACCAGTCAGATTCTTCATGGAAAAATCTTCCAATCTCCTGCCTAGAAGATACTATCCTGGCTGCCTGAACGTGGGCATCAAATAGAGAAAGGGGATGAAGGTGGAAGTTATCTCACAAGTTGGTGTGTAAACTTCCACTTAATGTCTCTATTTTCAGTAAACTCTGGTCCCGCAGTCAGCTCTTCCCAATTCCATGGCCAGAGAATTTATGCTGTTAGCTTGAATTAGCTTTGGCAGGAGTATGTACACCACTGCAATTGGCAATTACTAAAATTATGCCCCCTCTTTCTTCCCCTTTCCAAACTGATTGTTAAACATAACCAGCACACCATCGAACAGACTCCACCTGTCCCAGGTGTGTATGGTGTTTGCCCATGCTAGAATTTCTCTTTTTTGCCCACTCCAAGAAATAAACTTTTAATCATCTGCCAGGGTTGGGGGAAGGGAGCACAAGTTGTGGGGTTGTGCAGAGTGGGAGAAGGTATCTAGGCTTTTGCTGCCTTTAAACAGACTTTCAAACAGTTCTCCTATTTTCAGCCTTCTCTTCATCCCCACTTTGAAAAGCCCCTACTCGTATCATTCCTGGTTTTCTGAAGCACAATTCAGGTTGCTTCCTGGCTTCACCTGCTGTTGGCTTCGATTTCAGCTTTCTGGGATCTGCCAAGTCAGTGACCATTCATCCACATACTTTCCAACTTACAAAATTGGGTTTCTTTTGTCTCTGCTCCTCTTGGAGGGCATACATCTTTTTCTTTTTTTAAACCCTTTATAGTCAGTCCTTTCAGTGGTTTGAGGGAAGAGTAATGTAAACACAAGCTCAATCTGTCTTCTTTATCCAAAACTCTAATTGAAGAGCTCATGTTATGTCAGGGGCAGGCCAAGAGTCCCAAGTGGTCAAGAAATACTCCTACTTCCCTGGGCCCACCCAGAAGTAACACTATAAATCCTGGGCAGCCCCATAGCCAAGGTCACCTTTCTTGGACTATAGTTTTTTTAATTTTTATTTCAAAATATTAAGTGAGTACAAATGTTTTTGGTTACATGGATCACTTTTGTGCTGCTCGAGTCACAGCTGGAAGTGTGCCCATCACCCAGATAGTGTTCATTGTACCTACCAGGTAGATTTTCACCCATCCCGTCCTCCCCACTCCCCACTCCCCATTACCCGGGCTCGTGCTTGTTTCCACTGAGTTTTACTTCCCTCTGTGCACATGTGTGCTCATCAGTTAGTTCCAATCTAGTAGCAAGTACATGTGATGTTTGTTTTTCCATTCTTTAGATACTTCACTTAGGAGAATAATCTCCAGTTACATCCACATTGTTGCAAAAGGCATTAATTCATCCTTTTTTGTGGCTGAGTAGTACTCCATGGTGTACATATAGCGCATTTTGTTAATCCTCTTATAAAACGATAGGCACTTGGGTTGATTCTACATCTTTGCAATTGTGTATTGTGCTGCAATAAACATTCGAGTGCAGGTGTCTTTTGATAAAATGACTTATTTTACTTTGGGTAGATACCCAGTAGTGGGATTGCGGAATCAAATGGTAGGTCTACTTTTAGTTGTTTGAGGAATCTCCATATGTTTTCCACAGAGGCTGTACTAATTTGCAGTTCCACCAACAGTGTCTAAGTGTTCCTTTCTCTCTCCATCCATGCCAGTATCTATTGTTTTTGGACTTTTTAATAAAAGCCAATTGAACAGTAGCATCTCATTGTGGTTTTAATTTGCATTTTCCTGATGATTAGTGATGTTGAGCATTTTTTTCATATGTTTATTGGTCATTTATCTATCTTATTTTGAAAAAGCTTCTGTTCATGTCTTTTGCCCACTTTTTAATGGGGTTGTTTGATTTTTTTCTTGCTTATTTTCTTGAGTTCTTTGTAGATTCTGGTTATTAGCCCTTTATCGGATGTATAGCTTGCAAATATTTTCTCCCATTCTGTAGGTTGTCTATTTGCTCTGTTGATTATTTCCTTAGCTATGCAGAAGTCTTTTAATTTAATAAAATACCATTTATTTATTTTTATTGTTGCTGTAATTGCCATTGGGGTCTTAGTCATAAATTCTTTGCCTAGGTTGATATCTAGAAGAGTTTTTCCTATATTTTCTTCTAGGACTCTTATGGTTTCCTGCTTTATATTTAAGTCTTTTATCCATCTTGAATTAACTTTTGTGAGTGGTGAGAGATATGGGTCCTGTTTCATTCTTCTGTACGTGGCTATCCAATTTTCCCAGAACCATTTACTGAATAGGGATTCTTTTCTCTGGTGTTAATGATTTGTAACTTTGCCAGGCCAGGCAAATAAGCAGCCCCAATTATTGGTCAAGACCACTCCTGGGGACAGGAGCAGGACCACATTAAGTGAGAATGGAGTCACCATGTGTAGTTAAGCATTTGCCTGACTGTATTTAAGGCTTGGCTAACTGCTATAAAGTTGGTAACTTTCTGCCTTCCTGAAAATCCAGTCTTATTGGCCTTTATAAAATACATGTATTTTTTTCCTCTTGCAAAAGTTTCCAAGTATCAGGCAACCTGAAGAGACCATGTGGATTTGAGCCATTACCTGTAGGTCTATAAATTGGTTAGAATTGATTTGGCAATTGAGAAATGGCTAATTTTGCTCCTGCTTCATGCAGCCTCAAGGTTCATACCATTTACCTTGTTAAATTCAGTTTTTCAACTCCAAAAAGTAAGGAGGCATCTCAGCATGAATAACTCTAAAGAACAAATGGCATTTCTGGGCTGATCACTTAACATAAACGTACAGTGGGCAAGTAAAAAGCCTTGCTGATTCCTTTTATTCTTTGCCCTGTGCACCTACCAGCAGTGAGTATAGGATGGCTCATTACTGTGGATTAGAAAATCTCTCCTCTTTTAGTTATGAGATTGGCAATAATTTCCATGATAAAAAAAAAAAAACCCACAAAAACTAAGGCTACAGGCAGCCATGCAGTGCCAAAGTACAATCAGAAAACATGCTCTAAATTATTGGCCCAGGTGGCTCTCAGGTATCTTTGTTCATAGAGAGCTGATATGTGACATGGTGGTGCATTTAAAGCCAATTATTTCAACGGATTTGATAATTTCACTTCTGGGAGAATAACTTCCCTGCAGAGATAGGATGGAAAGGCATCCATCCTCTTAGGAAATAACTTCCAAGTGTGGGAACCAAAAAGACAAATGATGCCATTGGAAGGAAGCAGTGGCTTTCAGAGGTAGAAGAGTCAGTGGTCTGTCCATTATATAGGCCTACTCGTGTGGAGTTAGAAATCTGTAGGTCCTAGTCTCTGCTCCACCAGTTTCTAGTTGTTTGTCCTTGGACAGCTGACCTTCTCCAAACCCCATCCTCTTCTGTAAAATGGAGGTAAGAATAAGAACTACCTGGTACAGCTTCTGTGAGGAGTAGGTAAGAAGGGGACAGAGCTCTTAGCCCATGGCTGACTTGGAGGTTCCTTAAGCATTTGCTGTTATAGGCTATAACTGTGCGTAGCATGTCTGCCCCTAGTCAGCTCAGAGCCACACCAAGGTGTCTCCTTGTGAAGCTATGGCACAAGGAGGCAGAGTCTACTTAAAAGGGAAGTACTAGGGCTGCTCCTTTAGCAAGCAGAGAATGACTTAGCGAGCCTGAGGAAGATGTAGAGTTGACATTAAATATTTACTAAGCATGCACAGCATACCAGAAAGCAGATAGATTTATCTCCAGGAACACTTCACTTAAGACAAGGCATTAAACCTCCACCTGAAGCACAAACACATCCTCATTTAATCACTAATGAGAAGGTACCTTAGGAAGCATAATGTTACATTCCCTTAATGCCTGCCAGGGCTGACTCTGGTCCTATCACTTCCTCCCCACTCTGTTTTACACCCACACGGTTCACTGGCAAAGCCTTGCACCTCCAAGATAAACAGCCACAGTGACAGTGGATCTTGGCTTCAGCACAGGCGTGTTTCATCAAATCCACACACGCAGCAAACGTCGTATGGAAAGTCCCCAAGTTCAGAGTTGGGTTGGAGCCTTTGCTCCTGTCTAGGCATTTGTAATTTGCTTTTGAATGCAGAATGTTCATGTGTGTGTGTGTGTGTGTGTGTGTGTGTGTGTACAAGTGTGTGTATGTTAATGCACACGTGAGTACACATGTATTCATAAAAGAATAGAACTAATTAACCCACTTTTACTTGTAATAATAGTAACAGCTGCACAGAGTGGTGCATTTGTTATAACAGATGAACCCGCACTGACACATCACTGTCACCCAGAGTCCACAGTTGACATTAGGGCTCCTTCTTGGTGTTGAGCATTCTAGGGATTTGGACAAATGTGTGATGCATGGCATGTAACTATGGATTGTTGTAGTCGTTCTCTGGGCCTTACCCAATTGAAAGAACAGGACACTAATACAGAGATTTTCCTGCCTGGGTTCCATGGGCTGAATTGTCTCAGCTAAGAAACCCAGAGCTACCTGGGTAGAACATTTTCTAATAATATAAGGCTCCAACTTTGAAAAAATTTTTTCTTCACAGAGGTCTCCACTGAACACTGTCAATAAGTGAATGTATTTGTCAGGAATTGAAACTGCTTCATTGTTCTTTTCCTCTTATGTAACCAGTTGCTCAGCACTCTCTTTCTCAACCGTGTCTCCTCAACCACGCAGAGTCCTATTGTTTCCAAGGGCAAACCTGAAGCCCGATGGTGTAGGCGGCACAGAGCCTTGGTCCACACTTGATTCTGCTGTCATTCCTGGTTCTCTCCCTTCACTGCCCAGAGATGCAGGTCCTCAGCCTTCCTTGTCCCCTCCCTGCCCTCTCACTGTGTGTCTTGTCTTTTGTTCCTTCCTCTGAACTCTGGGCCCCATTTGTTCATCTCTTTATTCACCAACAGGTACCTCTCTTGTCTTCAAACCATGAATTTCTTTTTTCTTTCTCATGAAAACAAGCCCTGGATACCAAGTGAATCATGATCTGTATTTCCACTGTGTTAGTACAATGCCATCCTTCTCCGAGTACCTAATGGATGCCAGTCGTAATGCTATTTCTTTCCTCTCTAGTTATTAAAGGCAAAGAAAGCTAGAGTTTTTATTGGCTCTATTATACTTTTACAGTACCAAATATCTCCTAAACTCTAATCAACATGAGAAATGGATGTGAAATGGATTATTTCATTTTGCAAGACAAAGAATAGGTAAATATGAGCATTTCTTTATTTAGTTAGTGGGGAAAACAAAATCATTCCAGATTGCCAAAATGGGACCATTCCTAGCCACTGGTGGGCTTATTGCTTTACACTCAGTCAGAGCTAAAGGGCTGGGTGTGGAAGAATGATTAAGGAAATAGAGTTAAGGGCAATTGCCAA
Organism: Propithecus coquereli; assembly: GCF_000956105.1. NCBI lineage: Eukaryota > Metazoa > Chordata > Mammalia > Primates > Indriidae > Propithecus > Propithecus coquereli. Next base: position 3,929,216 of record NW_012148197.1, on the reverse strand, counting down.
CATGAACATCCACTCTATAAACACTGCTCAAATTACCTTCATACATTTTGAATTTAGAAATTTCACCAATCCACAAACAGAAAACATTCCCCTAAGCATCTAAGTCTGGGATAATACAAAGTGAATGGACAGTGCACTCAGCACCATAATCACTGTTTGGTACTCCTCAAGCTTCCTTCAATTTGCCTCCTTTCCCAGCAATCAAAGGAGCAAGAGAGCCAACCATAGTAGTTCATTTGCCCTTTCAAGTTTTCAGATGCTGTTCTTGTCTCTGTTTCTGTTTGGATAACGGCCATTATGTTCTCTTTCCAGTATACTCTGGTGTCTAACACTCTCTTTTAGATACTGTTGTCCTCTACCTTATTCCTACCAAAGTATCTAAAACCAAGAGGGGTCTGCTGCAGTCCATAGCACAGCAAGAACCCCCTGAACCTGTCTGCAGATAGAACCAATGGACGTGATCTTCTGAACTGACAATGGCCAGTGTGGCTTTTCTTAAGAAAAAGAAATATCAAAGCCAGAAGTAGCCTATATGTCTTCTTTTTTGTCTTGCCTACTTCATCCTCAGACATCAGCAATGCCTATGATTAGTGGGTGACTGACCATGACCCCCTGGGGACAGAATGCATCCTGGGCATCACATATAGCTGCTTTTGGCTTTGGGTTGGAGGGAGGTTAGCCAGGCATTATGATGAAAATTCTAAACTGTGGCTTTGGAATTTGAACAGGGAAAGGCTTTCTATAAACAGAGCTTTAGGCAATTTTTCTGTCTCAATTATCCCCAGGAGATAAAGGGCTCTACTTCCATAGAACCCTCGCCATAGGTCTCTCATTACCCAGTGGCCATTCTGAAGGCCCCCTGATCAAGTGAGCTCTCTGGCCAACAGCAATATTTTTGCATTCATTTTAATTCATAATTCATATTTGTAAGCTGCAAACCTCAATTCTGGACAGACAGATAATTTCATACTTAATGCTTGGTTGGAATATTAGAGAAGTGTTGTGATATCTTGTTCACGATGGACTCGATCTGTTGTTGGCAAACCCTTTTCTTTTAGAAAGTAGAATCCTTTCTGCAAATAAAATCTTCAGTGGAAGCCTGCTATACACATCAGATATATTAATACATGAAACTGCTCAGGTGAAAATCAAGGTAGATCAATTGCTTTGTCGGCCTTGTCTCATTTCAGGGGGCAGCCCCTGAGAGAGCCAGGTGGAAGGCTTCTAGCACCTCTGGGCATGGTCTGAAGAACTCAGAATTAGATCACTTGCCAGGCTCCTTTCTGCAACAAACTATTATTTCACAATATAGCTAGATCATCCAGTTCCAAACACCATCCAATGCTCGTATGTTTTAGTTTCTCGCCATGGAAAAATAATGATGGCCTCAGATATACAGGTTGAGACATAACTGAGTACTAGCTAACAACCGTTTATGAAATAAATAAAGTATACAGTTAATATCAAGGCCCATGCACCCACCTCACAGGACAAGTTATCACTGCAGATATACTGGGTAACCATACACTTGATCACCTAGGTTCTTTCTCCTTGGTCACTTTTCTCTTTCTTCTCACCATGCTCTTCTTTCTTACATTGCCTTTTTGCTCCTTCTTTTCTCCATATCTTCCCTGATCTCTCTTTCCTCTTTTTCTTCATCTTTAATTCTTTCACTTTCTTTCTTATCACATTTGCTTCTGGCCTTTTCTCAGCTTCTATCTGTTCCTCGGTATTGTATCAGTCAGGCTTGGCCAAGTTACACTGCAGTAATAAGTATCCCCCAAATCTCAGATGCTTAAAGCAACAAATCTAATGTCCCAATCATTCCACATGTCCCTCATAGGCTACTCATTATGGTCACTCAGAGATCCAGGCTGCGGGAGCAGGCATTCCCTCAAATGTTGCTAGAGCGAAGAGAGGAAGTGGGGAAGCACACATTATTTCTTGAAGATTTTCCCTATAGAGGAAATACACATCACATCTCTCATATATTATTGCTAAAGCAAGTTACATAGACACAGTTGAAATTGGTGAAGGAAGTACAATTCCACCATGTGCCTGTAAGGTGAGAGAGTGCAGAGACCCACAGAAATACCCGTAATGAGTACCACAGTCATTATGTGAACAAACTCCACAGCTCTGTTTCAGAATCTCCCTAATACTCTGCTTCTAATTTCCTTTCCCTCCAGTCCTATCCCTCGACCTCCTTCTTTGTCCCTGTTTGAGATCTTCCCTATTTCCCCCTCATCCTCAGCCCATTTTGTGGTAGCAGCACCAAGAATAATTATAAGAAGTATCACAGAGGCAGAGACAGGAGCATTATGGTTTTTAATGTACAATTTCTGGGATAACATGGTAATAGTTCTCTTAGCAGAAGAGAAGGTGCTTTCAGGACCCTACAGTCATCTGGCCATAGCTCAGACCCCTTCTTCGCTGAAGGACGCAGTCCTGGTAGACGCTGCTCTTTCCCAGCTGTTGGTGCCAAGACACTGCTCTTTTCCCAGCTGTTGTGCTTAGGCTCATGTGTTTCCTTTTCCCACTCTATATGGCTCCATATGAATAATCATTTAAACTTTCTTCCTCTGTAGCAATCATTGAGCTTCCCCAAAATAAGTCATTCCCAATATATTTTATAAATATAGAGTAAACAAACAAAACAAAAATATAAGAGGGGTTACTTAGTATCAGTTATAGTTAGAATGAATCCTAAGAAATAGTTGCATTGTAAAATTATACAGAAATCTCTAGGCTAAAGCCAAATCTTAGCTATCAATAAAACATTATTTGGAGTTGAAAAAAGGCCAATATGCTTATTTCAGTATACAAGTTATTCACTTCACCTGCACCAGGGACCAGTAAACCAGAAGCCAGTACACCTACTATACCTGCCTCCTGCTCTCCACCTGGCTGAGGAATCACATGCAGTTTTGCATGTCAGACTCCCTTGGTGACATTTAATGGCACTGGGACATTAAGAAATTTGGGAGGTATTGATGGCAGAAAGGTCCTTCAACAAATTCTGTTGTGTTGCCTGGAATGCTGAGACTCAAGTCAGCCAATGGCTATGTGGTATGCTGAGACACAAATTGGCCTAATGTCTGGAGTGGGGACATGTCAATGGCTGCCTCTCTGAGATCATAAAGGACATGGGGAAAGCTTCTTTCCTATCTCCCTCCATGTTGACTATGTTGACACAATTTTACAATGAGAGAATTAATCCTTTGGGGATAAATATTTTTAAGTTTTCAAGAGGAACCAATAAAAAAGCAATTATAACCAGCCATAACATGGACTAACACGGACTAATGCTACATTGCAGAGTTAATTGACAGCATAAATCTGGACCAGACAGCTAGGTGGGAAGCAAAGAGTCCTTAGTTCTAAGAGGTTGTGATTGGTGCTTCTTGGGGAACTTAAAGGACCAAAGACAAGATTTATCACCTTCTCATTTTTCCTAAGAAACAGCTCTGATGTTTCAAGGTGAACTAGAAAAACATCTACAATACAAAACAAAACCAAGTTTTCCAAGGCTGTGCTGTTAGTCCTATTCTTTGGGCCACTGCCTACATCCCAGATTTCCTCTTAGGGAAAGTCCACAGGTTAAAATTCCCTGGGGAGTGTCCCTTCCAGTTGTTGGTTGGAGACGGAGGACAGACAGCTGACGTGGTGGCGGTCGGACTGAGAGGAGATGAGTATGGAAGCTGAGGGCACAGAGTAAAGCAGGAGTGGAGGTGTGCATGACCCAGGCTGAGTCATCCACCAACTACCCAAGCCTATTTCAAGGGGGCTTGTGAAGGGAGGAGGGGAGTGTGAAGGTGGACACCACGCTGTGTGGAGGTGTGTCTAGCTTTGTCAACTCTAGGTTTTGAGCAACTAAGACCTGAGAACTATTGAGTTTTTGCAGTAGTTCCAAATTGTCAAATATGTAACCCAGGTGGGAATTGTTTAGACAAGGCTCTCAACTGAGCATTTGATGACTCTATTTACAACTGAGAAATCAGAGGTATATGTATTATGTCCATATGCATGGCAAGCTAAGTTCCATTCTTTGTCGGAAATCAAGTACCACTGATTAACGAGTGAAAAAAATACAGAATTAATACCTTAACTTTACTAAACTTTCCTATCAGATCAATCCCTTTCTATTGTTTTGTATATAGCTAATAATAAATAAGTACAGTTTACTATTCATCAATGCTCATCAAATGAGGAAGTTAACATCCTTTGGGTTTTTACTCCATTTGTTTTTTTTCTCTTCCCCCATCCCCCCGCCCCGCCATCAATGTTCTACTCATTGCTACTCAATTTTTCTCCTTTTTTTTTTTGTTTTACAAATTAACCTCTTCTGTGGTTCAATTCATTAGCTAAAACACACTAGCAATGTCTTCTTTTAGGGAACTGAATATTCTGAGAAATAAAACCCAAGGAGAAAATGTGACCTGGTTGTGGCCTGCCTCTGTTGGAGTGAAAGCGCCACAAGCTCCTCAGTCAAGCTCTCCAGTCTCTGCAGAAGTCTCTGCCTTCCATCTGCCTCCTGAACAAACAAACAGCCACAGGCGATATAGTAGCTAACAATTCCAGTTTTGCAGGGCAATGACTCACATCACAAAGAATGTGAGTCATTCTGTGCTCTAGGGGAGTTTACACTCGTGGCTTAAGCACAATCATGTCCTTCCCTGGCCCTCCTCCACCCCTGAGAGCTTTGAGGACTTTGAACTACATTATATGATCCTACAGCATTAAGAACATAGTGACAGAGTATATGTGTGCAAGTTGTAGTGTGCACAGACGTGCCAAACAAATTGTAGGCATAATACATTTGACATTTTAAGACAGGAGAAAAAATTATGTGTGCTACTTTTAAATGAAGAATATTCAGCATAGAAAGCAATTGAAAGAATTCTAACATGTATCATCTCCTCTAAATTAATACTACTTCCTCAAAAGGAACTAGCAGTTTGTTTGGGGGGCATTTTCCTACTCTTATGAAGACGGTTTAAAATTGATTTGCATTTCAGATTTCTTTTTTTTTTGTAAATTACTGAACATACATCATGTAGTCAGAACCATCTTATGAAATGCCATCCTTTGCTGACATCCTAGAAGCAGGTTCCTGAGACTCCCTGCAGCTAGAGCTTGCGTCTAAATGTCAGATGTAGGACAAGTATAAAGGACAACTTTGATCACAACTGTGGGTCAAAATTATTACCTTTGGGGTCTTCTTTTATAATTGTCTCTTTTCAGAGAGCTTGTGACTTATCAGTTTGCTCAAAATAAAGCATATTATTTTTCATAAGAGAAAAAGCAATAGCTTCTATGATCTAAAAGATGTTAAAGTATAGCCAATATATATTATTAGAAGCAAATATGTTCTTTTTATAAAAAGACAATGCAAAAGCCTTTCTAGACATTATTTTTGTCAGAATCTGCCAGAGAGAGAGAGAGAGAGAGAGATGGGCACAGGGAGTATTTCTCAGAAGCCAAACCAAAGAGAAAAATCTTAGGAGAGATAAACATTATGTCATGTTTCTGAAACTTCCTGATTATACTTAAAGTGGACCATCTGTCCCCAATGATGGAATTCACTGGATAAGACCTTGAGGAATGCAACTCTTTGTAAAATTTCTGAAACATTGAATTTGTTCGCCAGTAGTCCAACTTCGTAGCAAAATCTGTTACCCAGATGTAAATTTAGAAGCATCAGAGTTCTTGGCTCCCTGAAGGAAGAATTTCAATTTAGAAGAGGCACTATAGACTCTAACAAGAGAAGAATGGCTCAAAACCTAAATTACCCCAAACAAAGCGGGATGTAACATAAGGGGAGTAAGTGGAGAATTCGGCAATAGGGGAAGGTGAATTTGAGCTGCTCTTACCACTGGGAGGAAAATACTGTTACTGCAAACAAAAATGGAATTCACAGACATGATCCAAATCCTAAATGTATGGTCTGGTTTTGAAGAACAATTCGTTTTTCACCTAGCATTTTCCTAAGCATCACTTAGTATAGGAACAAATTCAAACTTGACATGACATTCACCAAGGGTGTGTATGTGTGTGTGTGTGTGTGTGTGTGTGTGTGTGTGTGTGTGAATGTGCCTGTATATCACCAGTCCTCTACAAAGAGGCAGATGGCACTAGAGAGAAAAAAGTTGATAAACAGAGAACTGCAGTATAAATCATGATAAAATCCTTAAGTGGGGTAAAAACAGGCTAAGAGAGTCATACCAGAATTTTAATAAGAAAAGCTTGAGAAAAGGACCAGTAAGATGGTGGAAAACATCAGGAAGCAGAGCAGGCTTGGAAAAGTTAAGAGGGAGAAATGCTGAGTGACACACGCCAGGTAACCCTAAGAGAAGCAAGAAGAAAGCAGACAAATGTAACAGCGGCATGGGAAAACCCAAGAAGCAGGAGGGCCAGCGGCAGAGAGGACAGAGAGAAGGGCAGGTGGAACATGGCTTCGCCCCCCACCCCTCACCCCGCCAGCCACAGCTGCTGCTTGCTCTGGTGGGGCTGAATGTCGGCGGTGGCACGGGTTGAACAGTGACTCAAATTGGCCCAGTGGAGGCCTCTGGCTCTGGGTGTCCTCAGAGTCTCAAGCAATGTCCCTCCATGTGCCACACAAGATTCTTTCTACTCTACTTACAGCAGCCCTCTGAGTGCGCTTGGACATAGCGGTTTGGGAATCAAAAAGCCTCACCAAAATGAATCTGACACATTGACAATACGCCTAATAGCCATTGTACTTATGGCAATTATCCCATAAATAGGTCTTATAAATGACTACATTGCTTTTATACCACCAAACCAAGGTTGTAATTTTCCATTTCATTAGATTTATCATAGTCACCATTGTATAGTATAACAAACCATGTACCCATCACCTAGAATTTAAAAATGTTAACATTTTGTCACATATACTTTAATTATTTTTGCTATAGTATTTAAAGTAAATTTTAGATCTTATAACATTTTATTCCTGAAGACTTTAGAAGCATCTCTAAAAACTAACATTTTTCTATGTAATCACAATACCCTTACTGCACCTAAAACATTAATAAGACCGGGATAACATATAATCCCCATTCCATATGCAAATTTTCCCAATTGTCCTCCAAAGGTATTTTATGACTCATTTATTCAAAGCAGGATCTTATCAACGTCCACAGATTGCATTTGGTTGTTATATTTTTTCATTCTCTTTTAATCTTGAAAAGTCCCTCCACAACTCCTACCCTGGGTGTTTATTTCCATGTTATTGAGGAGCAAGAGACTAGCAGGGATGTAGGGAATGCTCCGCCTTCTGGACTTGATAGATTATTTGCTCATCCAGTCATTTCCCTGGGTTCTCTAACCCCTGTATTTCCTGTAAACCGGAGTTAGACAAAATTTAGTTTACATCTTTGGCGTGACGACTTCACGCTGCTGCTGCACAGTTCCTAGCAAAGTGCATCGGGCCCCACAGGTGGTCCCGCTTTTCGTGATGCTAATCGTGATCACCGGGTTACGGTGGGAACCTGAGCAACACAGCGGTGGCAAAATCCCACTCCTTAGCGCTCAAACTCCAAATGAACCTCCCACCAGCGGGGTTTTCTGTGCTTACAGCATGCCGAAAGCCCAGGCCAAAGTCTCCCTCCGCTCTCATTTTCCACGCCGCATGGCCTTGCCAGTTCTTGGACCCTACCCGTCCATCTAGACCAAGAGGCTGTTGTTCTCTGTTTCCTGCGTTTGCTGGTGATTGGCAGCGGTAAAGGAAAGCCGTAAGGATGGGTCTAAGTCTAATAGACTTCTAGCACCCAGTGCGACAAAACACAGGTATATTTAAGAATAAACTAATTAATATCAGCTAATCTTTAGTTGGATGGGAGAGTGGAGGGTTCCATAGACTGAATGTTTATGTCCCCTCAAAATTCATATGTTGAACATAATCCCCAAAATGATGGCATTTGGAGGTGGGACCTTTGGAAGGTGATTAGGTCATGAGTGCTGGGATTGATGCCTTTATAAGATACCCCAGAGAGCTTCTTGGACTCTTCCACCCTATGAGGACACAGCACTGAGAAGATGGCTGTTTATGAACCAGGAAGCGAGCTCTCACCAGACGTTAAATCTGCCAGTGTCCGGATCTTCAACTGCTCAGCCTCCAGAACTGTGAGAAATAAAGTGCTGTCTATAAGCCCCCCAGCCTATGGTATTTCTGTTAGAGCAGCCTGAACAGACTAAGACAGAGGGTGTTAACTGGGAAAGAGAACACAAAGGAATGGAAATTTTATGGGAAACAGAGGAATGAAGAGATAAAATAAGTATTTTGGGAGACTTTTTAAAAGACTTTTGTAGAGAAATATAGTATGGTACCTGGGACTTGAGACTCTGAGATCAGGAGACAGGATTTACACTCTGGCTGTCTTAATTTCTGTCTGTGTGCTCTTGGGTACCTAATTTAATGTCACTGGGCCCTGTTTCCTCATACCTGCAGATGATAAAGATACTTCCCTGACATGGCTCCTTGATCAATCAATGAGTGTAAAGTTCTTAGCACAGTGCCAGGAACATAGGAAAAGATCAATATAGAGAGGTTACTGCTACTGCCAAACCCTGCAAAGAGTTAAGGAGTCATTTGCCGGTCCCTATTTTCCCATTAAACTCTTACAGGAGACTTCTTGGGGAAGTCAGGGGAGAGAGAAAGCCATCAGAAGCAGTAAATATGTGAGGGACCACTGGCCCCAAATTTCCCCAATCCAACCAGGTCAGGGACGGGTGGGAAAGCAGTTAAAATGGAAAATGTCTCCCCACCAATGACATAGGGCTGGAATCTTTCTAGATGCAGAATTGCCTCTTGCTCTTCTCTGGTCCTGTGGATTTAAGGGCTCGAAGTTTTCTCTCCTGGGGGACATATCCTGAATTCGGCCAGCCTGTGGGTAACTTACAGCTCAAACTGACATTGATGGAACTAGTAACCAGCCCAGACAAGGGCAGGGAAAGAGAACATGACCAAATGCCAGAGAGAAACATTGGAGCACCCATCATGGGGCCTTCCATGGGCTCTCTCATGCTGGAACTCTCCCCTTTCCTGGGAAGATTTGCTTTCTCCTTTGCAATAACCGGCACAACTTCCTGGTTCAGTGGCACCTCTCAAACAAGAACTCTCCTGGGACTTTCATAATGTGATATTTCAATTCAATGATCAAGGCACTCTGCGTTCCATAAAAGGGGAAACCAATGAATGCTACCACTCACAATTTCACTGCGATAGGAGTTCACGTTGAAGGTTTCCCATTTTATTAAGCCACCCACTAAAGGTGGAAGAGAAAGCACCAAATTCCTCTGAAGGTCCACATCCGAGCAGAACCACCAGATAAACATTTACACTTCAGATTTAAGATAATTTTCCCTGGTTCCATTTTTAACTTTTATTGCAGCAGAATCTCATGAGGATGGCTGACCCCCTTCAGCTGGGGCATGTTCTATGGGGCTCAGGGATCCACTGTCAGAAGGGGCTGCTCAACCCGGCAGGTATTTATTAGGCACTTACTACATTCCCAACCTTACTCAGCAGCCTTAGTGTCGCTAGGAACTTTAGAAGGCACTTGAATCATGGGATAGTTCTCCAATCTCCGAAAAGCATGCAGCGTGTGTGTCAGGGGAGGGATGAAGGGCTTGGAGGAGAGAAAGGACACTGAAGGTGATCAGCCCCTCTCCCACCTGCGGCAGAACACGAAGGCATCCATCTTCATCTCATTAACAACTCGTCAAAGCAGCACCATCTGGTCACCTGCTTTGCAGAGGCAGCCCCCGTTTCCACTGTCTGTCAACAGCAAGGCGTGCAGCAGGAGGGAGTGTGGGGAACCAGTACCAGGAGCCTCTGCCACGCCCACCACAAATGCTAATGGCTCCAGTGGGCACAAGCCACCCACAAAAGGGCTTTTTTAAAATGAAATCATTGTGAGTGGATTCTTGTCAATTTTTAAAAACAATTACTATCTGTTTTGGTCTCGTTTAGGGCTTCTGATCCCACAGTCTACAGACTCCTTGAAGCCTTAGTAGCCACTGTGGTCCATAAGAGGGTGGCCATTTTATGTATTGATCTCTCTCCATCACCCAAGCACAGCCCTAGGCTCAGGGAAGGTGCGCAACTGTTTCTTTCTGGATTGAACAAAAACGGTCATTATTGTGACATGAAGGATCCTGTAATATCTTTCATTTATTGAATACTGACTATGTGCCAGGCACCAATTCCTATGCATGTGTTATTTCACTGACTTCTCTCAACGATAATATAAGGTAGTTATTATCCTCACTTAAGCACGAGAAAAATGAATTGCACACAGGTACAAAGTGATGGAGCTGAGATTTAAATACAGGCCTATCTAGGCCCAAAGCTCCAGTTCTAAACACCATGAAAAGAAAAGGAAGGAGGGAAGGAAAGAGAAAGCAGAAGTGGGAATGTAAATCTTGTCTTTGAGAGATTTATCATCTCACTAGAGAAACAAGACATACTCTCATGAAATAATCAAATAATAATGTAACACAGAACACAATACATTGCCTAAAACAGGCACTCAGGTTCAGTTAGCAAGTGCTAAGAGAGTCAAAGTTGGGGCAGATGAATGCTCGCCATGGTACGATCAGGGAGGCTGTGAGACTTTGGGTGGGCTGTGGAAGACATTTTCGGTGAATGGTAGTATAAGGAGAGGACTATGGTGGGCTGGGGAGGGGACAATGTAACCACACTGAACAGCTGGTGTTGTTCAGGTGTAACACTTGGCTTGACCAGAGCACGGCCATTGAGTAGCAGTGAGGAATTGCAGTAGGTAGGAGAGAGGTGGTGAGTGGAGGGGTTATCAGCTTGGTAGACCTTAAAGGAAAGGGTACAGTGTGTGCACTTCAGGCAGGAGGAGCCACTGAACATCTCTGAGCAAGCAAGTGGCAGGGTGAAAGCAGAGTTCCAAGAAGGCTCCTCAGGTGGTGGTGGGCAGGATTCACTCCAGGTGGGTGCCTGGAGGCAGAGGAAGCAGCGCCTTCCAGTTGCTCAGCCATCAGAGAAACTGAGGAAAAGCAGAATGCCTCCTCCTTTTAGCCATACCCAGTGGGCATGGATAGCTCCATGGAGAAGCACAGACATTTGCCAAGGCTGGGATCAGAGGTAGATATGCATAAATATTTGCTTTGCCTCAGCTGGAGAAGATGGATTTTTAATAAAGAGGCAGCATGACTCATGTCACAGAGTGTACCAACAATTCAAGAGAAAGCCACTTTAGAAAATGCCAGAATGGTAGGCAGAGTCACTTGATGAGCTTCCAGGAAGGACCCCCCTGACACCTGACATGTGTATACATGTATACACATACACACACATGCACATACACATACACACACACTTCTTCCCCCTACTGGTACCAGAACCACTCTGACCTTGGTATCACTGGGCCAGGCGGAGCCTCTTGTGGATACCTTGGTCTGCTCCCACAGTCATTCCAAAGCCCTTGCAGATCCAACCTTCCTGACAGCAGTGCAAGGTGTTGGGTTGTGGTCAGAGGAGGCTGAGGGCCAATTAGACTGTGCTCCGACACTCTCCCAGTGGAATCCACCATGGCATCTGCAGAGGGCAGAATCCTACGGTGGCCCCATGTTCTCTTCACTGGGTGTCATGCCTCATGTGATCCAGCCCCTAGAGTACTGGTGGGACCTGGACTTGCTGCCAGCCCATGGAATATGGCAAAGGTGATGGAATGTCACTCCTGAAACTATGTCCCCTGACACAGTCCTGCTGGCTTCAAAGAAGTCAGCTGCCATGTTTTGGAGAACCCATGAAAGGGCTGGATGGCATCAATGGTGAGTGGCCTCTAGTGGATCCCAGCTGACAACCAGCAAGAAAATGGGCACCTCAGTGCTACGACCATATGGAGAGGAATTCTGTTGACAACCTAAATGAGTTTGCAAATCAATTCTTCCTCATTTGAGCCTCAGGATGAGAACACAGTCCAGCCAACACTTTGTTGCAGCCTTGTGAGTGAGACCCTAAGCAGAGGACCCAGTTAAGCTGTTCTGAGATTTCTGACCTAAAGAGATTTTGAGATAATAGATATCTGTTGTGGTAATTTGTTATGCTGTGATAGATAATGAACACAGCCTTCACCTTCTGATCGTCCACAGGAAGCACAGTAAAGTTGTGGTGATATATGGGAATATAGATACTCTTCCAAAGCAACCTGGAAAGGAGGAAGGAATGCAGGATAGCATTAGCCATGAGAAGGTAGAGTCCAAAGTTGTCACTGATTGGCTACGTAACCTTGATCAAGTCATTTTTATCCTCTGGGGCCCAGTTCTCTCTTTTTTAATTTAATAGGATTAGGTGATATAACCTCTACATTTTCTTCCCATGCTAATAGATTATGATGTACAAATTGAACAAATACATTTAATGTTTGTGGAGCATCTATGATGTAGCATGCTAAACATTATGACATTTTACCTCATTTAAACTTCAAAAAATATCTTGTTCAACTTTTTATTAGAGTTGCCTGTAAAGATAAGTAAACTGAGGTTCAGAGAAGTTTAATAATTTGTGCAAGACAACATGCTCGAAAGTGGAAGAGTAGGGGCTTAGACTTGGCATCTTTTTACTGTTTTTGGCTGGACCAGAGCCCAGGAGAAAGTCTATTCAACTGTTTCACTGGAAGCAATCAGGGAAACGGAGAGAGAAACCTTAGGAAGGGACTTGGAGTTGCAATAATCAAGCGGAGGGCCATGTAAATGGTAATTCAATCTGACAGCCAAGACTGAATAGATTCCCAGTGATGGCTTTGAAAAAGTTAAATCATCAGGAAAGTTCATCAGAGGTCATTTTAGAGCAAAGAGAAGGAAAGAAATTAGGAATTTAGGAGGTGGTGAGTGGAGGGGTTATCAGCTTGGTAGACCTTAAAGGAAAGGGTACAGTGTGTGCACTTCAGGTAGGAGGAGCCACTGAACATCTCTGAGCAAGCAAGTGGCAGGGTGAAAGCAGAGTTCCAAGAAGGCTCCTCAGGTAAGCTCTTTGACTATTAAGGCCATGTCTTTCTTATTCATCTTTGAATTCCTAGTGCCCAACACGGTGCCCCACAAATTGCAAGCTCAAAGTAAGTCTTTGCTGAATGGCTGAATGAACAGTCGGATGAAGTCTTCAAGAGCCTCCATGTGAAAGGACAAGAACAAAAACTGTACATTCAGATTTAGAATCCAGAAGAAGGGACAGGTTTTTGGGGGGCCAACTTAAGTTGAGCTCTTCTAGTCATACACCTCGAAGAGAACAATGCTGACTAATTGACTGGAATGTGATTAGTCTTATGATGTTGGTGCAGAGAAATATAGCTAGCTCTTTCCAACTGTTTTTGATACACATACAAGGTATTTTTGCTTTTGGTGAAAATCTCAGTGGGCCTGATTCCAGTCACATGGAATGGATTTTTTTTTTTTTTTTTTTGTCAACTTAGAAGAAACTTGGCCATTTCAGCACAATCTAAAATATGTCTGTGGAAGATAAATGGGTGTCTTGGTAGCTTTCTGGAGAAATGTAGGTAAATACTTAGTTGTAGTTAAAATATCCAAGTCTAAGACAGTAGGAAAACTTCATTTTATTTATATATTAAGAAATTAGTTTTCCCATCCAGCACTGTTTCTTCCAGCTGAACAGGTGAGTGCATGAATTTTAGACTGCAGTAATAACTGAGACTGTCCAGGTAATTTTAACTCAGCCACATAAACCAGAACATACATCTATGTATTAGGATACTGGCTATAGAGTTTCTAGCTTTCCCCAGTTGTTTATGGGCCACTTTGGGATGTGTGTGTGTGTGTGTGTGTGTGTGTGCATATGGTATGTTTATACCCAGACCCCCAAACTGGCCTAGTCTAGAAACTCAACTGCAAGGTCCTTCTATGTGCTCTGGTACAAAGTAGAACTGCTATCTGGGAAGAGTAGCCTCAGAGTTACAGGGTATATACAGCTTCTCCTTAGTTTCAGAACCATAGACTAAGCTTATCCAAGGTTTCAATTGCCAGACTCATTGGGATAGGAAATGGAATTCACTGAATAACTCCAATCTGGGGCATTAGAAATAAAAAGACGTGGCCTTTACCCTCAAGAAGCTTACCAAAAATATTGGCAAACTGTTTTTCCCCCACTAGTTTCACTTTTCCAGGATGAAGCTGGGGAATCTTCAGGAATAGCCTGAGTTCCAGCCCCACAGGTCAGTGTGTATCTGAGAAGTACATACTAGTCTGAGAGTTTCTAGAGGTAAAGGTTTTCAGGTCTGGAGCATCTTCATGAAAGGAAATCTCCACATTAAGGAAAATATTATGTTACAAACTGGTATGCCCAGTGCCTGGGGACTTGCATGTCAGGATTACTACTCTCAGAGGTCCCTAAGCCCCCCTCCTATCTCTGTGTAAAAGCTGACAATGCCACTCCAACCAGAACTGACAGATCTTACCGACTTGGCCATTTGGGCCAAGGTACTCAGGCCCTTTGGGAAAGATCTCAATAATTATGCTTTTAAATGCAAGTTAAACCAATGTGTGGCCAGTAGCTTTGGGTACAGTGTAGAGAGCACCACATGTTGAAACAAAACATTGTTCAAACTTCTGAAGCTCATCAGACTTCCAATGGGACAAATTAAACCTGATAGGTAATATGGCCTGAGGCGAAGTTGACAGGTTTTGGGCATGTGAGCTGAGTTGTTATTGAATGCGGGGAGAATCCAAGGTGAATGTAAAAATGATGCCCCAAAGAGGCAAGATAATTTCCCAACAAAGCAATGACACCCCTATATCCTGTAGGTGCAATGGTGAATGCCGACTGGGTTGTCTACAAAGAGCATCACACTGGGAAATCCCACTCACCATCAGCCATATTTGCCTAAGCACATATTAAAAAAGGGTTAAGCTCATAGAATTTTATGTGTTGCACAGTTACCAGAAATATACCCTGATATACTGGGAAGTATTTAGGACTGGAAGATGCAAGGAGCAGGGTTTTAATTTTAACCTGGTTCTGGCACTAATTAGCTAGAAAAATTTGGGCAAGTCATTTAAATTCTCTGCATCTCATGTTTTCTTGTATATGGTCAACATTTTTTGTACAGATGACCTCCAAGATTCCTCTCAGCTTTAAATTAGACGATTAGCTGATTTTCTTTTCCCTTAAACTCTGTATTCATTATTCCACACATCAGTAAAGACAATGAAAAGGCTGAATCTTACTGCTTCCAGCCAGGGAAATGCTGCATGAAAAAGTTGATAGTTTAGCAATGTTTAAGGCAGGTTTCTTGAAGGTAAGAGTCGTGTCTTCACTGTCTTTTTATTCTGACTGTCCATCACAATGTTCCATACATTCTAGAAGTCTAAAAAAGTTAGCCATGGAAGAACAATTCCTAGTTGGAATTGTGGTTAGGAAGTGGTTGCACAGCCAAAGACTGTATTTCCCAGCCCCTCTCATAGCTAGGTGGGGCCATGTGACTAGCTTTCCCCAACTGAATATGATCTCTAGTGACATGTGTCCCTCCCAAGACAAGTGGATGTGCATTCTCCATGCTGTCTTAGAAGTTGTGTGCCAAAGGTGACAGAGTTCTTGGGTCCCTGAATGTCCATGTGGAGTTGAGCACTCCCACTTGCATCAAATTTCCAGAAGGAGAAATTTGGAAGTCCTATTACATTAAGCCACTGAAGTTTGGGAGTTGATTGCTATAGCAGTTGTTTTACTTGACTGAGAATACAGAGAGTAACTACTGCGTAAATGCCAAAACACATTAGATTTGCAAGAAATGGCAGGGTGGTGTGGGGGGGGGGTGAGAAAGATGGGAGATGCTAGAGACAACATAAACCTGGTCCAAAAGCCAAGGTTACTGCCTTATTCTGAAGTCTAGGGGAAGGAAATTGGAATTTCATAGCCTTTTAATATAGAAAATACTATCAAGATTTTGATCTCTATTTTAATGACAAGGAAACTGAGGCTGAGAAAGACTAAATAATTTGCTCCAGAAACAGAAAAGCTGAGTGGCATGACTAATGTTGGAACCCAGTTTGGATCCAAAGTGTGTATTCTTCCCCCTCATTCACAATGATTTCTGCTTTCATTCTTGCAATATAATACAATTAGAAACCTTTCATACCTGTAGGGCCTTCGCACAAGGGAACTCCTTCCCCCTTGTCCAGAGTTTCACATGGAAGGGGAGAGCTGTCCTCTCCATGCCCAGAGCAGACCTTGTTGTACCCCAAACCTGTCTCCTGCCTCTGGGGTGTGGGAACTTTTTGATTTTTCGCTAGAACAGGAAGGCCTGGGAGGAGACCAAAGTCAACAGGACCAGGACTAATGTCCACACCCTCAGCACCCGAGGCCAGAAGTAGGCAAAGAGCCAGGTGTGTTAGGGTGACCAGCTACTCCCATTTGAACACAGGACTTTCAGTTAAAACCAGGAAAGTCCCAGGCAAACGAGGAAGAGTTGGTCACTTCCTCTCTTCCCTAAAGAAAGGCCAAGACAGGTGGAGGGAAGAGCAGAGACCCTTCTGCTGGGTGGGGCACAGATGGGTAGGGGCCTCTCCTATGTGGCATCAGCTTGGAGCCCTTCTTGTAAGTGTAGACTTACATAATGAGACAAAGATGGATATGATTCATAATCGCCATGAGTGGAGAAACATACACACACCTAAATATAATTTACAAGTGGTTCCTCTGGATGGTATTGCACAACCAAATTAGCTCCTTAAAAAAAAAAAAAAACACCCACTTTAAAGCACAACAGATGATCTGTACTTATGCTCCAAATCATAAAAGTTTGCTCCCGTGGCAGAAATGCCTGAGACAAACAGGACAGAATTTGGATTTAGTTCTGAGAGAACTGTCCTTATTGCCATGCACCACTCCATGTCCCAGACAACTTCCAAGATGAAAGTCCTGATCCAACTGCCTATGTCAAATGCTTGGCCTTCACGGGACCGCTCATTCGCGAGCTCACTGAGTGCACCTGAGTCCCTCCACCTTAACGGGGAGATGGGTAATGACTAGCAGAGGAAGAGGGTGGAAGGTTTGTGCAAGCTTGCATCTGGAAGGATAGAAATCTCCACTGTGTTTCAGAATGCTTCCTCCTGGGAGAAGCAAGCTCAGAGAGGATTGTAACAGTCAAGGGTACTGAAGTTTCAAACACCTACAGCTGGGAAAGAGGGTATGCTCCTGACTCCCCTAGTGCTGCCCTGCTGAGTTTATTTTGAAAGCCTGTTTTGAATTTACTGTGCTGCCTCTTTAGGAGGGTATTTGAAGATGCTCTGCCAGCCCGCAAGGGCTCCAAGTAGCTTTTGTTTCTGTACTCACACAGACGAGCAGCTAAACTAATTGAGAGAGTGACCCAAATTTGTGAGTATCACAGAATATCACCATTGGCCTGAATTCCTGCAGCCTCTGCATGTATCTGCATTCACGTCCATTTGGAAGTTGCTCCTGGAACTCTTGCTAAAAATGTCCTTACCCACATATAATCAGTAAATAAATTATCAGTTCCCCTCCTAAGTGGTAATGTCGCAAGGTCCCAGGAAGAATTTCAAGGGCTAAACTCTTCCAGAGGATTTGTTCATATAAACACAGCTTAGCAAAACAATTACTGTTTTCTTTCTTTGTTCAATAATAGCACAGTGCAGCTTGTACTCACATATCTTCCTTTAATTGAAATAATTTGGGTGTCCTAGCGTTGATCTACCCAAGGTTGTAAGAGAAGGAGATTCGCCTTACAACCTTGGAATGTTTTCAGTTTTACTCTGCCGAGGATAATTTTCTAGCCAAGAGCACTTCAAACCATTGTCAGAATTCACGGAAGAAAATAAAAGGGAAAAAAGTCCCTCTACTCCCCTGTCACCTACTCTGTCCCCACGACAAGAAAAAGGTGAGAGGCATTTAAGAGAAGGGACGGGGGGAAGGTCTTACCAGGGGGCATGTCGGGAATCCTCATTTTGTATGGGCATTTTCCATTTACTTTATAGGTCTCTTTCTTCCTTTCCTCATTCCCAGCTTTCAATCTCCTTCATGATTAATAGATACGGCAGAAAGCTTCTTATTCTCTCTCTGGGAATTATGCTTATAACAAAGAGTAATTCGTGCAAAAAAAAAAAGCAAGTTGCTGAGAGAAGGTGGGCCAGTGCGGCTCAGGAGCATGAGAGGGAGAGCTGCAAAGAAGGCGTGTGGGTGGCAGCAGTTGGCAGGGACAGAAGGATGCGTCCAGGCCCAGGCTGCTGGCTGCACACTTACCTGTGCTGTGTCAGGCTGCTGCCACCACTGAGCTGTGCTCACCAGGTCAACCCTGTGGCTGACCAAATCCCAGATGCTTCACCCAGTCCTTGTGGTTTGTTCTTAGGCATAATTCAAATCAGGGCTCAGGGATGGTGTGTTGTTACATTGCATCGGGGGCAGAGAGAAACAGATTGAATCAACCACTGAATGGAAACTTGGAAAGAAAAGTGCGAAGAAAAAAAAAAAAGAAACAAAGAAAGAATATTGAATTTCCTAGAGCCTTGCTAAAGTGTGGTCCACTGACCAGCAGCATTGATGTCTGCTGGGAGCTCATTAGAAATGCACCATCTCAGGCTTCGGCCCAGACCTACTAAAAAGGAATCTGCATCTTGACAAGATTCCTACACACAAAAAAATAGGAAAAGTGCTGACCTCAGGTATCACCTGGAAGCTTTCAAGAATTACATCTAGGCATTTCCCATCCTCAGGGATTCAGAGTCAGCTGGACTAGGGTGGGGCCCAGGTCTCAGTACTTCTTAGAAGCTCCTTGGATGATTTGAGTGGGCACCCAGAGCTGAGAACCAGTAGCATGCCATAGAGTGGTTCTAGAAGTACAGTCTTCAGGACAGCAACATTAGCCCCACCTTGGAACCTGTTAAAAATGCAGATTCTTGGAGCCCACTTAGACCTACTGGATCAGTAACTCTGGGGTTTGGGGCCCAGCAATCAGTATTTTTATAAGCTCTCCAGGTATTTGTCTAGGTTTGAGAACCATCTCTATAGAAGGATGCAAAATAAGAAATAAGAGCTACAAATACATTCAATGTTACTACTCAGAAACCTCCAGAAAATATCCGTTACCCATGATGTGAAGTCTAGGCTTTTCAAATGGCATTCCATGCTCTCCATGAATTAACCTAGCATGCCTTGCTAAACATAGCTCTTACAACTTTTTTGAGCACATGCCATTAAAATAAGTGGATTGGATTCTAGAATTCCTTCCAGCTATAAGACACAGTGATTCTGTGCTTCCAAAGCTACACCTTTAGCCAAATTCATTGTTTCCCTAAATTTGGCAATGTATACGCTTAACCTTGTTTGTATACACATGTCTCTCTCTTCCCATCTTCCCAGGTCAGATCCTGCTCATTCTTCAAGGCTAGGTAAAAAGCCACCTCATTTGCTAATTGATTTCCCCAGTCAGAATGAACATTTCTCTCCACATTTCTTATATTACTTGCTCATTGCAGTCACTTCATTGTTTTCTATTAGTCATCTACCCTGTGCTTTGGCTCGCAGCCATATTTACTGCTCCTCAAAACAGAACAGTGTTTTATTCTTCCTTAACCATGCCCTGCCTCCCCGTGTTTAGTGCTACACTCTGCACACAGAAAGTGGCATGAAAATATTGATTGCATTTGATCTGAATGGGTTTAAGGGCTCTTAAGACAATTTGGACTCTATGATGAATCATGACTGGTTTTTCAAATACAACAAGCAAGCACAGAATGCTAAACCAGCCAACAAGAATACAAATATCATGAGTATAATAATTGTTGTCTGTCCTAACGATTTGGTTTCAAAATAAGTCTAGGTCACATACACAACTAAAATCCATAAAAAGAAATGATAGCAAGTTTTAAACTGGCTGGGCACATTAGTCACTCAATAATTCTTTTGTTAGATGAATTTTTGGATGAAATTGATAGAAAGTTTTCTAGACAAAAGATCTA
The DNA here is from genome assembly GCF_000956105.1 of Propithecus coquereli. Classification (NCBI taxonomy): domain Eukaryota; kingdom Metazoa; phylum Chordata; class Mammalia; order Primates; family Indriidae; genus Propithecus; species Propithecus coquereli. Next base: position 3,909,236 of record NW_012148197.1, on the reverse strand, counting down.
GAGAACTGAAAATGTCTTCATTTTTTTTTTCACCAGTGTATATTAAAAATAACCTTTATTGAAATTTAATTTAGCTTAACACTCTCCCAGACACTTTACTAACTTTATCTCATAATCTTCACAACCCTACGAGGGTGGTATTTTTAATTCTCCCTTTTCCTGGGTAATCTCAGGCTCCAAGAGGTTAAATAACTTCCTCAAGGTCATCTGGCCAGATGAGAGGCAGGATAAGGACCCACACTCAGATCACACGGAGCCCAGAACCTTCATGCTCTCCAATATGTTAATATAAAGAGTTCAAAATTTCTATTCATCCTATGTGACTATGTAGACTATGTGTCTATTTCTCCTCTTTGTTTTTGTGTCATTAACTATAGACCTCTGGATGGGAAGGAACCCAACAGAACCTCGTGGGGATGGTTACCAATGAGCCCTTTCCATGACGAGATTAAAGTGGAAGAGGATGGGAATGTGGAAGAAACACAGTCCGTGTTCTAAGTAGAGTGCGATAGACCTACATTAGTGTATCTGCTGTTCCTCTAAGAATACTACACAAAGAAGATTTAAATTGCCTCTGGTGACGTACGGCACAAACACAGGCATCACAACTCCCCACCACATGCCAAGGACAAAAGGCTGTGGCTTCACAGTGGTCAGTTGTAGGTACTGCCACCAATGTGCTGAAGAAATCTGCAAAATATATGATTCTTCCCTCCTACCTCCCTTTATCAGCAGCACCCCCACCTCACACAAAGTGCTATCTCCTTTCCTCAGGCTCTAGGATCTTTATATTTTTGGAACATCTACCTATAGAATCATCTCCCTTCTTACTTCTCAGTTTTTCACATTTAAAAATGACCCTCCTGCTCCCCAACCCCCACACCCCTCAATCTTCCACCTTTATTCAGGACTGCCAATTTGTCATTGGGCGATAAAGTCATTTTACGCTAAGGAGTGAATGACTGATAGACATTTCCTACCATAGGGATGCACCTGAAAAAAGACATGTATGTTTAAATGAAAAAGAAATGATGATTCAATAAGTTTTCCATTAAACATGTAGAATTATTTTGAAAGGTGACCTTGTGTGTGTATATGTTTATTGTGGGAAGAAGATGGATTTCCCTTAATTCTTTCTTATCTAACCCTTGTTTTCTGGGACAGAAAATGAAGGCTACCCCTTTTTACAACAGGAAGGAGACCCTCGATCTGACCCTGTACTCTGTGACAGGGTACAGTTTAAAAACACAATTTTGATCCTGATTCTCTCTGGTTGATCTGAGAACAAAACTCAGCATGGAAACTGCACTCAGAGAGAATGGAGTCAAAGTCAAGCACAACGTAAGAGCAAGGAGGCTGGAAAGGGAACCGGGAACGTTTGGGTCTAGCATGGAAAGAAGAGCTCGGTGCCACGCAGGAGAGACCAAATGGAGCACTGGAGTCAACGTCACAGACAGAAGTTGTCACGGACACCCTTGTTGGAAAGCAGGCAATTGGATTTTGGAAACTGACTGAAGCGAGACTTGATGGCAAGAGAGAGGGGAAAAGGATGAAGCCCTAAAAAAAAAAAAGTCAGATGCTGCGGAGAAATGGAGTCATCCTGCTGCCGCCAGGCCAATGAAAGTGCACATCGCTGATTCACGGCCACGCAGGGCGGATCTGAAAGGCTGGTCTCTCCAGCCAGGAGATCTGTGAGCAAATGTGTGAGAATCTGCCTTTTGTGGCATGATGGTGCTCGTGACTCATCCTGCAGAACCATGTGATGGGTGGGTGGAATCTCTTTTAAAATACTTCCAAGAAGAATAGGTAGCGTGTCCATATTTAATGTTTCAGCAGAAATTATTTCTCCACTCAAATATGAAGAGTAGGGGCAGGTAATACAATTGCTGTCATGATTTCTTCCCCCTCAGTAGTCCCTTCTGCATGTGGGCAGGAGCATTGTGCAGGCATACCAGCAATTGATTTCTCTGTTTTCTGGCTGAAACAGATCCCGAAATTATGATTACATGGACTTATAACATTTGCACTCATAACACACATGGGGTGGTTTTCCATAAATTACCTCTTAAAGAAGAGTCTGTGGTTCTAAATGTGCACATGTGGTTAACAAAAATTTTCCAGAGAGGAAAAGCAGAGAGAATGCCAGAGAAAAGAAAGGACTCTTTCAGCATCACAGAGAAATTACAGAGGGCTGATTCAGAAGCAGTACAAATGTAAGCCTGATCCCCGAAATAGGGAACAAGAGATTCTTCAGGACAGCAAATAAGCTCTTGGACATAGTGTATATGAGGCAAAAGTGAAACAAGTTACCATACTGTAATATCGTATGTCGCGGGAAAAGTACAGGTGACATCAGGATTTTGAAGCTCTGTTATGAATAGTTACAGCCAGAGTAAAGTTTCCATGTCAAAGAATATATATAATGTCTATGCATTATGACTCTAGTAACTTCCTTTTATGTTTATAAGTTATACTCCAGCTTGAAGCGAGCTACAACAAGGACTTGAAGGGGAAGGATAGGATAGAAAAATGCTATGCTTTCACGGAATTGACATATTATTAGCTTAATGCTCTAACTATGATAGGCTCAACTGAGGGCTGTGCCAGGACCTCAAGTGTGGATGAGCAGCAGAAGGAAAGAGAGCAGGACGACACAGGGATGAGGTGGGACCCACGGCACGGTAGCAGACTTGACCTGTGATTTGTCCCATGGGGAGATGGGGCAAGAACTCAATAGTTAATCAATGTTGATTGGAGCCAAAAAGCAGATTAGAGCCAACACATGAGTAAAGAACAAGAGCAGAAGTTTCCAGGCAGTAGTGAATATCCAAGTCGGGTGATGGCAGCCCTTTGGTTCCAGAAAGTTTGTCCAATTCGGAGCACAACTTTAAGAGGTCAAGTGACAAATGGTGAGAGTTAAGTTCCCTTATGAGATAGGTCAGCAAAATTTAGGAAAGGTACCAGGGTCTTAGCCAAGTGGGCTGGGATCCACTACAGGGGTTTAATTATTACAAAGGATTCAAAATACGACTCAGGAACTGAGGCAGAAGTGGAATCTTGTAGATTTGAGCAACCACAGATGGAACAAAAAGGCTGTATCTCAGCGACCTTGAAGCTGAGGCTTGGCTTAAATGCATTTACAAATCATTGGTTACCTGATTGTGGTAGTCAAGGCTTGGTCAGGAAAATAGAAACAACTGCAGATATTTCCAGTAGAAAAGATTTAGTGGAGGGAGGTCAAGGTTTACAAAACCTTTGGGAGGTAAGGGAACAATGATCAGTGGGAGCTGCTTTTTAAAATTTAAGAATACTTACAACTGTATTTTGTCTTACAATGAAAAAATAAAAATTAAAAAAAAAAAAAAAAGAATTTAGGAAACCAGGAAGTTCCTGAATTGCAGGAAACTTCAATCAATGATCTCAGATGCCTGCAACAGCAGTGTGGGTGATGTGCAAAAGGACTCCTGCGACTCATGGTCAAATCTCACTTAGGCCACCTGCAAAAGCCTCTAAACCTGCCTGTTGCTGCTACAGGAACAGTGCTTCTATTTCTAACTTCTGCCTCAGAATCTCACTCGAGATTTTCTTACTGGCAGATTCTAAGCAGGAAACCTCTGGCTGGGCTTCTGGGAAATGTAGTTTCCAGACTTTGCAGCCCTGTGATTGATTCAGGGAGAACATTGAGGGGGAAAGAGATAATCTGGCACAAGGCCTAAGTGAAAAACAATAATAATATTCCAATTTCAGGTGAAGATGTGATCCTAAAATGATTCTCTGAAATGTGTTGGATCGAAACCGGAATTTGGTAAGGCTGAGTCAGAGTGGGATGAACACTGGGGAAAGAAAGTCTGATAGACTCTGCAGAGGCAGCAGAATGCTATAAAAGTGCTTGGAAAGATAGATTGGAGAGTGTGTAGGACCATGAAACACAAGTCAGATATGGGGGACACACGGCCGGTGCAACATTTGACCTCCAAGAGCGACATGATCCATAATATTCTGTTTGAAAACTTTCACTGGAGTATGGGGAATACATGGAAGACAGAAAGCACAATTGACTGGAAAGATAGCAATTTAGGAGAAAGTTTCTATAGAAATCCACCCATTTAACTGATAGTTATTGAAAACATACTACGAATGAAACATCTTCCAGACTAGGCAAAAATTAAACTAGCCTGAATTAGGTAGAATTCCAAATTCTAGTGTTGGAGCTAGAAAGAGATAGAAATGTGTAAGGAAATTGAAAAGAAACTTGTAGAACTGGCCGGGCACAGTGGCTCATATCTGTAATCCTAGCACTCCGGGAGGCCGAGGTGGGAGGATTGCTTGAGATCAAGAGTTCGAGACCAGCCTGAGCAAGAGTGAGACCCTGTCTCTACTAAACAACAACAACAACAACAACAACAACAAAAATAGAAAAAATTAGCTGGGCTACTAAAAATAGAAACAAAAAATTAGCCAGGCATGGTGGCGAGTGTCTGTAGTCCCAGCTACTCAGGAGGCTGAGGCAGGAGGATCACTTGAGCCCAGGAGTTTGGGGTTGCTGTGAGCTAGGCTGCCACCACGGCACTCTAGCCCAGGCAACAGAGCAAAACTCTGTCTCAAGAAATAAATAAATAAATAAATACAAAGTAAGTTGTAGAACTTGATAACCAAATGGATAGCAGGCAGAGGGAACAGACCAAGTAGGACTCCCAGTTTGTGGCCTGGGTAACCTCATGAATGTAACTACTCATCAAGATATGGAGCACAGAATAAAAATTGAACTCGAGTAGTTCTGCTTTGGATAGGTTCAGTGTCAAGCCTGTTAGGATGTCTTAATGGGGATGTCCAGCATTAATGGGGATGTGAGGCAGGTTGATCTTCTGCTTTCCTGATGGACCAACAAGGTTGGCCTTACAGGCAAAGGGAAACAACAACGACCTGTGTGTGTGACTGTGCAGGCACTGATAAGAACCCTCCATTTAAAAAATATGTTTCCTAGTCCTATTCCCTAACCCAGTTGTATGTCTGAAATCCAACTGCTAGCACTTCATACCATTAGCCTAAAGTGAAGCCTTTTAAGCTTCCACACTTATGCATCTCCCTACAGTGTGGGAGACTGGGACTGCCCCTTTTGTCACACTCAGCCTGAAGACAGTCCTGAGCATTTATATGTCCCAGTTGTGACTGCTCTTGGAGCTAAGAGCATGGCCTTGAAGAACTGGAACCAGAGGAACCTGTGGATTTTACACAATGCAGTGGTGGCCCAAAAGATAGAAAGGGTTCTAGACTGGGAGAAGCTTTCTGCAACTTCCATCTTCATAGGCCCCTTTCCTGCTTTATAATGTCTATTTCATTTCTTTATTAATAACTTGATTGTTGAAACCTCAGGAAATTCCAAGCCTATTTCTCCCATCAGAATGAAAGGAACTCATCAGACAAAATCATGAGTCCATTAAGATTGAATGGTGCTTCTCCATTAATCCATGATTTACATCATAAAACAGATTAATAAAAATGGAGAAGCTCTGCTGGAGAGGAAATAGACAAAAGCATCTTTTAGGGCTCTCTGCAGTAGCACGAAATGACATTGTACCAAATGCACAGAGAGAAAACAAGAGACAGAGCAAGGTATTAACTGAGAAAAAAGCAGGACTGAAAACCTACAGCCAGTTAAGTGGTGTGACTCATAGCTCTCAGTTTTTGGTAGACAGCTGAAGCCAGAGAACGTTCAGAGTTGTAGACAAACACTTAAATTAGCCATCCCGGTAGAGCGAGGGCTCCCACTGTAACAGCCTGTCCTGCAGAGTGTATGAGGTCATTATTGGGATGGTGATTAATGGAGCTCCCGAGAGCCCCTTCTAGCTGAAAGCAATGGGTTTGACAAATAGTTCCAAGTGAACCAACAATGTAGCTTGTTTCAACTATTCATTCCAACGAGTGCAAGAAAACAATCAAGGGGCAAGTACTATGTCATATGTTCCAGAGATTTCTGGATTGTTTCAAACCATCAAAGAGTGGAGGAAAAAAAACCCTAAGGTAGGGATACCTAGTGTTCTCTGCAGCTCTGGGATAGTGTGGGGCCTAGAACCTTCCTCAGTTTCCCAATCAAGCTGATGTTGCCTTTATGTACTTCATTCATTTATGTAAACATAAAGACAGTTTTCCAAAAACAGTTTGGAAAACACTGGCTTAAAGTATTGGTACATCTGACAGAATGAGATGTTAGATGGGAACAAGATACAGAAAGAACATGAAGAAAGATGGATAGTCGTATTCCCCTAAAGAAGGAATTGCTTCAATGGTGTGATAGACCCTGCTTATGCCAGCTCACAAGAACCACCTCTGCGCATCTCTTCTCAGTTCTGCATTCAGTGACTCCACGGTGGTCATTTAAAATTGGCCATGGTGGGAATATTTACACCATAAGAATTGGCAGGTGCACAAATCAGGGCGTTTATTTTCTGTTTTTTTGCTTTTTTTCCCCTCCAGAGAGCCAGGTATAAAAATTTAGGAAACCAGGAAGTTCCTGAATTGCAGGAAACTTCAATCAATGATCTCAGATGCCTGCAACAGCAGTGTGGGTGATGTGCAAAAGGACTCCTGCGACTCATGGTCAAATCTCACTTAGGCCACCTGCAAAAGCCTCTAAACCTGCCTGTTGCTGCTACAGGAACAGTGCTTCTATTTCTAACTTCTGCCTCAGAATCTCACTCGAGATTTTCTTACTGGCAGATTCTAAGCAGGAAACCTCTGGCTGGGCTTCTGGGAAATGTAGTTTCCAGACTTTGCAGCCCTGTGATTGATTCAGGGAGAACATTGAGGGGGAAAGAGATAATCTGGCACAAGGCCTAAGTGAAAAACAATAATAATATTCCAATTTCAGGTGAAGATGTGATCCTAAAATGATTCTCTGAAATGTGTTGGATCGAAACCGGAATTTGGTAAGGCTGAGTCAGAGTGGGATGAACACTGGGGAAAGAAAGTCTGATAGACTCTGCAGAGGCAGCAGAATGCTATAAAAGTGCTTGGAAAGATAGATTGGAGAGTGTGTAGGACCATGAAACACAAGTCAGATATGGGGGACACACGGCCGGTGCAACATTTGACCTCCAAGAGCGACATGATCCATAGTATTCTGTTTGAAAACTTTCACTGGAGTATGGGAAATACATGGAAGACAGAAAGCACAATTGACTGGGAAGATAGCAATTTAGGAGAAAGTTTCTATAGAAATCCACCCATTTAACTGATAGTTATTGAAAACATACTACGAATGAAACATCTTCCAGACTAGGCAAAAATTAAACTAGCCTGAATTAGGTAGAATTCCAAATTCTAGTGTTGGAGCTAGAAAGAGATAGAAATGTGTAAGGAAATTGAAAAGAAACTTGTAGAACTGGCCGGGCACAGTGGCTCATATCTGTAATCCTAGCACTCCGGG
>NW_012148197.1:3882183-3901760 GCF_000956105.1 Propithecus coquereli | reverse complement strand
ATTTATCAGCATACCACTGGAACTCAATCCAGAGGTAACTGGGCCAGCAAAACAGCCAAAGCTGTTGGACAAGGGGTCCGAGAGTCAGTATGCAACGGATCTCGTGGCAGGCACTGCTCTCGCCTGAAATAGGGACCTTTCTCATTTGACCTGGGACTCGGGATAAAAGCATGTCATTAACCCCTAAGTGGCTTCCAGCAGGAAGGAAGAAGAACAGCTGCTGTCAAACACAGAACAAGAAAGGCCCTAGAAAACCGAAGGAAGGAAGGAAGGCTTGTTCCATTTTGAGGGAGAAGTTGATTTATGTGAGTGAGTCCAGGGAAACCGTGCCTTTGTCTGAAAAGCCCTCCTTTAAAGTTCCCCTGAGCCCTGTGTGTTCGAGACGTAGGGGGTCAGCTCAGGGGATCAACACGAGCGGCACCGCAGAGCCGCAGAGCGCGCTTCCGATTCTAACCAGCTGCCTGGCGATCGTGTGTCATTGTCAGGGGGCAGCCAAGCGCGAGAGTGCGGGTGATGGCGCTTGTTTTTCTCCATCCTGCGACCCAAGTTCAAAGGTAACGTCTTCCCAAAGAAGGACCAGTGTTTGCAGAGGGCGACACACTCCGCTGATGGCTTAATCTGGAAGAGTACATTTTTCTTCCTCAAGAAAAATAGACTTAAGTATTTAGAAAAAGGTTTAGAGCGCCTGAGGGCTGCTTTATGAGATGATATTCAAAATATTCCACCAGGAGTATGACAGGAACTGTGACCAGTCAGAACAGCTGCTGGTCCCAGAGCTGGAGCAGGCTCCTAGAGACCCCTTGCTGTGCCAGCCAGAACCCCTTAAGATACTGGGTTGTGGGGATCCCCTGGGGACCGTGGGGCTGGAATGTGGGACACTCTGGGACAAAGGGGTTAGCACCAACCAGTGGAGAAATGTCACAATGTCTTGACAACCAGTCGAGCCATACCCGTGGACTATCCAGGGCCACGTGGGCCAAAGGAGGAAAGTCACTTCCCACTTGTGGCTCTGTGTTTCGGTGTATAAACTTGGTAATCAAGCACCTGACCTTGTGAGATTTGCACTGAAGTTCAGGAGTCTGGGGTCTAAATTTCTCAAATACATGTTAGATGTTAAGTAGGTTCTTTATTTTCCTATCTATCTCTCTTAATCCTTTCCATTTTTAAGAGCACCCTTTGCTGTCACTCTGATGACGTTTATTTATGATCTTCTCCAAACCTGCCACGACACTAACACCTTTAGTCACAATACGGATTCACACTCAATGCTCTATGTTTAGCAACTATCCAAGAAGGATCTGAGTCTGCATTTAGCCCTAAATAGCTACAAATAAGGGAGTAGCAGCAGCATTCCTTCAAAAGCCTTTTTAGGAAGTGTCGTGCCAGGGGTGGCATGACATGCCGGAGCGGCAGGTGAGGAGAACGGCTATAAGTGAAGAGGAAATTAAGGAAGTAACTGATGAAAGAAACTGAGTTGTGTACTATAGAGAAGTTTCCCCCCTTCTTCGAGATGGGTTGTAAGGAAACATTTCAGCGTGTTTATCTGTCTGCCCAACCCTATTTAGCGAAAAATGATTGCTCTTTGCTTCTTGTTACCATGCTCAGCTGATACTATGGCAACCAGGCTGCATAAAAGGGGAAAAGGGGGGGGTAGATGCTGCTTAGCAACTTGAAGATTTTTAAAAGGCAAGTACTCATTTCAACAGCAACAGTTTTTAAAATGCCAGTTTTGAAGAGAGAAAAGAGAAGAACATTAGAGAAAGCAAACGAGAATGACACAGTAGAGGAATTAAACCAAAAAAAAAGAAAAGACAGAGAGAGACATCTGCATGACACCTTTTCAAAGCTCTTTTGTGTACATCCTTATAGGAATTGTGGGAGCTTGGAGAAACTGAGGCTCACAGGGGTGAGCGATGTCCTCAGGGCTGGCTTGCCAGTCGGGGGCAAGGCTGGGACTAACATGCAGACAGCCTGATTTCTAATTCTACACTTTTAATGGCCCCATGCTTGGAAAAAGAAGTAAACAGGAAATCTGAGAAAGGGAAAAACATGAAACAACGTGAAACTGTCAATAATGTGAAAAGAGATGGGCATCTATTTTTCAGGTAGAAACTCAATAAAAAGGGCAAAAAATTCACTTGAATGTATTTTCAGAATTAAGTTCAAACTATGAAGTGTCCTCTCTGTAATTCATTCATTCATTCATTCATTCATGGCAAAATAAAAAGGCACCGATGATAATGCATTCCTTGAATGAGCCGGAGGTCGGCCATTTCTGGAACACTGAGCATCTGGAGGAATTCCTGGGCAGTGGAAGGATCCAGTGTTGAGGGGGTGGAGGGGAGGGTACAGTGCAGGAGAGGAGGGGAAAGGAGGGGAAGGGAAAGTCTTGCCCTGACTTGGGAAGAAACCCCCTGAGTGGAAAAAACACGTCTCAAGGTAGATGACCACGCCATTTCAACCTGGACTACGTAAATATAAACCAAAGATGGTTCAGGTTCCAACTCCCACTCTTCACCGGCTTACAGTACATTTCCCAGCTTCTCTGTCGCCCGGGCGGAGGAATAAAATGCTAGATGGCTTAAAAAACAGAGCTCAAACATGGAGTGATTGCGGTGCTGGGCCTGATTGGAGTGTCCAATAACAGGCAACGACGACAATAAGAAAACTTATGTTGGGCTAATGCACGGTCTCTGAGCCAGAACTTGATAGAATGGGCTGCTGTATGTTACTGTGCCCTTTCCTGATCAGCTCAGGATTTAAGAGATGCCATTCAAGTCAGACCAAAGGTCTAAATTAGAGCTGACCTTTTTCAAGCCAGCAGAAGTTTTGCCTGTGTTTTGGGCGCTCCATATGAATGAGGGTAGGGGCACATGGATGAGAACAAGAGGGCTGGCAGCGTTCCCTGCTGCTTAGTGGTGTTTCCACGTGTCCATTCCACAAGCACTAACGCAGGGCTACTGCATGCTGGGCACGGGGCAGGGCCTGCTGGTCTCCTGGCTCTCCCATGTTCTGCAGCCCTGTAAGGAGAGGACCCGCAGGGCCGAGTGCTTCAGGCTTCCTGATCCTGGTGCCCACCTCCCAGGAGAGGCCATGGCTGCCTTCCTGATTAATAACATGGTGCAGACAAGACAAGTGCTGCTTTGGGTTCCAGCAGTCACAACCAAGTGACTCGCATGCTCATGTCCTCATTGTTTCTACTCACTCTTAATTGCCAGGACGCAGAGGCAGTGAAAACAGGAAACAGGCTGCCTTCTCCTGTATGCACAGCTAGCTCAAAGGGTCCAGGTGGTCTGCAAGGTTCCCGACTAACCGGATGTCACCTAGCATTAGTTTTAGAGAGCCAAGAGTTTGGAGGGTGGGGGGTGGTGGAGTCTCTGGTCTTACTCCTAATTCAATAAATATGAAATGAGTGAACTTCTGGGTTCTAGCTCTAATTTTGCCATCAGCTCCCCCAGGAGGTTTTTCCTTCCCCCCTATATACTCACTATGTGCTCCAACCACTCTGAATTCCTTAGGAGCCCCAAAGATCTGTCCCTACGTGCATTCACACTGTCCCTTGATGTGTGACAAGGTGCTCACCATCTCACAGGGCTGCACGCTCTGCCTCCGACCCCTGCAATTGTTGATAGTTACCACTGACATTGATGCAGTGTTTTAAAATTTTTAAATTCATTATCTCATTGAATAGAAAAAAAAAAAACCAGTGGGGGGCAGATATCGATATCCACATTTCATAATAAAGATCAGAGAGAGGAAGTAACTAAGCTGAGTCCCTCCAACTTCAACTCATCTGGTGACTAGTAAGGAGCTAGTAAGGTTTGGGATAAGGTCCAACTCCAAATCCCCTGTTCTTTAGAGGATTTGGAAACCTCCTTTTCTTGCAGCTTCCACTAATTAAACCTAAACCCACTTTATAGAGCAAAGCAAACCAAATAAACTCACTCTCAAATATTGGCCCTTCAAATATTTGAAGGCAGCTACTGTGTGCCCTCCAGGACTGTGTTTCTCATACCTCAAAGTGCACAAATGTCGGGCACCGTGGTTCATGCCTGTAATCCCAGCATTTAGGGAGGCCAAGGCAGGAGGGCTGCTTGAGGCTAGGAGTTTGAGATCAGGCTGGGCAACATAGCAAGACCTCATCTCTACAAAAAATGTAAGAAATTAGGCAGGTGCTGTGGCATGCTCCTGTAGTCCCAGCTACTCAGGAGCCTGAGGCAGGAGGATCTCTTGAGTCCAGGAGTTCGAGGCTGCAGTGAGATATGATCATACCACTGCACTCCAGCCTGGGCTACAGAGCATGACCTTGTCTCTAAAAAATAAATAAAATAAAGTGTGCAGAGATCACCTGGGGAGTGTGTGAAACTGCAAATTGGGATTCGACAGTTCTGAGGTGGGGTTCTAACATGCTCTCACGGCACTATGAGTACCCCGGCTCCCACCCACCTCCTCCCAAATCTAATTGCTCAGAGGAGAAAAAAATTATATACAGTCTTTCAAATTAAGGAAGAGACTTGCGACATCTTTCTTGTTTCCAGTTCGCCAGCATTTATAAAACTGGCTGACTTACATCAAGCATTTAATAAATCCCGTAGAATATGTGTGGACAGACGAGAGGCAGGAACAGTAGAATAAAATATCTCCCCTTCCTCATCCCAGCCCCATCCTTGTTTTAGAAAGGGCATCTGCCTCTTAGAGATTACTAAACTTATCTGAATAATACAGTCATCGTCTTTAAATTGGAAATAAAAATGACTCGAGGTGCTGAAGACATCAACTGGGAAAATGAATCCAGGTGCCTGGCACCTAGATGCTTAACGCATGTGACTGTCGCCCCCTCAACCAAAGGCGAAGCAAACAAAGCAAAATCTAAAAAACACGTGGACACCTATCAGTTGCCAAAACACTGTGTTCTCACTTAAACGAGACAGGAAAAATTGCTTCTACTGAAAAGAACACGACGCGAGACGGGCTCATCAGGCCTTTCCCAAGGGGCCAGGAACGCAAAGGCGGCTGCGGGGACCGCGGGGAGTGCTTTGCTGCCCCCTGCTGGACGGAACGCCCCACCCGCGCCAACGTGTCTGGAACCGGCGCCGCAGCTCTCTGGGGACCCACGTCTCTGCCAGCAGGTTATGCAACACCACACTGCAGCCAGAGCAGGTTTGGGAAAAGGAAATCACTGAGTTCGTGGCCCTTCGATCAAACCTGGGATAAGAGGAAGGGAGGGCAAGAAAAGAGCATGTGCCTTGCCAGCCTTGCAGGCGCTGGGCAATGTAAATGAACTTAATCTGCACAGGAACCCTATAAAGCAAGGACAATCCTCCTGCGTAGAGGATGAGAAACTTAAGGTTCAGGAGAGATTGGATAAATCACCAAGGGGAACATAACTCCGGCAGATTTTGAATTAGGGCCATTTTGATTTCAGATACCAGGTTTCTATACCTGCAGGCTCTGCCATTAATCAGCTGTGGGAACTGGACCAAATGCACTGGGTCGTGTTGCGCCCCTGTGCCCTTCATTTGTGGAACGAGGGGTTGACTGAGGTGAACTGCATCAAGCCTTTTTTGCTATGTGCTGTTGTTACATAGAAATGGGCTGTTGGATGATCCCCCCGGAGGGACTGAGCATTCGTCATCATGCAAAGCTATTGGGGGCCAATGCCCGTCCCCACCGTGCAGCGCGAAGCATGCCAGGTTCCCTGCTCGGCTTCCATCTTCTTCAAAATTGTGTCAAGGCTTAGAGCTGTGTTCTCTGAACTATCCTTCAAGTTTTAAAAATCTGACCATCGGGGAAATGTTCTAAAAAGCCACCCTTGCCTGCCCCAGGTACACCGTTTATGTTGCTGAGGAAAGAATATTACAAACTGAGCAAGTTTACCCCACGCTTATCAGGGGCCAGGAGAGATGCACATTTGTATGTTCTTCGGGGAGCATCTCTGAGGTCCCACTGCATGAGCTGGTGGTACCATTTCCTGTTTTCTCAGGCAAACTTGTTCTCAATCTGAACCATTCCTGGAGGAGTTTCAGTTTGGTTCTTTCCTGGAATGAAGGGAGTGAACATTTCAGTCTTATCTAGTTTGGATACTGACTTCTGACAGTCTTCTATTATTCTTCATTGGAATCTTCAGCTCATAAAATATTTTAAGTATCTTTTCCCCCCATGTGGCTATGCAGCATTTCTGCCTCTTAGACAATTGAACAGGAAATTTCATATTTAAAAATGCACAAACTGGAGGGCACCTTGGAGGTTATGCAATCCCATTCTCTTATTTTATGGATGACAATCTGGGCTATTTGTCCAATAAGGATACTCCTCTAAAAACAACATAAAGAGATGACTGAGCATCTTTTCCCAGACTTTGGATGGTACCTTTCATACATTGGCAGGAAGCCACGAGGAAAGCTGAGTCAGCACAGAATCAGGACAGGCAGCAGAAAGTTAGGATGCAGCCCGTTTATTGTATGCACCAGCTAAAAATGTTAGGTCTAGAGCTAAAAATACATCAGTACCTTTTCCACAGCTCTCTCTCTGGATGAATATGGTGCCTGGAGAGCTACTCTGGTCTTGCGAAAGCACTACACTTCACATTATCTAAGAAGGCCCAAATGATGTCCACCCCTGAACTGATGATAAAATACTCATCAGACCTCCTTAGTCAGAGGCAACCATGCTGCAGCCAAAGACCGTATCTGGCAGCATTTCCAGCCTTGCAGCACCCGCCAAGCATAATTGAATGTGAGTATGATAAACAATGATGGACCACTGACAATCTGCAATGCTGTCAGGACAAGGGTTCCCAGCTGTGTTGGAATTACAGTGAGAGACTGGGAGGCCGGCTACGTGCCCCTGAATGCTGTCATCTCAGTTTAGAGAAAACTCCTATTCCTATGCTCTTCAAAATAATAATAATAATAATAATAATAATAATAACCATTTCTCTCTCTCTCTTTTTTTTTTCCCATCCACTATTTTCCCTATTAACATGGGGCTTCTGTGTTTCGTCTTTTATTTCACACCATCCAGAGCAGTGAAGAAACTATACAGGAACAGAATCGGGCTGGCACAGGGTCATCCTTCTTCAGCTGGGGAATGTGCAGCCCCTGGGGCTTGGGCCTGAGGAGTGGGAGGGGTGTCAGGAAGTCCCACCGTGAACTTGGCCCATGTTCCAGGAGCATATTTATAACTCATCGTTTTCTGAGGGGAGGTGAGGGGAGAGATGACACAGAAATATTATGGAGTAGCAAGTACATTTTGCATGGATTTTTAAGACAAAGCACAAGATTTTAAATTTTGTTTACATTTTTAAAGATTCGTGTAAATTTTAAACAAGATTCCTGTTTGCACCTGGTTGTATCCTGCTACTGGCCTCTGACGTCTTGAGGGCCCACATATGGAAAATATAAAATTACATATTTCATCCCATCTAACTTTTTGCCTTGGAAATACGGTTATTATTATACTACTACTATGATGATGACCACTTCTACTTCTTCTACTACTAATTAGACCTACTACCACTACTAATTCTACTACTAATAATAAAATATGCTCTCTCCTTTTTTTTTTTTTTTAAGTTGGAGATGGCCCAAGACTTCAGGAGTGGGGGGGTTGGGGGGCCTTAAGAACTACTTAAGAGCTACTAATGGCTAAAAATAATAATAATATTACAGACCAAATTTGCCGACATAGTTTCAGTGTTTTCATAGTGACAGCCATCACTGTTTTCAACCTTGTTTCAAGTTACTCGAGGTGTATGCTAACGTTTGCATGACAAGACCAGGGCAGATGGACAAGGCTACTCATGGCCAGTGGCCTTCGGTGGGGGAACCAGCCCCCTGGGTGCACCCCTTCTTCTCCTCCTGTACTACCCTAGGTACTGAAGGGACCAGTATCATACATGTGACCCATCTGTGGCATACTGGGCAAGATCTTGTGGCTTAAACACTTATAACAGTTTTCCATTTATGAAAACAAAAATCTTCTCCTTGGTCTGATTAATCCAAGATGTGGAGGCACTTTGACTGATAGAGGTTTGAATGTGCCAGTGCTGACACGGAGGTCTGTTGTTTTCTCCTCTGGGTACTGTGATGCCACTTGCTGGTGTTTCCCAAAAGTTTGATGTTCAGTCTGCTTTTAACTGGAAAAGAACATCATTCATTCATTCATTCATTCAACAAACACCTACTGAATGCCTACCAGGTGTTATGCACTCTGCTAGGTGTATAAGGATGAACAACCACCATGTTCCCACCCACCATGGAACTTTCCATCTCGAGAGGGGGATGGATGAAGAAGCAAATGCACTGCAGCATGACTGGAGGGACAGAGTGAGACACTGCACCTGGGGGCAGATTCTAGGCCAGATCTGGGGAACCGCAAAGATCTCCAGCAGGGAGTACAGTGTCTACGCTAAGAGCTGATTAGGCAGACAAACTAGATGAGGGAGGGGAAGAAGGGTGCAGGCAAAGGCAGCAGGAACTGGAAACCACCAGTTAGTGCTGAATGGTGGAATATTAGGAAGGCAGTGGAAAGACATGAGTCTGCAGTTCTGGCAAGGGTGATGTGATACAGTAAGAAATACGTAATGGATCTTGTCCCGAGTTCCTGGCACAGAGCTCCCAAAACCCTTGCAATTTCCTGAGTGATAGGGGTGAGAGGAATGTTTTCACTATTCATGATAAGCCCCTTACAGCCATACCTGAATTTATGTTAATGAGACGGCTGGTGGCTGGGAGCCCCCAGATAGGTTCAGGGTAGGTCTCGTTGCCAGAGAAACCAACCAGGGGGTTAGAGGATTGGACCGCTCAGCCCCATCGCTGACCTCCACCGAGGGAGGTTGGTGAGAGGTTTGGGTAGCCTGGACTTGCAATTGGCATCTGCAGTGTGTTTGGGGTCAGGGTGGGGGGCTCCCAGGGCCTGCATTAACTCCAGGCAGTTAGTGTCTAACTTGAACAGAATTGTAGGACACCTAGATGGTATCCAGAAAGTTGGAGAATTGATTGGTGTGAGGAAAAACTCCACACGTTTGGTGTCAGAAGTGTCATGGGTAAAAACAGTTCAGAGGTGGGAACTAGAATCTGCTGCATCAGTGATGTCCCGGCCCAGAGGACCTGGGCCTTGGCTACATCAGGGGCAGACTGTATTGTTTTGGGCCGGATAGGTCAGGCCCATCTCCACTGTCACCGTAATTTATGATCTGGTTTCATCAGGGGCTGTCCTGTAGATACACTTTCAGCTGCTGGGCCTGTGAGACTTTGTGTGAAAAAATGTAAGGCTGCTGGTAGCTGGATTAACGGCATCCACTTTTCTCCAAACTGAGACATACAGCCAAGGCTGTGGCCTTGCTGTCCTCACCCAGGCTGAACCGAGGGAGGGAAGGAGGTCTGATATCTAAGCTGGAACCCTGCCTCAGGGGAAGCAAAGCACATGGGCAGGGCCAGGTTGCTCCCATATTTGCTGTCTGAAATGCATTCCTACATCTTCATGATCTCAACGGCTCTTATCATAACGTGTGTGTGTGTGTGTGTGTGTGTGTGTGTGTGTGTGTATGTAGGTGTGTGTGACAGAGAGCGGGAGAGAGAAAGAGAGAGCGGGAGAGAGGGTCTTCCTGTATTGGGAAGTATTGAGACAACAAAAAATCCCAAAAGGCCTGAACATTCCTGCTCACCTATATCAGGGTCAATCCCAAGAAACTAAAGCAGAAACCTGAAGATTAAAGAGAGAAAATACAGTTTGAATAGAGCAGGACAGCATGTGCAAAGCCATCATTGTGTTGATGCCGCAACCTGTTCCCCACCTGATTTGGGGGGAGCCATGGTCAGGTTTCTCTCCAAACTTGACTTTTTTCACAGCCAGCATTAATTTATGAATGTTTATTGTCCCCTTCTTCCTTTACTTCTGGCCTTCAACAAATATCGTTTGAGAATGTTCTATGCACCAGATACTACGTCAAGAGCTGGCGATAACCTCCTATGCTGCTGGCGGGAATGTATATGGTGCAGCCGCAGTGGGGAAGAGTCTGGTTGTTCCTCCAAATATCACACACAGAGTTACTGTAAGATCCAGCAATTCCACTCCTAGATATACACTGAAGAGAAATAGAAACACATGTCCACACAGATGTTTGTACGTAATCCCAGTGTCTATCAACTGATGAATGTGTAAATAAAATTTGTATATATGCATATGAAATATTCTTTGTCAATAAAAATGAAGTATTGATACATGCTACAACATGGATGAACCTTGAAAACATGTTAAGCGAAAGCAGCTAGTTGGAAAATAATTCCATTTATATGGAATAATTGTATATTCCATTTATATGAAAGATCCAAGATAGGCAAATCTGTAGAGACATAGAGTAGATTAGTGGTTGCCTGGGGCTGGAGGGGGGGAGGGGAAATTGGGGGGTGATGAGTAAGAGATGTAGGGTTTCTTTTGGGGGTAATGGAAATGATCCAAAATTGACTGTGGTAATGATTGCACAACTCTGTAAATATACTCAAAACCACTGAATTATCACTTTAAAAGGCTGAAAAAAATATTAAAAAATGTTCTAGGATTAAAAAAAAAAAAAAGAGTAGGACTTGGATTCTATCCCAGAAGGTTTATTCTGTACCAATTCTCATTTGTTTCCCTTGTGGGACACTTTTAGAAATATAGACACCAGAGCTTCACATCAGAACATTGGAATCAGAATGCATAGATCTCTATATAGCTATATAGACCTATGTATAGCTTTATCTATCCAGCTAGCTAACTAGCTATGTAGACATATATGCATTCTGAGATATGTGTGTATATGTATTTCCACAATTGACTCTGATGCATAGGTACGGTTACACCTCCACTCATGTGCCTTCTATCAAAAAAAAAAAAAGTCTCCAAGTAACTGCCACTTTTGGAAGACTTGGTAGCAATAGGAACTTTTATTCACTTTCTTTTCCAATTTTATTCACCTTGCCTGCCTTCAACACAAGTGATATTTCACAAAACCTGCCACTATTTTCTTCTTCACTATACTACTTTTCTTAGCTTTTCAAACTAGTTCTGAGTTGTACAGTGATTCCTGGGAGAAAGAAGGAAGAGCAAATGGATGGAGTAGTATCCCAGCATCATGTAGGTCTTGGAATCTGAATCAGTTGTGAATACCACAGGTTTTATTAAAATTTGAAATCAGAATGGTGTGTGTATGTGTGTGTGTGTGTGTCTGTCTGTATTGTGAGTATAGAACACAGCCTAATTCCTGTAATGAAATACTCAGAATATTGACTCTGTTTGTCCTAAGATACATAGATCAATCCTAACCTTAGTCTTGGATACTGGCAAAAGTTTAGATTCAGCCTGAAACTTTGATGATGTTGTTCTTACCTATATGGTAGAAAAAGAGAGAAGCAAGGATTAAAAAAAAGAAGAAAGAAATGAATATGTTAAGTAAAAACAGCTTACTTCCAGTTTCTCAATTCCATTGTTTGTAACTTCCATTTTAAAAGCTGTGAAAACTCTTAAGAAACCACAGGGCAGGAAGATAGGAGAAAATCGAGATAGACTTCTGTGTGCAATTTTCCAAGAGAAGAGAAAAATTGTAGGTGGCAATAAAAAGAAAGGTATGTCATAAGGAGAAGAAGGAGGGGGATTTGGACCTGGACTAAAATGTGCTGCTGGAAAATGTGTATTATCAAAATTGACATTAGAAGAAGTAGAAATCCTAAACAATTCAATTATCTTGGAAGCTCTTACAAACATTACTGAAGCATTACCTCCCAGAACAGTTTGATAACTAATTATCTTTAGGTGAATTCTTTCAAGTCCTTAAGGATGCAATTCCTATTTTTCATAAATATTCCCAGAGCATGGAAAAATGCACACGGATTTAGACTATCCCAATTTATTTTATGAAGCCACAATAATTCTGTTAATAAATCCCAAAACATCTCTCTCATTCTCCATCTTTTCCTCCCTCTGTTATTTCCTTCCTCCATTCTCTCACACACAAATATAACCATTGACCAAAATTAACTGACAGCTCAAAGGATTCTACAAAAGTCCCACCAAAATATTAGAAAATTAGATCTTTAACAGATAGTAAGATAATAATTCACTATAACCAAAAACATTATCAAAGTGTAAGATAAGAAAACCTGATGATATTCCCTGTTATATTAATAAGTCATATAAGAAAAATCCCTGTAATATAGATATAAAAAGATATTCAATAAAATTTGAAAACCATTCCTTCTTAAACAATAAAGAGGAATGGAAGCATACTTCTCAAAAACATAAAGAGCATTCTCCTAAAATCAACAGGCATCAGCATATTTAACAGTGCAAACTAGAGCCCTTACTACTAAAATCAGGTCCTAGAGTAATGAGCACACTATCATTATGATTAATTAATAGTATTTTGGAAGATATGACCAATGCATTAATTCATGAAACTGAACTATTCTTTGAAAAAGAGTAAAAAGTTATAATTACTTGCAGGATATGGAAATTATCCAAAATAAATCATAGATGCTCTTCAGAATACATAGAAAAGAAAATAAAGGGAATAGGTATGAACCAGTGTAAAAAAATGCATTTATTTTTTACATACATCATCAAAAATTTAAAATATAAAGAATAAATATCAATTCATACTATCAATAAAATCATAAAATATGTAGAAATAATGTTGCATCAGAAATACATAAGACTTTTACAAATATGTGATACTAAGAATTAAATAAATGGAGAAGCCTATATTTCTGGATGGGCAGACAATATCTTAAAGCTTTAAAGCCTTTTACCAAAATCCAATTCTAAAATCCAAAGATTTTCTTTGTAATTTATTAAAATGATCCTATACTGTATGGAATTGTTAATAGGTGAAAATAACAAAGAAAAAATTGAAAGAGTAAAACAATGACATCAAGCTAAACTTGCCCCCCAAACAAAAACATACTATGAATTACAATAAATAAATCCGCTTGCCACTATTGAAAAAAAAAACAGACAAATGAAACAGAATAATATCTTATAGGTTCATTGTCTAAAAGATGTAAATAACAATAGAGAAAATATCTTAAAGCAACAGGGAATCAGTTATGCATCAGTTGTTGAAATTAGCTAAAATTAGGAAAATTAGTTTGGCAGAAGTCACAAGTTGCTACCCAATATCTAGTCTCCCCTTCTTTCTTAGCAACAGAGACTGGAATTTTTAGGCATGGTAATGTGTCTAGTTATAAGACCCCATATCCAGCCTTCCCGTGTCTGGCCGTAGTCCTGACAGTAATCCTAAGCAATGAGGTATGAGTGGAGATGCTGTGTGGAATTTTGAGAAAGATTGTTAAAGGATGCTGCCTCGGCCAGGAGTGCATCCTTTTGTTTTCCTTTCTTCCTCTTTCCTCCGCTGAAATATGGAAATTATGACTGAGCTTTAATATCTACATAAGCCATAGAGGACCTTAAAAAGACAAATCATTAACTGGCCTACACACACACACACACACACACACACACACACACACGCACACACACACACACACATCTAACTGGAAAAAGAATTAGTATCTGGAATATATAAAAAAGACACATGAATTCATAAGAAAAGAAAAATAATAATATAGAAAATGGACAAAACTTTGACCAAAGGAGAAACACAAATAACCAATTAAAATATAAGAAGATTTCAATCTTTTTAGTAATCATGGAAATGCAAATTAAGACCACAGTGAGTGATCTCTTCATACCATCAGATTGGTAGATATTGAAATGCTTTATGAATTCCAAGCATTGGTAAGGATGGTGAGCCCGCAGGAAATTAATGGTACAAACAATTGGAGAAACATTTTGGCATTATTTAGATATTTGGAGAAGCACTAAGCACTAAGAAGATCCCCTAAAATCTGGCATTTTCACCCTTAGATGTGACAGATAAGAAAAACTCTTGAACATTTGCATCAAGGGTCACATAAAAATACTTGTAGAAGCCTTATCTGTAATAGGTAACACTGGAAACAACTGCGATCATCAGGAGAAGGAATAAATAAATGTCATCTATTCTTACAGTAGAATATTAAACAGCAGTGAAAATGAATTTCAGTTGCAAACATCAACATAGATGGATCTTAAAATTTAATATTGATTGAAAACACCAAATCATAAAAGAATATATAGAGTGGATTCTAGTTACGCAAAAGTCAAAAATATACCAATCTGAACAATGTATATTGCATAGGTGGTAATACTATACAGAAAAGCAAAATAATTTTATCTTCTTTTTGCATTTCTTTTTTAGTCACCAGAATCCTAAAGTGGGTATTCATCACCTATATAATCAAGAAAAAAGGTTTTGATGAGCGTTGCTCAAGCGGAGGCCTTGGCACTTCCACACTTTCATTCCCAAGGTTTCCTTTCCTATCCTTCATCCTGGAATCCCTACCAAGACTTCTTACTTCCTCTTTCTCTTTCTCCTCCTTTCCCTGAGGTTTATTTCTTTTGGCCACCACCTGATGATCTGGGACTTTGGGAAGTCTTGGTTTTCATGCTACCTCACTGGGAGGCAGCGAGTTGATGAGGAGAGAAGTCACTTGTCGGACTGATTTGGGGAATGGAGTGTGAATGGGAAATGAAATACATTCCTGGCACAGAAACATTGATATTCACAGAGGTGACTTCGGGATCACACAACATCGTGTCTGAGATCCATACCTTTGAATTACAAGAGATTTTGTGTAAAATGAGAACAATTGCTCTTCCAACTGCCCTTTCCATTTTTCAGATTACGTCAGGGTCTATTTTGCATAAAAAAGCTTGTCCTATTGCTTTAGAAGCAGGAAACTTAAGATGCTTAAACTAATCTTGCCCTTGCTATGAATCTCAGCAGTTTGAGGCTTCACTTACCACTGATAGGAATCTGCATCATCTCTTCATGGAAGTTGTCTCATTACATGTGAAGTTGGAATGAATGCCTAACCGTGCTACTACATCCTTGATCTTGATATATTGTTGAGTGTTTTTGAAATATTTAAATACATTTGTAAGTTCTTTTAAGCACATCTTAAGGAGTTCTTTTACATTTTTGAGGACTTCTATTACTGCAGGAGTTAAAATACATAAATTAGTAGGCACAAATTAGTGGTTGACAACCAAGGTGATTTTGCTCCCCAGGGGACATTTGGCAATGTCTGCAGTCATTTTGGGTGACCCCAACTGGGCCGTAGGTGGGCATGTAATGAGTGGAGGCCAGGGAAGCTGCTGAACATGCTACAACACACAGGACAGCCCCCACAACAAAGAATTATCCAGCTTCAAGTGTCAGGAGGGAGGAGCTTGCAAATCCCTGGTGTAGACTTACAGTGAAGATAAAGCTTCATTGTATGCAAGCCTTTTTACTTGTTCTAAATATTAAAGTCTTCAATAATGCACATCAGCTCCATTGCTCCTTCCTTAGGCGACAGCCTTCTTTTCTTGCCGAAGTTAGCCAAATGGGTCAAGGCTATTTGTGTCTCTCGGTAGTCGAACGATCCTTTACCTAGTAGAATGCCTTATTTGAGACTTTCCTTTGGCCCCCACTACTTCATCTGTTGGCTCAGATGGTAACCAAATTTAGCTGCCTGACTCTCCAGGAGTCACAGAGCTAAATGTGTTTCATGTTATATCACTGAGGAAATCGGGTGCAAAGACGGAGTATGTATCAATGTCACAGTGATTAAGGATTTCACTTTTTCCTTCAAAATCTAAACATTTTCATTTTCGGAAGCAATCTAGTCATGTTAATTTTGGATAATGAATGAAAAAAAGTTCCAATTTAAAATAACCAAAAATCCATGCCAGTGTTGGTTCTTAGACTACAAGTGAAATAGTCAGAGTCCCCACAGTGGCTTCAGAAAGACAGTTACACTCAGCCTGAAAAATCAATTCTTTTAATTAACTCTTTTAAGAGATCTGGCAGAATGTTTGTCTGGTTCTCAGTGAATTGAATACTGCAGATCATGGAAAATACACCAGAAGGTCATTAAAGCATTGTCTTGTACATTCTTATGACCACTGGTTGGGCAATCATTAAAAAAATTATTATGCAAAAGGTTCACGGGACAGTTTATTAAAATAATGGACAGTCCCATGCTTTGCCTTTAGAGATTCAGATTAATAGGTCAGGGATGGAAGCCCAGAATGTTTAACAAGCACCCCAGGTCAAGAAATCCTGGTGTAGGATGGCATGCTTTTATTTCTTTACTCGCCCCATCAGTAAGTTATTAAAGGACTTTCTCTCTCATGCCTGTCCTTTAGTTCAGAGATCACTAATAATGATTTAAAAGAAGTAATCTTGATTAACAGCTGCTATGGAAATGGTTGGCCTCAGCACCTGGTCTCTTTTGCCAAGGCAAAATCAAATTGGATGTTACATGGGAAATGCTTTCTAAATTGTAAAGAGGAAAACAAGCCTATTTTCATGTACTCAGCAAATAGCTAGGTAGCTTCTCATACAAGACCTAATGGCATGATTAAGCAGAGAAAGTCTACAGAATATCAAAATGGGACTTTGCATTGTTCACTCTCATTTATTTATTTATTTTTATGCCACTAATATTTTTTTAGTTTTGAAATGCGTGTGCCATTTTGATATATGCATACAATGTGTAATGATAAAATCAGGGTAATTGGGTTATCCATCACCTTAAATATTTATCTTTTCTTTGTGTTGGGAACATTACAATTTTTCTCTTCTAGCTATTTTGGAATATGCATTGCATTATTGTTAATTATAATTTCTCTACTGTCCTTATATGATTTGGATGTTTGGCCCCTTCCAAATCTCATGTTGAAATTCAATCTCCAGTGTTGGAGGTGGAGCCTTGGTGGGCGGTGTTTGGCTCAGGGGGGTGAATCACTCACAAAAGGCTCGGTGCCCTCCCTGAGATGAGTGAGTTCTCACTCTACTAGTTCATGTGAGAGATGGTTCTTTAAAAGAGCGTAGGGACCCCTCCTCTCTCTCTTGCTCCTGCTCTCACCATGTGACACACCTGCTTCCCCTTTGCCTTCTGTCTTAACTGGAAGCTCCCCGAAGCCCTCAACAGAAGCAGAGGCTGGTGCCATGCTTGTACAGTCTGCAGAACTGTGAGTCAAATAAACCTCTTCTCTCTTACTCAGCTTCAGGTATTCCTTTATAGCGATGCAAAATGGACTAACATATGTACTATCAGATACTAGAACTTATTCCTTCTGACTGTATTTTCGTGCCCACGAGCTAACTTCTCTTCATCTCCCCCTTCCCGACTTCCCTCTCCAGACTCTACCTCCATGAGATTCATTTTTTTAGCTGCTACAAGTGAGAACATGCGATGTTTGTCTTTCTGTGCCTGGTCTATTTCACTTCGCAAAATGACCTCCATTAAAGCCTAGAAAACAAAGAAGGTTCAGTAGACACAGACTGACAGTGTCCAACAAGACGAAAAGAACCCCCAATTCACAGAAGTTTTGAGTCCTGGCAGTACATTAACAGAAGGTGGAGCATTGTTCTGAAGACCCAGCAGAAACAAACCCCTCTGCTAAGAGCACATCGACAGGTGTTCCAGTGAGACTCACACATTTGCATTTAGAACCAGAAGGCTCAGGGGCCTCTGCCTGGATGCTAACTAACTATTTTCAGTTCCACTCTGAGACTTATTATGTGCCTGATAATAAGGCATATAATTTAAGTCAAGACCTTAAAGTCTCCAAGATCGTTACCCCCATTTCTGGAGATGAGGATAATTGTGTTCATCTCAGGTATATATTGTGATGATTAAGAGATAATGTGCGAAAAAGAAATGTCTATGCAATAAGGCACCTGCTTTCTTCTGTTTGAGTCCTATGTACCAGCTCACAAAATGGGCCAATGCACAAAATAGACCAGGGTGCCAAATTGTATCTACAATTCAATTCATTATCATACACCAAAGCAGCCACCTGTAATGGCAGTTTGACAAATAGGTACTGGATTTGAATTTGAATACAAACGGCTAGTGCTAAAAGTCTAAATGTTGGCAGTTGAAGTCTTATTTCATTGGTCTGGCTCATTTCTCTGAGTCCCTACTTTACTCTCCGACACACACACACACACACACACACACACACACACACACACACATTCTTCCTGGCTAAGGTAGCCCCGCTTTTACAATAGTGTTCATTCTCCTTCTGATGACTTCATTACCGTCGTCTACCATCTTTTAGCTTCACCGAGACACAGCTGCATCCTAAAATTTGCCAGCAAAAACCTGACCAGGGACTGCACCTAAAGTCAAAGTTGGAGTTAAGAGTGGTACAAAACAGCAAACATGGTGGTCGAAGATTTCCACAGAAACCTTGGCTTTGCCAATTAGTAGATAGCTGTGGGGCCTGCCTGTGTAGGACAGGGCTCTTCCCACCAAGTGTTTTTCTACGTGGAATTATCCCACTATGACATGTGAAAAATAAAAATTGAAAAAAGTTGCTAAATGTGACTATCGTGTAATTGGAACAATTGACAACATTGACGTTTTAACGTATCCAAACGAGGGTAATACAGATTAAGCACATTGAGAGTTTGTATAATTTTTCCAATTATGTTTCATTTCTAGAACACTTTTTAAAAGTCAGATTTATTGAGATATAAATTGCATAATACAGAATTTATTATTTTAAGGGTTTAATTTAATAAATTTTGACAAGTGTATGTGGTCACAAAACCACTACCAAAATTAATAGAGAGAATCTTTTCTCTACCCTCCAAATTTCCATGTGCTGTATTGGAGTCAACCCCTCCTCAGTCCCACAGTACTGGGCAATCACTGATTCCTGACCCTATAGTTTTGTGTAGACTGTCAGGTAAAGGGGATGATGCAGTATGTAGCCTCTATGTCTATCTTCTTCAACTTAGTTTAATGCTTTTGAGATTCATCCATATTGCTGTATGCATCAGTAGTTAGTTGCTTTTTATTGCTGAGTAATATTCCATTGCATGGATGTAAAATAATGTGTTCATCCATTCATCAGTTGATTAACAGTTGTTTCTTGGCAATTATGAATAAAACTGCTATAAACATTTGCAGATAGTTCTTTGTGTAAACATATTTTTCATTTTCTTGGGTAAATGCTCAGAAATGGGATTGCTGGGTTAAATGTTGTATGTTTCACTTTACAAGAAACTGTCAAACCATTTTCTAAATTTGCTGTGAAATTTTGCATTCTGACCAGCAAAGTATGAGATTTTCAGATGCACTGCAACATCTTTAGCCATTTCTGTTGTCAGTTATTAGTTTTAAATATTAGACATTCTAAATACATTGTAGCAATGTCTCCTGGTAGCTTTAATATACATTTCTCTAATGTCACTGATCATCTTTTCATTGGTTTATTTGTCTTTTGTATCTGTTCTTTTGTGAAGTGCCTCCTCAAATCTTCTGGCTGTTCTTTAATTGCATTTTTTAAACTTTTATTTCTTCATATATTCTTTTTTTTTTATTTCAGCATATTATGGGGGTACAGATGTTTAGCTTACGTATGTTGCCCTTGCCCCTGCCGCCCCCCCTACCAAGTCCGAATTTCAAATATGTCCATCCTTCGGGTGGTGC
>NW_012148197.1:3854148-3875177 GCF_000956105.1 Propithecus coquereli | reverse complement strand
TTTCTTTGTGTTGATTATCCATTTTTTCTTGGATATCATTCAGTTTTCTTGCAATCCATGTTTGAAATTCTTCTTCTGTCATTTTAGTGTTCTGAGTTTGGTTAATGTCCATTGGTGGGGAGCCGTTGTTCCTCTTTGGGGGTGTGCTTTCCGTTTGAGTCTTCATACTTCCAGAGTTCTTTCGCTGGTTTCTTCCCATCTGGATCAGTTGTTCCTTCTTGCCTTTAGATTTTCGTTTGGATAATGACACACCCTGTTTAGTCTCCGAGCCAGTAGGTGGTGTTTGTGGGTGAGATTCGACCACACCCTTTATGATGAATCAGTAGATGCAGTGAAAGGGTGTGCAGGATGACCTCCCTGTCAGTAGGTGGCACTTGCAGGGAGGAGCGAGCTGCGGTGCTGTTTTTGGTTCCTGTAGCTAGCTCTTATTCCTCTAGAGAGGCCCTCTTGTGCCTCGGGTGATGGGTGGGGCCCTGGGATTTCCAGGTGTGTCCTTATTCTCCCCCTCAGTGGGAGGAGTGAGTCTGTGTCGGGCTGGGTTGGGTAAGCCTGCCCTCAGCCTCCACCACTGCTGTTAGCAGGGGTCAACTTCTGCTCTTTGTTTCTGTGCAGAGCTGCCGGGAGGGCTGAAATGGCTCCACTCAGCTGAAAGTCTGGGCTTGGGGGCTGGGGCTGTCCAAGACCCGCACTGTGGAGCAGGTCTCGCTCTCCTCCACTCTCCCCCACTCCGTGGCCTCTCCCAGGCCTCTGCCAACAAGCAGGACCTCAGGCCTTCAGATCTCCCCTGGCTGTGACGTGGGCCGTGGGTGGGAGGTTCACTACTCGGGATCGTAGCCTGAGCCGTCCTTATTCTCCCCCTTAGTGGGGGCAGGACCGGGAGTGAGTCTGGGTGGGGCTGGGTTAGATAAGCCTGCCCTCAGGCTCCACAGCTGCTGTTAGCAGGGGTCAAAGTTCTGCTCTTTGTTTCTATGCAGAGCTGCCAGGGAGGGGCTGAAATGGCTCCACTCAGCTGAAAGTCTGGGCTTGGGGGTGGGGCTGTCCAAGACCCGCACTCTGGAGCAAGTCTCGCTCCCCTCCAACCTCTCCCTCTCCATGGCCTCTCCCAGGCCTCTGCCAGCAAGCGGGCCCTCAGGTCGATGGATCTCCCCTGGCTGTGACATGGGCTGGGAGGTTTCGCACCCAGGATCGTAGCCTGAGCTGGGTGCACAGCTCTCTTTTAGGAGGAGGGTTGCAGGTCAGGCACGCCGATCCACCCCTGAAGGCGCACACTCCTCAGTAGGCTCTTTCACAGATCTCTCCTCCGTGCCCCAGGGCAGTGCGATCGTGACCTGGGTGTACGGGGTCTGGTCTGCAGGCCTGTCCCCTGGGCCCTGGAGATCAATCCCTGACCCTGCCAGGAGGAGAGGTGCTGGTCTCGAATCACCTACAGGGCGCCCAAGCTGGATCAATTTCACTCCACCTTGGGATTTGCCCCGCTCTCCTGGAGTTCCCAGGAAAGTAGCACCTGGGCAGGCTGGCGGGTAGGGAACTCGCAGTCTGAGTACCCCTCAGTCTGCTGTAGGGCCCCAAAAGGAAAGGTCCTGTTCCTTAGAGATGCCTCCGTGTGGTGGCTAAATTGTGTTTCTGGGCACGCCCAGGTAGGGAGGGGGAAGGAAAGAATGGAGCACTATGGCGTCTGCCGCTAGGCTCGGGTCTGCGCGCGGGGAGGTGCCCCGAGGGGGCTGGGAGCCCGGCGCTGAGTCCGCAAGAGGCCACTGCTCACTGGCGGCAGCCGTCTCTGGGCTGGTGTCGGCAGGTCTCTCCAGCCTCTCAGGAGCCACCAGCAGTCTGAGATGCAAGGGAGGGGAAGTGAACCGCTCCACCTACCCTCGTCGCTGGTCTCCAAGCCTCTCGGGACCTTTCTCCTTCCAGTTCTCCTCCGCAACGTCTTCCCATGGAGTCTCCTGTAGTTTCAGGCACCCTTCCTTCTGACCCTCACCTGATCTATGTTTCTCTGCTCACTTATTTTTTTCTCTTTCTTCTAAAGTTCGTCTTTTTTGCAGAGACCTTCTGACTGGTGGCTTGTCTCATCCGCCATCTTGGCTCCTCCCCCTCTTCATATATTCTTGATATACATTTTTCAGATATGTAACTTTTAATTATTTTTCCCAGTCTTTGTCTTATATTTTCATTTTCTTAACAGTATTTTTCAAAGAACACATATTTTTAATTTTGATGAAGTCAAGTTAATCAAAACTTTTCTTTTATGGGTTACGCTTTTTGTGTACTATCTAAAAAGATATGTTCCAAACAAGATTACAAATATTTTTCTCCTATGTTTTCTTCTAGGAATTTTACAGTTTAGCTCTTACTCTTAGGTCTATAAGCATTTTGAGTTAATTCTTATCTATAATATGAGATATGTATTGAGATGAATTTTTAAATTTCCATATGAATATCCAGTTCCAGCATAATTTGTTGAAAATTCTCTTTTCCTCAATAAATTACCAAGACACCCTTGTCAAAACTCACATGACATATACATTCAGTTCTCTTTCTGGGCTCTATGCTATTCATGGATCTACATATCTATCCTCATGCCAACTGAAGACCATCTTGATCATTGTATGTATATGGTAATCTCTGGAATTACATAGCGTAAGTTCTCCAACTTTGTCCTTTGGTCTATTCTAGGTACTTTGCTTTCCCATATATATTTTAGAATGAGCTTAGCAATTTCAACAAAAAAATACTGACGAAGTGTTCATTGACATTGTGTTGAATTTATAGGTCAATGTTTTAAATATGGCTTTTACATTTTTACATGATTAAAAAATTAAAAGAAGAAGAATATTTTGTGGCATGTGAAAATTACATGAAATTCAAATTTCAGTGTTCATAAATAATGTTTTATTGGAAAACAGACACATTCATTTGCTTAGATATTGTCTATGGCTGTTTTCACACTACAAGTGCACTATTGAGTAGTTACAAGAGAGACTGTATGATCTATAAAGCCTTGAATATTTGTGATCTGGCCTTTCACAGGAAAAGTTTACTGACCCCTGATGTGTATTATCAAGTTGAGGGCCTTCCTGTTTTCTAATATGGAAAACTGAGCACTGCTTATTTGTGTCCCATACATTTGATATTGTGTATTCATTTACTTAATTCAAAATATTTTCTAATTTGCGACTTCATCTTTGGCCCATTGGTTCACTAAAAGTCCATTGTTCAATTTCCAAATATTTGAAGACTATCCAGATATATTTTCACTATTGATTTCTAGGCTTAATTCTCCCTTTTTATCTCTGCCATTCTTTGTGCTAGTGTTGTCATACATTTTAGTTTTACGTGGTATAAGCCCCACAATATATTGTTACTATTTTTGCTTCGTATCATCAATTATCTTTTAAGGCGAAGGAAGAAAAAGAATGTCTTTTATATTTACCTTCATTTCTAGCCTTTCTGGCACTCTTCACGTCTTTATAAATCCCAGGTCTTCTCAGTTGCATTGTTTCTGATGAGAAAATGCCATCACTTTTATCTTTGTTCCTCTGTACATAAAGTACAACCACTTCCTAAACACCTGTGCCACGAAGAAAGATTCTTTTGGGTCTTTTCACCTGCCTTCAATCTTTCTTGTGATTGTCTTGTGGAACACATTGAAAAGAGATTGCAAGTATATATGAATTACCCTTGTTCTGGGCCTCCTGGCTATACTTAACTTATCCAATTACCTATACTTGGCCTGCAAGAATGTATTGAAATTTTATCTTATTTTTTATACCCACTGTAACCACCTCTTCCTCCTATACTCTGCCAAAGATAATACAGTCCACGTGTCTCATCTTACCTTGGAGGGACTTGGAACTCATTGGAACCCAATTTAATTGGTTGTCGTGCCACCTCACCTTTTTGACTGGCTCAAAAATCGCTCTGATTTTGTAGATGTTAAAGCTTTTTTTCATTATTGGGTTTGGAGCAACATTCTTTTATAGCTTTCTACATCCTAAGTGGAATGAGAACTCTAGCATTTATTTAAAACTGCCTTCAGAGACAGTTTAAGATCAACAGGAAAATCTATCCCACTTGCACCTCTTTTTTAAACCACTTGTGATATATTCCCAGCTTCACCCATCTTAATTCCCTGACTTGGCTCTAAATGCCAGTTTGAAAAGCCAAGTTCACCTTCACACACAGAATTAAGATTTATAGTCTTTGAATATATTAAAAGAATGTGTTACAGGATCTCAAAGAAATTCTTAAAAAGGAGTACTAGAAACATTGGAAAATCAGAATATGTGTTTAGTCCTCAAGTTAATTGCTTTGAAATTCAACAGTTTCTTACACAGAAGAGGGTTTTGATCTGCTTGTTTAAAGGAATCAATTACATACCTCCCTTTCACAGAAAAATCATAGTAATAGTTCTCCAAATGCACAACATCAATAATTCCTTCTTTTATCAGCAAATAGGCATTGAGTTTCACCTAGGGACTGTGTTAGATGAATCCAAATATCAAGAGGACATTTCAACATGGATTTTTCCACCCCAGAGAACAAGAAAATGTGGTGTTGGATAGTTTCGATTATGAGTTAAAATTCCAGAAAATTCAATGTTTGAATTAGTCAATGTTTGACAGTGTCTGTTAGGAGTGCAAAGGACTTCGAAGAATGGATAGAGTGCCCTTGAGAGGTAGGGAAAGCTTCAAGAAGAAGCTTGAGGTGAACCTGGAAAAATGGTTTGCAGAAATACCAACAAAGGGAAGGAGGAGGGGAGCCCTGCAAAAACATGGAGGTGGGGGCTTGTGAATAACTCCACCTGGCTGGTGTGGCATTTGCACATTGGGGGACAGTGAGACATGAAGATAGGATTGGGTCAAATTTTAGGATGCCTTTAAAGGTGAGGCGAGGAGTTTAGACATTTACTACCTATCTCAAGAGAGAGGAAGCCATTGCAGATTTTGAAGCAGGAGAAATGCCAAGATAAAACAAATATTTTAGGAAAATTAAACTACAAATGACATTTGGAGGTTTTAGAGCAGGAAGTGGAGGAGTCTATGTTAGCAATATAGGTATGAGAAATTTGAAATAGAATAATATGCAAATTTCTCTAGAGTTCCATATTTTTATATTGATCTTCTTTTCCCCAGAATTTCTACAATTTTATCTCTACCACTTATTGGCCAATTATTTACTACCTGCATAGTAGTTATACTGTTTTGGCACTTCATATACTTCCTTCACCAAATGACTTGCTAGAACCATATTGTGTATTTATACTTTTTAATGCACCAATATGTCCCTAAAATTGTTTCCTACAGTTGGAAAAGAAGAAAAACGAACAAAATTATTTACATTAATCAGATTAAAGAATCTAATTTTTAAAAAAACCTTAATAAGAGATGTAGAAGCTAGAGGAGATTAACTAAGGAAATTAAATGCATAATGTTATCCTTAGAAAATGGTTTGTTGTAGGTGAAAGGGAAAGTCAATGAGTTAAATTTTAGCTGTGTTGAATTCAAGGATATCCAGCTAAACACATTATGTCAGCTTTTGGAAATAAAGAATACAGGTGAGAAATCAACCACACTTTTACCTATCATTTACCATAGTCTCTTCTTATGATTTTATCTTATTATGGCTTATGGATCACCCACGCTGCTTTAAACAAATGTTTTGTCTCTGTGAATATGGTGAACATAGGATCCATTTCTACTTTATCTTTGATTTCCTCAAAATACTTAGCATCGTGAGTTACACATGGTAAGTTATCAATACACACCGGTTGTATCAATGAAGAGGCTGACAAGTATTTATCAGGGTTTTTCGGCCTTAGCAGTGTTGACATTTTGGACTGAATGGCTCCTTGTTGTACAGGCTGTGCTACATATTTTAGGATGTTTAGCACCATCTCTGGCCTCTATTCACTAGATGCCAGTGGTATTCTCATTCCCTAACTTGTGATAATTAAAATGTACCCAGATATCTCCAAATGTCCCTTGGGGGAGGGGACAGCACAAAATCATCCCTGGTTGGAAAACCACTAGTTTAAATAGATGTAGGATTGGCGATATCATCATTTAGGAGTCATTTGATTACAGATTATATTTTAAGTTCCAAAATGAAGTGGAACACAGAAAAGAAATATCTGATGGCTAAGCAAAAGTTTTGAGTAATGAGTATAAAATTGAGGTTGGGAAGTAACTAACAAGGGAGTTTCCAAACTAGTTACTAATTCTGTAATTCCCTAATTCTTTGTACATGATGTCAGGTCAGCAGTGTCTAAGAGAAATATGTGAACCACAAATGTAACTTTCAATTTTCTAGTAGCCACATTAAGAAAAAGAACCTGATAAAATTAATTTTAATAATATATATTATTTAATCCCATATATCCAAAATATTGCCATTTCAACATACAATCGATATAAAATTGTTGATGAGATATGTACATTCTTTTTCTGTATGAAGTCCTTGAAATTGGTGTGTATTTTACACTTGTCTCCATTTGGTCTATCCATTCCAAGGGCTCCATAGCCTCAAGTGACGACTAGTGGCTACCATATTGGATAGAGTAGGACAATTCAATCAAATTATATAAATGGTTTCTTGTCCCTTTAATTCACATTATTATCCTTTCATAAAGGGATCTACAATAGCTATTGAAATGTCTGATAATTTTTATAAATTTATGATTACTTTATAAGTAGTAAAGGTCATTTTGTTGGTGTAGAGTTTGATGAGTCTTGATAAATGCATAGAGTCATGTTATCATCACCATGATCAGGGTGCAGAAAATTCTCACCACCCGAAACTTCTTTGTGCTGCTCTTTTGTCATCAACTTCTGCCCCACACCTTGCGCCAATATAATTTTTTATTTTTTGGTAATAGAATTCTCCTCTTTGTCAAAAATATTAATAAATTTAGGGAAAAAAGATAGATGGGAACCAGGAAGACAGTAAAGAAAGATGCAACCCTTGACATTTGGGAGAATATTCTTTTCAAAAGCTCATTTGCAATTATAGCTCTGCTTGACTTGAAGTCACACAAGCCCACTCAGAGAGGGGGACATGTGATTTCCCTTCCCCCACATTCATCTGTCATTCTTCTCCCAGAATATTCCAAATGACAGATGGTAAAATTACACCAGGAGAGACCCAGAAGAGGGAGGCAGGGAAGGGCTCCACAGGTGGGAGCCTTTGCACAGACATGGGGATTCGAGAGGGCCCCCACGGGGTGCTAGGTCTTCCTCACACTTCACTTTCCAGAACCTGAAATTTCTCTCTATCAAGGCCTTTTTGATTTATTATGGAGAGAAACCCAAGAACAATATAGCCTTTTAATGCATGTGCAGTTTCTGTAGTGGATGGGCCTGGACTGCTGCTCTCATCGAAGTGTAGGTGACCTGGGTTGTGCCAAACTCCATGAGGGCAGGTGTCCTTGGGCCAATTGACAGCAGTGGCTCTGGCTTTGCTGTGACTCTCAGCATTTCCATTCTGTTCAAAAAGCCTGGTAAGCAGATGGGAAGAGGCATGTGGAAGCACCTCCCTCACATATATGTCACTATTGGCACCCAGGTTGGGAAGAGGAAGGTTGCCTGTTTGCTTGATGTCGTTCCAGGAGCACATTCCTACTGTGCTGCCCTTAGAATCATGTTCCAGAAATAGTTCAGCAAGTCACTCACACACTCATCAACACACAAAGATACAAAATACATACATGCGAGCACGTTACTCTTAGTGCACATTGTTGAACACTTGTCTTTGCAATTTGCAACTGAAACAATGCAATTACATTCCTTAGGATGTCTATTCTAAGACCCCTCCTTAGTATTCTCCATACTTTATCTACTTATCCTAGTATCTATTTTTATCACCCATCCTCCCTTACATAAACATAGGTTTAAAAAATATCAAGAGATTGCAATAACATAAAAAAAGGCACTGACCTAAAGACATATGCACTAATTGGGCAAGTAATTATTTTGTAAAAATTAAAGCAGAAAAACAATTATATAAAAGCAAGGATGCCCTTTTAACTTCATATCTCATTCCTCCCACAATCTCCCAGCAACATGCTCATATTGGAAAATCTGGGGACTGTCCAAAAATCTGCACGTCCGCAATAGATGACTCTCAATTAGTTTATCCAAGTCATTTCAAGTTTACTACACAGTTTCAACTAAGTCGTGCATCCTCATTGGTATGCGCTTTAAAGGGGAAAATGTACTGTTTATTGGAGCTTCTAGGCAAAGAAGACAAAGACTGAAGTAGTGGCAGAGGCAATAGCATAGGTTCACAAATTCCCATTTTGTTTTCCTCCTAGGAATGTAGGAAGTAACTTTTTCCCAGGCTCCCTTGCCGATTGAATTCTGGCTAATGAGATATGGACTGGGAGTGTCGTGTTCCATTTCCAGACATAGCCCCTAAATCCACCCACCCAAACCACCATCCATGCTCCTTGTAGGTCAACCTGATATAGGACATCCCATGAGGACTCTAAAACCCCTGAGGGTGGTGTAGCCACATAGTGGAAGCAGCCTGGGTCCCTGCTTGAGTGTGGAGCAGACCCTCTGTCCCCAACCCATTAAACCACGTTGGACTGTGAGGGGACCAAAAAAGAAAACTCTATGAGTCACCTTCTAGAGGTGTTTGTAACAGCATTTTTCATTTCCTGATCAACACAGGTACCAATCACCTGACTCCCAACTTTCTTTGCCTCTGGTCTTAAGGTAGGTCAGTTGGACTCCAGGTAGGTGCTCCTTTGGGTTAGATGTAGCTGTGAAGGATATGATGCATATCCCTTTTCTGGGACCAGGGGTTGTCTACTGCCCTGTCCGATTTTATCTACTGTCTGATTTTCATTTGCTTGGTTTAGTCTACAGGAAAAATCATTAGGGAAATGTTGGGTCACCTAACATTGCTGTGGCAGACAACAGTTAATCACTTGTTGGTTCTGCAACTGGTTCTCTTGGAAAAATCATATGCATACATAAATAAACACACAAATTTATTATTAATTTTGCTTATATTAAGAATATGTAGCACACAATTTACAAATAATAATCAAAAATATAATATTTGTATTATCAATTTTATACAGCCAATTGACTCTCACAGAATGCTTTCGTTGACTTTTGCCAAACTCTCGCATCCATAGCTAACTTATTTTTGCAATTCAACCATGATTTGACAAACAGAGGTGCATCCCAAGCTGCTAACTCTTTTCCTAACACATCTATTGTCATTACGTGATAGATGGTCTACTGTTAAACAATTTGTCACCCTCAAACAAATTATATTCATTAAACTGAAACTCCTTTCAATTTTAACACTACATATATTGGGACTTCATTTATTCATATTTATGAATTATAAGAGTAACATTTTTGCTGAATTGGATAATAGTTTTTGCATACTGGAAGAATATTTTCTGAAGTTTTTATGGTAGTCACGATGTAATGACTATATAAATGACAGCTTTTTATGTTTAGCCTGTATTATTAACATTTCTTCCATCAAATTTTTAAGTCTAGACCAGGGATTGGCAAATGTTTTCTGTAAGGAACCAAATATTAAATACTTTAGGATTTGTGGGCCTCATGATCTCTCTTGACACTACTCAGCTCTGCCATTGTTATACAAAAGCAGCTGTAGACAATATATAAACAAGTGGGCATGTCTGTTTTCTAATGAAATTTTATGAAAAAAGACCATAGGCTGAATTTGGCCCACTGGTTATAGTCTGCTAAACCTTGTCTAGATAATCAACAAAACAATAAAGCCAGCCTTGGTTTGTAGGGTTCGCCAATTTGTGTAGTATAAAAGCTCCTACTGTGGCCAATTTCCAGCTGTTGATGTACTATTTTCACCATATCTATTTCTATTTGCAATAGAAATAACTGCAAGAGCATAGATAACACTAAATGTAATAGAATAATTAGGAAATAACATCAAATATTTATCACCTTTGTTTTTAATATAATTTAAATGTAAGCCTGTATAATTTATTTTTAATAACGGTTGCATTTAACAATTTGCTCACAAAAATATTGAGAATTGAAATTTTTTATTGATACATAATTATATATATTTACGCGGTACATGTGATATTTTGATGCATGCATACAATGTGGAATGAGCAAATGTAATCAGGGTATCCATCACTTCAAGGATTTATCATTTCTTTGTGTTGGGAACATTATAAATCTTCTCCAGCTATTTTGAAATAGACAATTAAATTATTGTTAACTATTGTCACACTACTGGGCTGTTGAACACTAAAACATATTCCTTCTATCTAACTCTATGTTTGTATCCATTAACCAATGTCTCTTCATCCTCCTCTCCTCTCCCCTTCCCAGCCTCTGGTAGCCATCATTCTACTCAGTTCATGAGATTAACTCTTTCACCTCCCATTGAAGATATGCAACGAAATTCTTGAAAATGTATTAATTGGCTCTCACAAGGCAGTATGATCTTATTCTACCACATCACTCGATCCTAAACAGCTTCTCTTCTCCATGGCTATTGCATGAGAGTAGGGGCATATCTGTCACTGATTTACTCTTCTCCCAAAGCGCAGTTAGAGTTGCTGGAAAGTAAATATTATTGAGTCAGTTATCTTGCTCAAAAGATAAGTTTGTCAACACTTAAAACACAAAGCATCCATGGGTTCTTACTCATATGTTTAAAATTATTACAGTTTCATCTTATACGTTAAAGCCAAACATGTTCAATATTTTTCCTTAAACAAAGTATGACTTTAATCCATCCTTATTTAAGGGTAGATATGATGGATTGTGATATGTGAAACATTCTTATACACAGCCGCTTTTATCCTTTTTAAACATCCACCACAAGCTTAGATAATCAAAGACAAATGTAAATGTACCGCAGCAAAAGAGATCCTTCCATAGAAAGTCTATGCACGAGGCAACCTGGTTTAATGAAAAGTGTGCTAACTTCAGAATAAAAAAAGTATAGGTTTAAACCCTGGCTTTGATACCCATTAACTTATCTAACCTCTTTAAGCCTCAGTTTCCTAGTCTGTAAAATGGGTCATAAGGTTGTTATAAGACTTCAATGAGAAAAAAAATGTGTAATACTTATCGCAATATTCAGTTCATATAAAACAGTCGATGGCACCTATTATTGTTATTCACTGAAATTCTCACATTCCTGCATTAAGTTTTCTAATCATGAAGTTGATGATTATAATAGTGATTTAAATGCCATGATTATTTACACTTTTAATAATGCCATATTTGGATCCAGGGCCTTGTATTTCAGATACATATATCTTCTTTGTCATGCATTGGGACCAGCAGTTGTACTAAATATAAATTTCTCAGATCTGCAAGGTTTAATTGGTAGTTACCAATTGCCTGTGTGGTAAACTAAGCTTCTTTATACTTTCCAAATACATACAATAATCCAAAAATGGCATGCTACCACTTGAAGATAGTCTGGTGGCCTATCATGGCGACGATTTTCCCGTCTTACTTGGTGAAGCTATCTAAGATGGTTTTCCATACCTGAATAGATGCACGCAGTTTCAAGTTAGCTTCACCTCGTCCTGTCCTGTCTCAGGGATGGGTAGCATTAGATTTGGCCACGACATTAATATTAAAGCATCTGTTGTCCCTTGCATTTCCATAGGAGCATCCTAGACTATCTATACAAATGTTCAAATAACTATTTAGGAAGGTTTCTCTTATTAACTTCAATATGAAATGAAATATAGGGACATCATGTACACTTGAGAGTCCTGACCAGTATTTAGGGAGCATGTAGGTGTATGTTGGTATCATCACGTTTTGGTCTCTTTATCTCCAACAGTTTTTAATGGTGATGGCACAGCCACATCAGAAATTTGATTCACTATTGTACTTTGAATTTTCCCAAATTCCTACTGAAAAGACTAAAAGTATAGACACATTTTAATATTTTATCATAACGTAGACACTCATGGCAGTAAGCAAAACTCATATTCTTGACCACCTAAAATTTCCTGATGACATCAATCCTGTGTCATCTCTATGTCATCTGATGATAACTAAACTTGTACATTTGGTGGACGTTTTCTTCATCATGCTGAGCATACACACTTAAAAATAACTATGTGCTGATTTGCTTTGATTGTTCGAATGGGCAAAATAAAAGTCACCAATCCCAATATTGGTCAAAGGGCTTCCTGAAGGAATGAAATAAGTGACTTCCTTTCTTTTTGTTTCTGTTCTGATTTCCTTTTTTTTTTGTTTGTTTTCAAGGAATGTAATGTGACCTCTATACTCTGATAATCACATACCTTACAGCAACCTTCCTTTCTTGAGCTAAGCTGTATTTTGCTGTTTATCTTTTAATCTTCCAATTTTAAGCACATAGCAAAGCCCTTAGTATTTTTTTTTTTTTTGCCTAGGGAATTTTTGAGGAGCTGAAAGCAAAAGCCCACGGCTCTTCCTGCCTTTTGTGAAAGTCTAAACACAGGGAAGAGATTGATTATGTTGGGCTCCCGGGAGAAGAATGGGAGAGAGGGGCAGCACTTGGAGAGAAAGTGGGTGAAGTGAAGAAGGGGAAATATTCTTCTTTAGCAGTGGCTTTGACATTAACAGAAGCGTTGAGTGTATGCAAAACCTGGTTTGGTAGCCTTGGGAAGAGAACTGGTTTTCATAATCCCAGAGATCAAGAAGATGGAACAAGAGCTCATTGAGTTGTCAGGGCTCCCAATGAGGGCAGTGTAGTGGCAAACACAGAGAAGCAACTCCTCGGCAAGCAGTGCGATTCTCTCCTGAACAACTGTCTTCCTACCTTAACAGGTAGATGAAATCTTACCTTGGCAAGAAAATATACAGATGATTGATAGCTAGCTAGCTACATAGATTTTTTTCCTTCCTTTTTAAAAATAAAAAGATTTGAATTTATAAATATATTTATTTTCTCTCTCTCTCCATATATATATATATATATATATATATATATATATACACACACACACACACACATATATATAAAATTCCAAGACAACTTATTTGAGCTCCACATGTTGGATGCACACAAGCATCTAAAAGGATAAGAAAACAAAGAAAAATATTATACAAGAAAAAATCCTGTAGTTCAAAAAAGTAGATGCATCTGAGTTATTGGAGGAAATACCCTGTGATTAGAGAGATCACACACCAAGCCGACTCCAGGAGAAAACTGTTTTTAAAATCTAATTTATATTCTCAATGGATTCCATAAGATATTACATAAATGCAAAAGGAACAATTTCAGAGCACGAAAGATTACATTTGGAGAGAAACTGTTATACTAAACATGACAAATACAGTAGAGGCCCTAAAGAACAGAATGAATAGTAAATCAAGAAATTAGATAAATAGCTTGAGAAATACTCCTAGCGCTCAGAGCAAAAAAACCCACGAGTAATGATTATTAGAAAAATATGAAAGGCAAAGGGAATATGAATAAAATAGGAAAGTTCTTTTCATACATTTTCCCACAGAACAACAGTAATAGAAAATAATATATTTGCATGCATCGGTGTATATGTAGGGGAGAGTAAGTGTTGGTGGGAGATTAGGAGGGAAAGGCTGACCATAGGTAGAATATCAGGTGATCCATGACAAGCAGAAAATGTGTTTTAAATCTTTTATTTTTTCCTTAGAATTATTGCACGTTTAAATCTTATGCCAAAATATAACCAAGTTTTTTATTTAACCTCATGAGAAAAAAGGAACATATTTCATATAGCTTTCTTGCTACTTCTATTAGTTGTCAAAAAGTACTAAAAAGATTGGGCAAACTTTTAAAATATATTATTGAAAGCTCTAAATAAATAATAAATAAATGGCTACCCCAAAAGTTAAGGAAGCATGGAAGTCACTTTTTTGTCTTGAGGGTTTGGTAATCCTGGTGTATTAGCATCTTATTTTTGATGATCTTGGTGAATAGAGACTAAAAAGAAATCCCAGAGCCTGTACAAGATGCAGCACACTGTAGGAGAATCTCTGCAGCCCAATTCCCTGCACACCTGCCCTTCCACATAACCCCCAAATAACCCCTGAGACTCCAAATGGCCATGCACTTAAGGCTGAGGGCAAACAAAATAGCACAGCCCGTGGGAAATTTCTTACTGGTTTCTAGTTTTTCGGTTGTGCAGGTAATGTAAAGCTTTGGATTTGTTTTAAGGTGGTCAAATTACAGGGACCATAGGTGTCTTGGAGAAGCACAAGTAAATGCTTTCTGGAGGGAGGTCCCTTTGGTGTATGTCTCAATTAATTTCTGCAAATCATTTTCACACGCAATGTAGCACACAACCAAAGATATGGCCAAACACCCAACAAAATTAGTCCTCCTGAACAAACCCAGCAAAATCAAACAACAAAATATCCTAATAGACTTCATACATTGGCACCATTAGACAAAGACTGTAAAACAACCGGGCTATGTATAAAGAAATGCTAGATAAGCTTAAAGATATCTGCAAAAACAGAAAACTATGAAAAATGCAACATTCCATATTTGAAAAATAGCCAGATAAAATTTCAAAAAATTAAAAAGAAAATTAACCTAATGTTTTTAAAAGATGGCTTTAACAGCTTTAACAGCAAATTAGATGCACCAAAAGAGAGAATGACTAAATTAGAAGATAAATTAGAATAAATTATCCAGAGTATAGCACACACACAAAAAACTAAAGTAGGGTTAATATAGAAGAGAAAATGAGTCACAGAAGGTAGAGTGAGGATTGCTAATATCTATAGAGCCAGAATTCAAGATGGAGAAAAAAGTTGAATGGGACAGAGGTAATAAGTGAGGATCCATTCAATAGCAGATTAGATAAAGTGAAGACAGAATTGATGAATAGATTGACAGGTCAATAGAAATATCTGAAGTCACAGAGAGATGAAAAAACTGAAGTTAAAAGAGCATGAGTGATATGGGGCAAAACAGGAATATGTAACACATGTGTAATCACAGTCCCAGGAGGAAAGGACAGAAAGAATGAGACAAAATCAATACTTAAAAGGATGATAGCTGAGAGTTTCTGAGAGATGATAAAAGGGCTTCAGTGCACAGATTCTACAAATCGAATGAATCTCAGGCAGGATTTCTATTAATAAAAAAAATCAACAACTAGGCAAATTACAGAGAAACAGCAAAAAATCAAAGGGAAAGAGGAAACTTTAAAAACAGTCAGAGAATAAAGGTAGATTATCCTCAAAAAAGCTACAGTTACACTGACAGTTGACTTCTCAGCATAAATAATAAAATATAGAGGTTTGTTGAATAATATCCTCAACGTACATAAAGAATATAACTTGTAAGACAGGATTGTATATCTATTAAAAATATCTTTTAAAACTAAGATGAAATAAAGACATTTTAAGTCAAATAAAAATTGGGAGAGTGGGCACTAAAAGAAATTTTAAAACATGTACTTTAGGCCGGGTGTGGTGCTTACGCCTATAATCCTAGCACTCTGGGAGGCCGAGGAGGGAGGATCACTTGAGATCAGGAGTTTGAGACCAGCCTCAGCAAGAGCGAGGCACCGTCTCTACTAAAAATAAAAAAAAGAAAGAAATTAGCCAGACGACTAAAAACAGAAAAAATTAGCCAGGCGTGGTGGTTCATGCTGATAGTCCCAGCTACTCGGGAGGCTGAGGCAGTAGGATCACTTGAGCCCAGGAGTTTGAGGTTGCTGTGAGCTAGGCTGATGCCACAGCACTCAAGCCTGGGCAATGGAGCAAGACTCTGTCTCAAAAAAAAAAAAAAAAAAGAAAAACAAAAATGTACTTTAGGTAGAAGAAACTGATTTTAGATGAAAGATCTGAATTTGAAAAAGGGATAAAAAATAGAGGAAGTGAGGAATATGTGGGTGACTCTAAATGAATTTAACTGAAAAATAAAAAAGCAAACTTTTGAGTATTTAAAAATGTCTAAAATATTGACAAAAGTATTATAAACATGAGAGAGGTCAAGTAGATTTAAATTTTTTAAAATCTGTATGTATTGTTCAACATAAGAATAAAAGTATTAATTAACATTAGATTTTGATAAGCTTTTCCAAAGCACAAAGTAAAGAATAAAAATAGGATAAATAAATTTCCAAGTAAGTAGTAGAAAAATATGAAATGCCAAAAATAAACAGTCCAAAAGAAGTCAAGACAGAAGAAAATGTCCTAAAGAGGCAGGACAAATAGAAAACGCAAAATAAGATGGTGAATTTGACCCCAACATATCAGTAGTTGTTCATTTATTCAAACAATGGATTACTTGACTATTATCAGTCTAGATCAAAACAAAACAAAACAAAATCCAATCATACGTTTGTTTGTTTTACAAGAGACATATCTAAACAAAACAAAACAAAGGAAAATACCAGAAATATTAAAAGGAATGCAGCCAAAGCATCACTTGGAGAAATGTATATTCTTAAAATATGTTAGAAATGAAGAAAAGTTGAAGATGAATGAGCCGAGTATTCAATTAAAACATTGGAGAATAATAGAAGAATAAACCAATAAGGGTGAAGAAAAGTAAAACAGATATTAATAAAATAAAAACAAATATACAACAGAAAGGAACAATATAACCCACCATTGGAAAAGTCTAGAAAAACTGATAAATCTTTAATGGGGCTGACTTAAAAAAAAAAAAAAAGAAAAAATGAGAGAAAGCACAAGTACCAGTATCACTGTAGATCCCTTGGGCATTAAAAAATATCATAAAAGGATATTATGATGAATTTATGCCTAAAATATGAAAATTTAGATAAAATAGAAAAATCCATAGGAAATATTTAAACTAAAAACACTGACTCACAAAGAAATGGAAAACCTACACAATCCTATAACAAGGGAAAAATTAAATCAGTTAGAAAACATTTTGCGAAAAAGACCCCTTGGCCCTGGTGACTACTGTATCAATTCATTGCCTCTCAGCTCCAAATGTACCTTCAATATATGCTTCTTCGCTTCTCAGTTCTGAAATTGTACACTGCAGGCTACATGTTCCAGAAGGCAGGACCAGATGGCAAAGGGTTGCCTGATCCACATGAGATGTTGAGGCATCCAGACATAAACTGCTACTGTTAGGCCTCTGAGATTTCAGAGTTTGTT
Organism: Propithecus coquereli; assembly: GCF_000956105.1. Classification (NCBI taxonomy): domain Eukaryota; kingdom Metazoa; phylum Chordata; class Mammalia; order Primates; family Indriidae; genus Propithecus; species Propithecus coquereli. The sequence continues at coordinate 3,858,072 of NW_012148197.1, read as the reverse complement.
TGTTGTAACAGCAAACCTTAATTATCATGGCCAATACCCATATATATAGGAAGAAGCCTGTATAGTACTTCTAGACATTAAATATTGATTGTATGTGGATTTCGATTTTTCTTGGTTTTAGCTATTGTATAGGTGGTTCAAAAAACTTCTTCTGAATGATCTCATCCTGCATGTTGGGGATTAGAAAAATAGTACAGGTGTTCAGTGGTGTTTTAGAATTCTAACTGAATAGGAGCAAAAGTCATATTAACTACTTAGAGTTCAAATGATATGTATATAGATTCACATCAGTGGATTGGGGCCAATTTTTCATTCATTGATCAGCAAGACCAGGCCTTTATTGACTGTCAATGACTATATCCCTAATTAAGAAAGGGTAGTTGAGTCAAAATCAAGGATAGTTAACATCTACTATGAGCCTGGCATAGCTAACTCATTTAAATCCTCGCAGCCACCCTATGAGGTGGGTATTATTGTCATCTCCAACTTTTAGAGGACATTGAAACCCAGAGGGGCGAAGTGACTTGCCCAAGATCTCAGTCTGTAAAAGCCAAAGTGAGGATTCCAGACCTGGTAGGTTTGTGCCAGTCCTTGCACACTTACCCCATACTGTATTAGACCCTATAATGCACTTCTCTAAATGAATCTTAGGAGAAAATATGTCAGTAAGAGGTAAGTCCACACTGCAGAGATACTACCTATGGGGGAAATGAACCAGTAGAAAAAGACCTGCTTTCTGATTGACCAAGGTGATATTAGAAAGGGCAGAAGGCTAAAATAGGAATAAGGTGGAAAGTGACAAAGCCCTCACGAGAAGAAAGGGTTGCTTCAGCTATTTAAAGTATACCTTGTTTGTTGCCGTGTTGCTGCTGACCTGAGATGGTTGTAATCACTCCCACGTAAATTTCAAGCCTGATAATGGACACAATGGGGCACATACACAGTGCAAGAGAAGTCAGGGACATCACATCTAACTTCCATCCCTGGAAAAAGTGGCCCCCATTGTCTGAGTTGGCTGCTTCAGGACCAAGAATAGAAAATTAGGGGTGGGAGATGGAGAGATTGATGTCAAGTCTATTCCCAAATATTTAGGACTCCTCGTTCTAAAAATAATTGATATTAAGAGTGCTGTCAGGGCAATTCAGTCATAAGAGTTAAAATATAGACTGTTGATAATATTTTAACTAATCCAGCAATTCTGCAGCTAAATAGCCCTCTATCTAGCCCAGAGACTCTCAGGAGAAGCCTTGACAGCCATTGACTAAATGAATCCCGATTGCTACCGAGCTGTTACATGAGTTGCCCAAAAAAGAACCTGCTTCATTCTAAGTGTTGTCATTTCTGCCCGCGATTTTGATTTGGCACCATGTCTGAAGACACAGTTGTTGTTCTGTCCACGGCATCCCTAAATACCCTGGCCCGACTCGCCTGGTTGCAGTCACATCACTTGTCTTTGTCCTCAGTATCAACTGCTCTGGAGAACAACTGTCAATCTCTCTGAGATGCTCCACCCCTACCCCCAAACTTTAACAGAGTGAATTTTAGTTTGTTTTCTGAGCTATATTTTAAATTAAACCACCCTACTGCTATCTCCCAATTTTCACAAAATTTGATACCAGAAAATATATATTTATAGAGATTTTTCCCATTAAACATATTTCTCCATTAAACATTTTGAAAAGTAAAGAAATACCCCTAAAATGATAAAACTGGTAATATCTGCATGATAGAACTGTAGATGGTTACTTTCTAGATTTTATGAAATGTTAGGTTACTTTAGTAATGGTACATTTAATAGTAAATAAATAAGAAAGCAATGTGATTCTTTCACAGAAATCTTTATAATCGTTAATATATAATTCTTAAGGTTATATTTTTCATATATACATAAAAATATGTGTATGTATATATAGATATAAGTATATATGTTTTTACATGTGTGTTTATGCATGCATGTACATACACATATAAATTCTTAGAACCAAAAGGACCTTAAAAAATAATCTTTGTTCCTTCACAGAATCTAAAATTATCTTTTGTGGCCTGTGGTCACTTTAAACCTATTTATGTCTTAATTTTCATATTAATCAGCTGATTTGCCTGGAATAGCAGGGAAACAGGGAGTCATTGGATATTAGAGTCAGAAGAAACTTAGACCCAATTCAGCCCCCTGCTAGGAAAATGATTAATTTATAATCATAATAAGAGGTGACTAAGGAAATCAAGCCAATTTTGTTAACAGGTGTATCTTGGGAGTAATTTTGTCTGGGCAAGAAGCCAATTTCAAGATCATTCTTTTCTAAGTAGAGTTTCATGTTCAGTCCCTTTGCTGTGTTTACATAATGCCAAAAGCAAACTGGCAATTAAGCCATTTTAGTCAAAATGTCAAAATATCATTCATCTAGTTGGTCAACATGATACTAAACCATTAAATTTATAAATTACTTTCCCCTAAATTGAACAGATGTTTTGGTATCTGTAGACATATCTGCACGTGATGTTTAAGTCTTTCGCCTTCAGATGTCCTAACCTCCAAAGTATTAACCAAGAGAGACTTGATTCATATATACAAAATACTCAAAAATCTACTAGTCAATATTGGATAGACTAAAGACTGACTTCATTGTGAAAGACATAATGTAAGGCTTCCAGTATGGGAGAATATTTTCATGACCCTGATATAGGCAAAGACATTCTAATAGGACAAAAAAGGCACTAATCGTAAAGGAAAAGATCAATACATTGAAAATTTTTCATCTTCAGGCACCGTTTAGAGTGAAAAGCCAGAGCAAGAAGATATTTGCATATCTTTCAGAATGACATTTCAGTCCACATATACAATAGTGACCCTATGTGATTATAACAATGTATTTTTACTGCATCTTTTCTATGTTATGTTTAGATACACAAATACTTACCATTGTGTTACAACTGCCTACAGTTTTCAGGACAGTCGCATGCTGTACCTGCCTACAGACTAGGAGCAACAGGCTATCCCATATAGCCTAGGTGTGTAGTAGGCTATCCCATCCAGGTTTGTGTAAGTACATACTGTGGTGTTCACGCTATGACAAAATCACCTAATGACACATTTCTCAGAACATATCCTCCTGGTTAAGTGACATGTGAGTGTAGTTTCAATGACAAGGAACTCATCATATCCATATTTAAAACACTTCTACATAAGAAGTGCACAAACAACCCAAACAAAATATGGACACAAGATTTGAACAGTAACTTCACAAAAAAAGGATATACAAAAGGCTAATAAACATAGGAAGAATTATTCAATATTATCAGTCATTGGGAAAACGTAAGTTAAAACTAAAATAAAATCCCACTATATGCCAAGCAGAATGGCTATAGTTGAATAACCTGCCATTATCATGTGTTGGCAAGAATGTGCAACAACAGGAATTCTTACACACCGTTCGTGGGAGTATAACTTGATTAGTGCTTTTTAGTACAGCAGTACCTACAAAAGCTAAACATAGGTGTACCCTATGACCCAGCAATTCCACCCTTATATATGCTTACATATATACAAAAAGAGAAATTTACAAAAATATTTATAACATCAATGTTGATAATAATCCCAAAATGGAAAAAACTCAAACGTCCATGAATAGTAAATAGTGGGATACTGATATAATGGACTACATAAGACAATGAATGAATACACTACTGCTATTCCCATGCCTGGGTGAACCTTACAAACATGTTGAGAAAAGAAACCAGAAACAAAACAAATACAGTATGGTTGCATTTTTATAAAGTTCAAAAATAAGCAAAACTAATCTATGATGATTAAAACCAGAAGAGAGATTCCCTTTTGTGGGGAGTACTGTGAGCACCAGGAAAGGGGACTAGGAAGTCTTTGGTGTGAGGAGCTAGTGATATTCTATTTTTTTTTTTTTTTTTTTT
>NW_012148197.1:3848672-3850220 GCF_000956105.1 Propithecus coquereli | reverse complement strand
AATTCTACTTAAACATTAGTTGCACTTTCCTTCCAATTGTTCTGGGTAGATAAAAAGTACAGACATTAAATTCTACTTAAACATTAGTTGCACTTCCCTCCCAATTGTTCTGGGTGCAGCTACCCTTGCTCCCCTGCCTAGGGAACCCATCATGTGGGAGGCCTCAAATAACTATTCATGGTAGTTCTGGTGCTCTTCCTCATCCAGCTGGAAGACCAAAAGCAAATGGAACTTTAGTGAGGCTATGCACCACCTATCAGATTCCTGTAGCACCAGATTGGGCGAACAAGCATGATGACCACATATTCTCAGAACTGCTGAGATGCTGAGCGGGCAGGTGATTTATTGCTGTGTAAAGCCAATAAGATATTACTAAAGAGGCAGGCCACAGGAGATTGGTGGCTAACTGATTTCCTAATGGACTGAAAGAGTCCCAGTGCCTTCCTCCTCACCTAATTTAATAGCAGAAGGTGCCCTTTGGACTAGGGAGAGAATCTGAATCATTAATGCTGGCTGGATGGGTTTCAAGATAAGATGAAAGAGGACGGAGGCTAAGAAGTGCAGAAAGTTGGGAAATTCTTTTTTTTTTTCACCTAAAGATACATATCAGAGAATTACTTTGTGATTTCTTGGATCATGGGACAACTCCTTACAAAATATGAAGTTTTAGACTCTCACACTCCACCATGTGTATGTGTGTATGTGTATTCCACTCTTATATACGCCTACATATATCCAAAAAGAGAAATCTACAAAAATATTTATAACATCAATATTTTACATATAATCAAAGAGTTTATGTACTCCTAAAGCTTACACATAAAGCTGAATTTAGGAAGTCCTGTCCTATATAGATTAAGAGGGAAATGCTTCATCCAATAACAAAATCCCCTTTTGAAAAGTTCAAAAATATTTTATAAATGTGAATAGGGATTTTTCATTGAAACAAATAAATAGACAATAGATGTGGGTTTTTTTTTCTCTTATTGAAGTAAATTTTTGCACATTCGCCTCCCAGATTCTTTTCCAGGCTTCGCTTGTCAATTTGTTACCTCCAGAATTAAATATGGATAAAACTTAATCATCTATTAACAAAATACGCATTTAGCATTTACAATGTGGAAATATGCTAAGAGCCCTGCGAAGTATTCAGAGGTGAACAATGTGTGCTCTGGATGCTCAAAGAGATTCCAATGTAAAAATGAGATACTTACAAAACCAGCTCTAATATGTCCTAGAATGTCAGAAGATAAGAGTTCATTTCTGGGTGATATAATCTGGAATGGTTTCATGTATGACCTGCAATTTAAACTCATGTTAACTCTGTTTTTCAAACACTTTTATTCCTTTGTATTTCATGTCACAGTGGAGAACACATATTCATATATATCTAAAATAAAAATTTCACAAATAATATCTTCCCATATAATGGGCTATATATACTTTGTTATGTATTCTACTCTATTATACACCACTTAACCAAAAATCTTGATTGGGGCCGGGCGCGGTGGCTCACGCCTGTAATCCTAGCACTCTGGGAGGCCGAGG
>NW_012148197.1:3838129-3848622 GCF_000956105.1 Propithecus coquereli | reverse complement strand
CCTAGTGTCAGCCTAGCTCACAGCAGCCTCAAACTCCTGGCTCAAGCGATTCTCCTGCCTCAGCCTCCTGAGTAGCTGGGATGACAGGCCCGTGCCACCATGCCCGGCTAAGTTTTTCTATTTTTAGTTGCCTGGCTAATTGTTTTTTTCTTCTAGTTTTTAGTAGAGATGGGGTCTCACTCTTGCTCAGGCTGGTCTCGAATTCCTGACCTCAAGCAATCCTCCTGCCTCAGCCTCCCAGAGTGCTGGGATTATAGGTGTGAGTGACCGGGCCCAGCCATGTTCTATTTCTTGATCGGGTTGCTGGTTACATGTGTTTGTGGTTCACGTCATTAAAAAGCCATTGGATTTTTACATCTATTAGCTGTGTACTTTTCCTCTGCCTTCTACATCAACAAAACAATATTTACAAACAAACAAAGGCAATATGACCAGGTACATTCTATACTTGGTCACATTAGAAGCCACTTAAATGCATGAGTCTCATAGAAACACACAACACAGGTATAACTTAGATTTATAAAACTCATTAATGAAGTAACCACCGAAAAGTTAAACCTGGTTCAAACCAGGAAAAAATCCACCAGGAAAGACAGACCAAAACCATTTTCTGAATTAGAGATAAAACCATTTAATGTTGTACAGTGAAATAAAACTAACTTTTGTGATTATCTGTTCCATCTGACTAAAATATGCTCCGGGCTCATGTTCACACAGAACTATCCTTTATGGGTATCAGTGCTACTCAGATCAATCATTTGAAGAACTGAGTGTGTGGAATGAAGTGGGTTCTAAAGACTGAATAAATAAATATTTAAATACTTGGAATTTCTCTAGGTAGTCAAAAATATTTTTTAAAGTTGAAATTTTGTAAATGTAACTCCACAATGGAAATTTTCTATACTTCCTATAGGACTTCTGCCAGTATATCTGAATTAATGTTTTTCAAAAAAAAAAATGGTACTTGATAAGGGAAGAACATTAACTGCAAAAGTACAGCTCAGTTGATGTTTAGCATTTTTAGAAGTTTAGAAACTTCTCATTGGAAGTTTAAACTCTGCACAGACAAATCTGAAGGTATTGACCTATTGCTTTGCTGAGAATTACACGTGAATTCAGCAGGCTGTGAGATTGCTGTGGGAAAGAGTCACTAATACAGTAACTAAACCCACCATGCAGTTCTCTCACCTCTCTGCATCCACAACAATCTTTGTGCAGGGTCTGATGATGTCACATCACTTACATTTTTTTTAATTATAAAATTATAAGTTAGCCGTTTCTATGTGGTCTCAAGCCATAGTCCATTTAGTATTCGGCAGACAGTCACAGAGCCCTTTCAATGTGACAGGTACTGTTCCAAGTGCTGGGTCCATGTGTAAGAAGAGAGTGGACACATTTTGGGTATATTTTGATGTCAGAGGATGATTTCCTAATGGATTGGAAATGTGCGGAAAGGAGGAGGGTATGAATCATGATGACCCTGAGTTTTCCTCTTAAGAAATCGGAAGGATGGCATTGCAATCTACCAAGATGATAAAAAATGTAGAAAAATTGGACTTACAGGGTGGGAGAATTAGGAGCTTGATCTTGGATTCACTTGTTAGGTTGAAAATGCTTATTAGACATCCAAGACGGAGATGTTAAGCAAACAGGTGCATATGTGGACCTCAAATTCAGGAAGAGGTCCAGTCTGAAGGTATAGACATAGGTGATTTTTAAAACTGCAGGCCTGGCTGAGCTCACAAGAGGTGTGTATGGAGAGAGAAGAGGCCTGAGGACAGAATCCTGTGACACTCCAAAGTTTAGAGACCTGGAAGATAAGGAGAAACAAAGCAAAAGAAATCAAGAAGGAGACACCAGAAAGAGCAGCAGGAGAACCAAGAGAAAGTGGGTCCTGGAATAGGAAGAAGGGTTATCTTCCAGAATGAGGATTGGGTGAAGGTAGCGGAGGTATGAAGAGAAAGAGAAAAGTTGCAAACTCTGAGGCCAATAAGTATGAAATGTCCGATTTCCTTAAATACCAAGTTTGACAGTTGATATCTCTGACGTTTTCACTTTGACATTTCTTGTTTTATTCTTATTGTGAGTGTACATCCTCAGTCTTTCAAATGCTTGATTTCTCTTAAAAAAAGTGTGTTAAACCAATGGTCCCCAACCATTTTTGGCACCAGGGACCAGTTTCATGGAAGACTATTGTTCCGTAGACTGGGGCTAGGGGTGGGGGGAACAGTTTTGGGATGATTCAAGTGTGTTACATTTATTGTGCAGTCAAACCTCTCTGCTGATGATAATCTGTATTTGCAGCTGCTCCCCAGTGCTAGCATCACCGCCTCAGCTCCACCTCAGATTATCAGGCTTTAGATTCTCATAAGGAGCTCAAGCTAGGTCCTTCTTGTATACAGTTTACAGTAGGGTTCACACTCCGCTGAGAATCTAATGCCGCTGCTGATCGGACAGGAAGTGGAGCTCAGGCGGTGATGTGAGCGATGAGGAGTGGCTGTAAATACAGATGGAGCTTCCCTCACTTGCCTGCTGCTAGCTCAGCTCTCGCTGTGCAGCCTGGTTCCTAACAGGCCGTGGACCGGTACTGGTCCACAGCCTGGGGGTTGGGGACAGCATTGTTAAAGGACATGGAGGTCTCCGGACTCCTTGTGGTGCTTTAAATAAGCCGGAGTTGTGGACACGATGGAATCAGTAGGCAAAGCATCCGTTATAACTACCGCTACAGAGAAGTCAAGAGGCCTGTTTGGAAGTGAGTAGGACAAGCTGGGAAATGGGAAGAAAAGGTATCTGCACAAGCTCTTTCTTCATTATTTTACCACTATTGCTAATATTTCTAGGTTAGATGGAAGTCTAATAAGCTCACTGTGTGAGACTACGTAGTGACTGATTAGAATAGCCTCCAGCGGGGAAGAGAGACGGACTCCTCTTTCTGCTGAAGGTTGTGACTGGGGCTGGGAACATGAACTTCCTTTCCTGTGTGTATGAAACTCAGGGTTCCTAGAAAACACTACTTTGAAAACCAGCTGTTGGTCATGGGGAGTCCACTGGCAAATGAATACCACCTGTTGTGTTTCTGATTCATAGGAATCATGTGGAGAATTAATATCCTGCTTATCCAGAAGCAAGGGAGTTATTATGGATGGCAGAGAAGAAAGCAGCCAAATTCAGACGTTCCCAAGGCTGCCACTGCTGAACGTGAAACAGTATAAAGCATAACGCCAAGTGCAGGAAAATAAAAACTCAGCCAAGAATAGCGAACTGCACTTTCAGTGGATAATGGACAGTGGAGATCGCTGCTGTCCTAAGAGTCTCTTCTCCAAAACAGTCACCTTTTAAGTGATTTGATTTCACCACTAAACTGTTTGTCTAGAAGATAAGCACTCGATTAAGGCAGAGGGGGAGTGGCATTTGCAGAGATTAATGTTTTAGGTTTTTAGATCCCGTCCTGGAGGGGCGGAAAAAAGCCAGGAATCTATTTCTTTAACCACCCAGAATGATGCATGCCTTCCTCCAGCTAATTGCTGCTGGGAGAGTCTGGCTTTCTTGAATTAGCATCCAACCTGGACCACTTTCCTGAAAGCTGATGACTTGTAGGCTGGAAAATGCAGGTTTGGAGAACTACAGAAATGGAACCAGAGCATTTTCTTACACAGGTAGCACACTTTACCCTAGAGAAATTGGAAGGTAATGCGTCCATATACTTCTTGGCTGGCTGGAAATCTTCATTTGGATTTTAAATCTTAGGTCAGGTTCCCCGGGGCTCTGGTATCTCACCTCTGGAAAACAACGTCAGTTTTAGTGGTGGAAATTAGTATGAAGGAGAGAGGATGAGCTTCAAGGTGAAGGGAAGTAGCTGTTTAGATAGCCATGGTGTTTACACTGCCTGGACTACTACCCAGCGATTGCAGCTTATTCTGGGAGTGTGCTGGAAGAAGTCCCACTGGTGGGGGAGCCTCCAAAGGCAGTGCTGCAGATAAAAAGTACAGACATTAAATTCTACTTAAACATTAGTTGCACTTTCCTTCCAATTGTTCTGGGTAGATAAAAAGTACAGACATTAAATTCTACTTAAACATTAGTTGCACTTCCCTCCCAATTGTTCTGGGTGCAGCTACCCTTGCTCCCCTGCCTAGGGAACCCATCATGTGGGAGGCCTCAAATAACTATTCATGGTAGTTCTGGTGCTCTTCCTCATCCAGCTGGAAGACCAAAAGCAAATGGAACTTTAGTGAGGCTATGCACCACCTATCAGATTCCTGTAGCACCAGATTGGGCGAACAAGCATGATGACCACATATTCTCAGAACTGCTGAGATGCTGAGCGGGCAGGTGATTTATTGCTGTGTAAAGCCAATAAGATATTACTAAAGAGGCAGGCCACAGGAGATTGGTGGCTAACTGATTTCCTAATGGACTGAAAGAGTCCCAGTGCCTTCCTCCTCACCTAATTTAATAGCAGAAGGTGCCCTTTGGACTAGGGAGAGAATCTGAATCATTAATGCTGGCTGGATGGGTTTCAAGATAAGATGAAAGAGGACGGAGGCTAAGAAGTGCAGAAAGTTGGGAAATTCTTTTTTTTTTTCACCTAAAGATACATATCAGAGAATTACTTTGTGATTTCTTGGATCATGGGACAACTCCTTACAAAATATGAAGTTTTAGACTCTCACACTCCACCATGTGTATGTGTGTATGTGTATTCCACTCTTATATACGCCTACATATATCCAAAAAGAGAAATCTACAAAAATATTTATAACATCAATATTTTACATATAATCAAAGAGTTTATGTACTCCTAAAGCTTACACATAAAGCTGAATTTAGGAAGTCCTGTCCTATATAGATTAAGAGGGAAATGCTTCATCCAATAACAAAATCCCCTTTTGAAAAGTTCAAAAATATTTTATAAATGTGAATAGGGATTTTTCATTGAAACAAATAAATAGACAATAGATGTGGGTTTTTTTTTCTCTTATTGAAGTAAATTTTTGCACATTCGCCTCCCAGATTCTTTTCCAGGCTTCGCTTGTCAATTTGTTACCTCCAGAATTAAATATGGATAAAACTTAATCATCTATTAACAAAATACGCATTTAGCATTTACAATGTGGAAATATGCTAAGAGCCCTGCGAAGTATTCAGAGGTGAACAATGTGTGCTCTGGATGCTCAAAGAGATTCCAATGTAAAAATGAGATACTTACAAAACCAGCTCTAATATGTCCTAGAATGTCAGAAGATAAGAGTTCATTTCTGGGTGATATAATCTGGAATGGTTTCATGTATGACCTGCAATTTAAACTCATGTTAACTCTGTTTTTCAAACACTTTTATTCCTTTGTATTTCATGTCACAGTGGAGAACACATATTCATATATATCTAAAATAAAAATTTCACAAATAATATCTTCCCATATAATGGGCTATATATACTTTGTTATGTATTCTACTCTATTATACACCACTTAACCAAAAATCTTGATTGGGGCCGGGCGCGGTGGCTCACGCCTGTAATCCTAGCACTCTGGGAGGCCGAGGTGGGTGGATCGCTCAAGGTCAGAAGTTCGAGACCAGCCTGAGCAAGAGCGAGACCCCATCTCTACTAAAAAATAAAAAGAAATGATCTGGACAACTAAAAAAAAAAAATATATATATATATATATATATATAAATTAGCCGGGCATGGTGGCGCATGCCTATAGTCCCAGCTACTTGGGAGGCTGAGGCAGAAGGATCGCTTGAGCCCAGGAGTCTGAGGTTGCTGTGAGCTAGGCTGACGCCATGGCACTCTAGCCTGGGCAACAGAGTGAGACTCTGTCTCAAAAACAAAACAAAACAAAACAAAAAAATCCTGGTTGGAACCCATAAAGCTTGTTCCCCAACCCAATGAGTTGTTGTCTACTAGCTGATAAACGCTGCTTTAAAGAACGGCAAGAGTATGGGTACTTTGCATTATTAATGTCATTTGATCTTTCCAGAAGTTCTATGTGATAGATCTCATTTTCATTTTCATTTGTCAAATAAGGAAACCGAGGCTTTGTGAGATTAAGTTACGTTGCCTAAGATCATGCAGCTATAACAGAGTGCAACAGGGATTTGAGCCCAGCTCAAGGTGACTATGTAAAGGCATAGACCTTGAAAAGGTGCAGAAGGAGGAGATGATAGTTGGGGGAAATGTGGAGTTTGGCTGTCTCATAGGGTATAAGTAGGAAAATTGGGAGAGATGATTATAAAAGGAATTACATCATTAATTCAAGTAAAATTCTTTTTTGTGTTTAATCTCTTATTTTATTCTTAACTTCCTCCTGGAAAATCTCCTTGCAATTTTAGTCTGATTCTCTCAGACCTGGTTTGTAGCAATGTCCATTGAGGAATACAATGCAACTCACAGGAGATTGTTGAAAACTATGTGCTTGAAAAAAAAAAAAAAACAGAACAAAAGATATAACAGGAAACTTGTCCCCAAAAATTTTACTGAGGAGGCAGAACTGACATATATGAAATAACTACAGGTATATTGAACACATGCAAACATATAGAGTGAAATGTTAATTTATTTTTTTAATGTCAAAATAGATGGGACAAATTATAGGTAAAATTTGGTAGTCAGGAAAGAGAGAAAATATTTTCAGTTATCTCTTAGAATGCACCGTCACTGCTCCCCTGAGAGTCAAAGTCATCTCCCCAACTACCAACCAGCCTCTCCCTGTGGCTGCCTAACAGGCATTTCAGTCTCAGCACGTCCAAGAGAGAATTTTGGATGGATGTTCATCCTCAAGACTGTCCCCCACCCCCTCCCCACTGTGCTAATGCTGCTCATTTTGGTAAATAGCACCAAACTTTTGTTCAGGCCAAAATCCCTGAGAATCACTTTTTTTTTCTCAGCACTTCATGCAAGTTTTAATGACTTTTTCCACACATGCATTATGGTGCTAACACATATACTTGTTTAACAAGCATGTATTAACTATCTCCCAAGTGCCAGACAGAACAATTGGTATTGAGGATAGAAAAATGAATATAACATTGGATGATGGGCCTCAGGAAACCTATAAGAAAGGTTTTTTTTATTATTTATTTATTTAATTAAAATTTTTTTCATTTCAGCATATTATGGGGGTACAAATGTTTAGGCTACATATATTGCCTTTGCCCCACCCAAGTCAGAGCTTCAAGCGTGTCCATCCCCCAGGTGGTGCACACCACACCCATTAGGTGTGAATATACTGATCCCCTCCTGCCCCCTCCCATCTGCCTGACACCCAATGAATATTACTACTATAAGTGCACTTAAGAATTGATCAGTTAATACCAATTTGATGGTGAGTAAATGTGGTGCTTGTTTTTCCATTCTTGTAAGGGCTGATAACTAAATCTATATAGAACTCAGGAAAATCAGCAAGAAAAAAATCAAACAACCCTATCAAAAAGTGAGCAAAGGACATGAACAGAAACTTTTCAAAAGAAGATAGACTAATGGCCAACAAACATATGAAAAAATGCTCAACATCTCTAATCATCAGGGAAATGCAAATCAAAAGCACAATGAGATATCACTTAACTCCAATGAGAATGGCCTTTATCAAAAACTCCCAAAACAATAAATGTTGGCATGGATGCAGAGAGATAGGAACACTCATACGGTGCTGGTGGGACTGCAAACTAGTACAACCTCTGGGGAAAGTAATATGGAGATACCTCAAAGAGCTACAAGTAGAACTACCATTTGATCCAGCAATCCCATTACTGGTCATCTACCCAAAAGAACAAAAGACATTCTATTAAAAAGACATCTGCACTAGAATGTTTATAGCAGCACAATTCACAGTTGCAAAGATGCTGAAACAACTCAAGTGCTCATCAATACATGAGTGGATTAATAAAATGTGGCATATGTATACCAGGGAGTTCTACTCAGCCACAAAAAACAATGGTGATATAGCACCTCTTGTATTATCCTGGATAGAGCTGGAGAATCACCTTTAATTCCTGCCGAAACCTCCCATCCTACATCCAACCACCAGAAAAGCTGCTTTGTCTTATTTTCAAAATATTTCCCTAGACACACACTTGTCGTCGTTCCTTAGGCTGTTACCCTGATCTAACTGCCGTAATCTTGCTCCTAGATTCCTACACTGCCGGTCTAACTGAACCCTCAGCTCACTTCTGACTCCCTCCTTTATATTCTCCACCTACCACCGTATAATAAAAGAAAGCTAAACATTAGAAGGCCCTCCTTGACCTGGCTCTCCCCAAGCTCCCAGTTTCATCCTCTGTCAAGCCCACTTTAAACACTGTGCATCAGCCACACGGACTTTCTTGTTCTTCCACCACAACAAGCTTATTTCTTAGCATTGGCTCTTCCCTTTGCATGGAATACACTGTCCTCAGACTTCACCATGACTTTCTCCTTCATGTCATTTGGACAATTTTTTCAAGCGTTTTCTCCAGGGCCTGCTTGGTCACCATATTTGAACACCTCTCCGCAATCCCTGTCATTTTCTATCTACCCTTCTGCTTCCTCATAGCACTTGACACCACATCAATTATATGACGTTAGTTTACTTACCTCTTGTCTCTTCCAGTAGAATGTAAGCTTCAGGAGAACTATTCTATTCTTTGTTTATCACTCACCCTCCACCTTCAAAAGTGCCTGATAAAGCAGTAAGCACTCAATGACTATTAGACAAATGAATAAATGACTATGACACAGTGGGTTATTATGCTAAATATAGAGTGCCTACAAAATATGCAACAATCCAAGGAACACATGGATGTGACCAGGGCATTGATAAAGAAGGAAATGTGATAGGTTTTACAAATATATTTTAAAAGGTCAATATCATTAGTAGTCACATAAATGTATGTTAAAATACCCAGATAACCTTTCCACTCATAAGATTGATACCAATTAAAAATTACTTATAATATTCACTGCTGAAGGAGATGTGGGGAAATGGTCATTATTTTATACTGCTGGATAAAGTTTAAATTGCCACTAAAATAACTTGGTAATAAATATTAATGTGAAAAATGCACACTCTTAGAAATATTTTAGAGATAATCTAAAATCTAGAGTTAAGATCACATAGAAAAATGTATTACAAAATTATAGTATTCAAAAATGGAAATTCATTTTTTAATTTTTTTTCATTGACAATAATTGTACATATTCACAGTATATATAGTGATGTTTCAATACATGTAATGCATAGTGATCAGATCAGGGCAATTAGCATATCCACCATCTCAAACATTTATGATTTCTTTGTATTGGGAATGTTTAATATCCTCCTTCTATCTATTTGAAGCTATATAATACGTTATTGTTAACAATAGCTATCCTACAGTGGTTATAGAACGCTAGAACTTATTCCTCCTATCTAGTTGTACTTTTGTATCCTTCAACAAATCTCTATTTCTCCCTTCCCCCTACCCTATTCTGTAGTATCCTGTGTTCTACTTTTTACTTCTGTGAGATCAACATTTTTACCTTCCACATATGAGTGAGAACATGTGGTGTTTAACTTTCTGTTCCTGGCTTATTTCGCTTAACATAAAAATGTCCTCCAGTTTCAAAAATGAAAATTCGAATGTCCCTCAACAGTGGAAAGATTGAATGCTTAATGATGTGTCCACACAATAGAATACTATGCAGCTACTGAAAAGAATAAAGTAAATCTATGCACACTAACTTAAAGGGCTAACATACCTTAGTATTGAAAACTGGAAATTAAAAAGTAATGTGTAGTAATCACTTTTTAATAAAAAACAACAAGCAAACAACAAAAACCTGTATGTATGTGTTTGTGTTCATACAAGCGTGCAGAAGAGGGTTGAAATACAGTAACAACGGCTGTTAGCATTATCTCAGGGTGATAAAAAGTGGAATGAGAGAGGGGTGTCGACTTTTTCTTTATATATCATGTATTTTTTCACATGAAACATAAGTATGTTTTGCTAATGTGTTTAAAATAAAAAATGTGTATTTTATAAAATTTAATTTTAAATTATTTATTTAAATAAGAATAAAAGTGGTAATGAACTTAATAAACCATTGGCTCTCTTCAGCTATGCATAAGAAAACAGAGAAATTAACCTAAGGAAGAATTTTAGATTTTAAAAATTTAATCAGAATTAGAATAAAATAACGCTAATAGATTTAGAAATCTTGATACAAGTTCAGATTTATATAACATATAAATTATCAAAATGACTTGAGAAAAAATAGAAAACTTATAAAAATAACTATGAAAAACTAAAAAAGTTATCAAAGAATGACTTCAATAAAGTCTAAGCCCTGATGATTTTTGCAGTAAATGCTTTTTTTGTTGTTTTTTTTGTTTTTTGTTTGTTTGTTTGTTTTATTTCAACATATTATGGGGGTACAGATGTTTAGGTTACGTATGTTGCTCTTGCCCCCCCTCCCCCCCAAGTCCGAGTTTCAAATATGTCCATTCTTCGGGTGGTGCGCATTGCACTCTTTGT
>NW_012148197.1:3836597-3837874 GCF_000956105.1 Propithecus coquereli | reverse complement strand
GGTTGCTGTGAGCTAGGCTGACGCCATGGCACTCTAGCCTGGGCAACAGAGTGAGACTCTGTCTCAAAAACAAAACAAAACAAAACAAAAAAATCCTGGTTGGAACCCATAAAGCTTGTTCCCCAACCCAATGAGTTGTTGTCTACTAGCTGATAAACGCTGCTTTAAAGAACGGCAAGAGTATGGGTACTTTGCATTATTAATGTCATTTGATCTTTCCAGAAGTTCTATGTGATAGATCTCATTTTCATTTTCATTTGTCAAATAAGGAAACCGAGGCTTTGTGAGATTAAGTTACGTTGCCTAAGATCATGCAGCTATAACAGAGTGCAACAGGGATTTGAGCCCAGCTCAAGGTGACTATGTAAAGGCATAGACCTTGAAAAGGTGCAGAAGGAGGAGATGATAGTTGGGGGAAATGTGGAGTTTGGCTGTCTCATAGGGTATAAGTAGGAAAATTGGGAGAGATGATTATAAAAGGAATTACATCATTAATTCAAGTAAAATTCTTTTTTGTGTTTAATCTCTTATTTTATTCTTAACTTCCTCCTGGAAAATCTCCTTGCAATTTTAGTCTGATTCTCTCAGACCTGGTTTGTAGCAATGTCCATTGAGGAATACAATGCAACTCACAGGAGATTGTTGAAAACTATGTGCTTGAAAAAAAAAAAAAAACAGAACAAAAGATATAACAGGAAACTTGTCCCCAAAAATTTTACTGAGGAGGCAGAACTGACATATATGAAATAACTACAGGTATATTGAACACATGCAAACATATAGAGTGAAATGTTAATTTATTTTTTTAATGTCAAAATAGATGGGACAAATTATAGGTAAAATTTGGTAGTCAGGAAAGAGAGAAAATATTTTCAGTTATCTCTTAGAATGCACCGTCACTGCTCCCCTGAGAGTCAAAGTCATCTCCCCAACTACCAACCAGCCTCTCCCTGTGGCTGCCTAACAGGCATTTCAGTCTCAGCACGTCCAAGAGAGAATTTTGGATGGATGTTCATCCTCAAGACTGTCCCCCACCCCCTCCCCACTGTGCTAATGCTGCTCATTTTGGTAAATAGCACCAAACTTTTGTTCAGGCCAAAATCCCTGAGAATCACTTTTTTTTTCTCAGCACTTCATGCAAGTTTTAATGACTTTTTCCACACATGCATTATGGTGCTAACACATATACTTGTTTAACAAGCATGTATTAACTATCTCCCAAGTGCCAGACAGAACAATTGGTATTGAGGATAGAAAAATGAATATAACATTGGATG
>NW_012148197.1:3828975-3832794 GCF_000956105.1 Propithecus coquereli | reverse complement strand
TGTCAAATACACACATATATACACATACACACACACACTGTGGAAAAGAATGCATCTATCACCTTGCCGGGGAAAAAGTCTGAAACTAGAGAACCAGAAACTTCGAGCAATGTTTGGAAGAAAAAGCAAACTGGATCAGAAGAAATCAGAGAAAGAAACCAGAGAAAGAAAAATATAAGACCCAGAAAAGAAATGTGCAGACTGAAACTGCACTTTTCCTCGCTGGAACCCTCAGGCCACTTAAGCTTGCAAGGGCTCATCAATTCATTGAGAAGAACTTGACCTTGAGCTCCAACTTGAAAAATATAACCATTTTGATCTTGAATCACTTCAATACTATGTATTAATAAATAATAATTCAAATATTTTTTTAAATTACGGAAGTATAAGGAAAAATTGGTGAAGCCATCAATACAGTAGAAAACTCCAAATCTACCACAACTAATAGACCAGACAGACACAAAAATCAGAAAAGATATAATACAGTATTTAAACAATACAAATAATAAGTGCGATCTAATGGATATTACTAAAATATTCACCTACGTATCTCCATCAGTCAGGAGTTAACCAAGGACAGAGAAACCACTTTAATTATTTAAAACAGGGCTGGGGGCAATAGAGTGCAAGAAATTGGTTCCACGTGTGAGGGAAGCATTGCAATGACAGATGGGTATTGTTGAGCCGAGGGATTAGCAGCAGCAGGAAGCCACCACCGCCTCAGAGCCGGGATCAGTAATAATAGACAGCTTTTCAAGGAATTTTATCATAAATTAGTTGGAGAGGGATTTGGGGTCAGGGTTTTGTTTTGCTTTCTGAAGAGATCTCCCTCCTTGCTCCTGGAGGAAGAGGTTTGGAGCCTCCCCTTCACTGCTGCGAATGGAAGTTTGAGGTCCCAGGAGAGAGCAGCCTAATAAAGAGCATATGGAGGTCCGGGTCAGCCTCTTCACTGTCTAAAAAATTACCTAAATATATTATACAAGAATAATCCTCTGAAACAAGTCTGCAGATTGAGGCAGGAGCATACTGTGTTCCAAAAAATCTGTAATGTAGGAAGCTTAACACAGAGAAATATTCTGGTTAAGTGGTTGCAGTTCAGAGATAAAAAAGGATTTCTTCAGGCATCCAAGTGGCCATATCAAATAACCTAAGGAGGCAAAGACATCAGGCTAGCCTCCAACTCCTCTACGGTGATGTCAACTACTAGAAGACATTTGTTACTATGTTCTGAAGGCAAGAGTGACTGAGAACTTTCATGTCCAAACAAACACCTTTCAGTCAAAACCAGCTAAATAATTTGTGGGGCTGAAAGCAAAATGAAAACAAGGGGCTCCTGGTTAAAAAAAAATTAAGAATTTCAAGATGGTGGGACAGCAGAACTTTAGCCCATGTACAGGGTCCATCTCAGTGGGAGACTCTGCTTTACTGCACAGGTTGCACACTCATGAAGCTGACCCTCCTTTCCAGGAGAAAGAAAACATTCAAGCCTGCCCACAAAATACAGTATGAGCATATGAGCCCATGAGCCCTCTCTAACAAGGAACGTGATGGCAAAAATCCAGAGATAAAGTAAAATAGGGTACTTAGAAAGGAAGACCCTATACCCGTGGCGAGCATTGAATTTATATATAAGGCAAATACTAAACAACTTCAGGAATTATGGTTACGGAATATAAATACTTGAAAAGAGGAAGAAGAATGGTGTTGCTAATGCATTCATCTAGCCCTGCAGGTAGCTGATATTGTCTAAAACTGTATTTTGTATTTAAGGAGACATGATGACTCCACACTCTCAATGTTTTGTTTAGTATCTTCCCTTAATTTTAGAGGAATCTTTTTGTTCACATCAGATGGGTGATGTGCTGACGTCATAACAAGGTTTGAGAGAGGCACATCTCACACGAGTGTGAAAACCCAATTACCAAGTGTGGATAAATTACATTTAATACTTTTTAATTAAAAAATATAATATAATCTTTATGAAAGTCCAGATGTTAAATGATCATTCACAGGTGACAGGATTCGAGTGTTTTACTTTCGTCTTTGCCATCTTTGCCTTTTCTGTATTAATTGAATTCTCTCTCTTTTTTTTTATTTTAGGGTATTATGAGGGAACAAACATTATGGTTATACTTTATGTCTTTGCCTCACCCAAGCGAGGGTTAAAGGCATGCCCTTCCCCCCTACAATGCTCCCCATGTTAATTGAATTCTTTATAAGTGTCATGTGTAATTTTTACAAAAGCTAAACTTATTTTTATTTAAGGAATTTAGTCAAATATTATTTCATCAAAAGATGCCAGTCCAAAGGGTTTTATTGGAGAGATCTATGAACACTTCAAGGACTGGGATTATGTTCGAAGGAACAGAGAACTAGAAAATTTCCAACTTGTTCTACAACTTATCACTGATACTAAAATGACAATTTATTACCAAAAAATGAATATCCCAAACACTTTGACTATAGAGGTAACAATGGTAAGTAAAATATTTCCAGCTGGCCAGACCCCTTCTTATCCAGCCATGAATGTGTCAGGGGTTATGTGTAACCAAGCGAGCTGTCACTTAAGAAGTTAGACATCAAGAGCCTAGCCTACTTTTGCATGGAAGTGATGGAGATGTTCTCTTCCATCACCTTGACACCCTGAGAACCTCTGCTGTACTGAGGGAAGTGGAAGGCCACAGACACCAAAGTGGTCCCAGAGATGTGGAGATAGGACTGCTTGATTCAAACTGTGGTGTCAGCCATCACAATGCTTCTTCAGAGAGGGGGTGCTGCCCTGGGCTGCTGAAGTCCCACAGGTGGGTGGTAGAAGTGGTCCATCCAGAGTTCAGGCAATGAGGAGCGCATTGCCTGCGGACAGTTTGAGCAACAATAATAAAAACGGCTAAACATTAATCTGCTTTATATTATCACCATGTGTCTGCAGTTCTAAAAAAATGTCAGTGATAAAATGCTCCTCTCTGAAAAAAATTCAGTTCCTTCTGGGTTTACGTTTTTAACAAGATTTCCAAAATTGTATTCATTTATTTATTTATTTTAATTGACAAATGACAAATTGTATATATTTATGGTGTACAATGTGATATTTTGATATATGCATACATTGCGGAATGATCGAATCAAGCTAGTGAACATATCCACCACCTCACACACTTTTCATTTTTGTAATGAGAACATTTCAATTCTCCTCTCATAGCAATTTTCAATTATGCTATACATTATTACTAATTATACTCACCATGCTGTGTAATAGATCTCCAGAACTCATTTTTCCTGTCTAACTAAACTTCGTGTGGCTTGGCCAGCATCCCCCCTCCCTCCAGCCCCTGGCAACCACCATTTTACTATCAATCCTTTAATGAACACCGTGCTTTACATGGAATTTAAACAAGAGAGCTCTCCGTTATACAGCCAGCCCCCTACATGTGCAGAATTAGCTATATAGGATCTTTTCAAGAGTAATTTTTTAATGGTTTGAAAAAGTTTGACTTTGCTTCAGGAGCAGTTTGTGTCACCAACCTTAATGGTATTAGTCACTCTTGTGTTTCAGCAGTAAATTAGAAATAAGCAGTGATAGTATAATGATTAAAAAGACAAAGAAACAGAATATATCTTATTCTAATTCTTTCAATCCGTGTGATCTCTTGGACTTTGTTTTTAATTATTGAATTATGCCCATTGGACTGTTTATTTGGATCTGAAACTGTGTGAAACAGAGGGCTCACTAAAGGGGTAACATTTTTGTTTGGTAAATGAATCTTTTAATTGATGTGTGAAATGTACTTTATGATTATTGCTAGAGATAATTTCATAGTA
>NW_012148197.1:3824649-3827399 GCF_000956105.1 Propithecus coquereli | reverse complement strand
ATTTGTATCAAGAATATATAAAGAACTCATAAAACTCAATATTAAAAAGACAAATAACCCAATTAAAGAATGGATAGCAGGTCTGAATACCTATTTCTCCAAAGTAGATATACAAATGGCTAATAAGCACGTGAAAAGATGCTCAACATTATTAGTCATTGAGGAAATACAAAATCAAAACCACTTCAAGATATTACTTCATATTCACTATGACAGATACCACAAAAAATTCAGGTAATAAATGTTGATGGAGACATGGAAAAATTAGAAATGTCATGCACTGCTTATGGGAATATAAAATGGTGTACACACTTTGTAAAACAATCTGACAGTTCCCCAAAAGTTTAAACATAGAGTTATCATTTGACTCAGCAATTCCATTCCTGGATATATACCCAAAGAAATGAAGATGTATGTTCACATAAAATCTTGTACGTGAATGTTCACAGTAGCATTATTCATAATAGCCAAGAAGGTGGAAACAACCCAAATGTTCATGAACTAATGAATAGATGAACAAAATGCGGTGTACCCATACAATGGAATATTATTTGACCATAAAAAGGACTGAAATACTGATATATGCTACAATATGAACGAATCTTGAAAACGTTATGCTAAGTAAAAGTTGTCAGTCACAAAAGATTATATATTGTATGATCCCATGTATATGAAATGTCTAGAATAGGAAAATCTATAGAAACAAAGAGATTAGTGGTTGCCAAGGGCTGGGAGGATGGGAAGGTTGAAAGTTGTAGGTTTTTGGGGTGGTGATAAAAACGTTCTAAAATTGATTGTAGGGATAGTTGTATATGTGAATATGCTAAAAATATACTATGTGGCTATACTAAAAACTCATTCACATTAATAAAAAATCTACAAATCAATTTTATGTTCCTGGAGCAAATATGTATGTATAATTTTTAACAGACTAAAAATATATATTAAATTCATGACAAAGGCTATCTTTGGGGCAGAAAGGAATAGAAAGCAAAAGGGACTTTAATTTTATTCCTAATGCTTTATTATACTTTCTTTCTAAAAATGAGATTAAATCAAATGTGTCAAAATGTTAACAGCTTTCAATACTGGGTGGTAGGTTCATGGATATTTGACATGTTATTTGTACTTATCTATATTTTCTTTCTAAAAATGAGATTTGAATCAAATGTGTCAAAATGTTAACAGCTTTCAATACTGGGTGGTAGGTTCATGGATATTTGACATGTTATTTGTACTTATCTATATTTTTAAATTTCTCAAGGAAAACAACACAAGAAGGTGACTGTACTTTTAGTAAATTATGGCTGCATGTTACCCAGATATCTGCTCCAGTTATATTGAGAAACTGGAAGTGTGAAACTCCACCATCTGTTACAGAAATCTTGACATCCATGGGTAGCACAGAAACATCAAAGACTGACGTTAAGACCACATGACAGAACAAATATACTTGACAACATTTAGATGACTTTATTAAGCAACAAATTCTGGAAACAAAAATCAGATTTCATTATAGAGTCAGAGAGGACCATGTCGATCTTCAAGGTTAAATTATCAATGATATTGATTAAGTTTTCACATGTGACTTTTTATTGATTTTTCTTCTGCGTGGGAATAAAGAGCTGTTTTAGCTGAATAAAACTTGTCAAAAGTGCAAGCTGTTCTGAAGAATCTTTATGTATATTCAAGGCTGTTATTATAGGATTAAAGTGTTAAGTGTGGGGAGGAGTACAACATTTGAAGAATATCAGCTTAAAAGGCCCTCCCTTACTAGAAATGAATTGTTATTCTGACTCATCTTTTGTACAGACCAAATTCATTAAAAAGCACGTACATGACTGTGAGGTTACTTCCTTGCTGAACTTTCAGGTGGGAGACATGCTGAGGACAGACTATGATGAAAATTTCTGAAAGTAGGTGCTTGCTGTGTAAACACGTCCCTTGGTAAATAATGCCCCAGTCACTAAGTAATCGTGCAATTGTGTAGTCATTTTTTAAAGTAAAAAAATTATTAATGTATTTGTGCTTCAATTCTAGCCATTGATTTAAGACAGAGAAGTCTGCAAATTATAAGTCACAATATTGGTCTGGATAAGCTCTTAGGTATTAGGACTTTTAGATAAAATAGTTTTTGGCTTTACTTATTAATTCAGTTCAACCAACTTTTATTTAGTCTTTACTAAGTACCAGACACTTTGTGAGGCACTGAACATACGAAAATGAAAATTGCATTTCCTATGTTTTAGGTGGTTGTCAAACAGCAAGAAAAACAGATACGTAGACATATTTATAGTTCAGTGAGAAGGTAAAAGATAATATAACCATGAACAATTTCAAGCTCCAGGAGGGCAGGACCACATTTTCCTTTTTCACAGCTAAATCTCAGAACTTAGCCTAGTGCCTAAAGCATTGAATCTATTGACTAAATATTTAGTTTGTTGTGTTAGTCTGTTTGGGATGCTATAACAAATTACAATAAACTGGATGGCTTATAAACAACAGAAGCTTATTTCTTACAGTGCTAGAGGTGGGGAAGTCCAATATTCAGTGCCTGGCAAGGGCCAGCTCTCTGCTTCAAAGATGGTGCCTTCTTAGTGCAAACTCACTTGGTGAAAAGGGTGAGCCAGCTCCCTCTGGCATCTTTTATAAGAGCAAGAATCCCAATCATGGGAGGATTCCTCATGACCTAACCACCTCCCGAAGGCCCACCTCTTAGTACCACCACATTGGAGATTGAGTTTCAACAT
>NW_012148197.1:3823035-3824504 GCF_000956105.1 Propithecus coquereli | reverse complement strand
TAATAATAATAAAAAGTCTCTATCCCAGGTGGAGATGTGTCCCTGGTGCTGAGATTCCTGTTCTGGTGGGGTACGAGGGGGCAATCTCAGGGACGGCAGCCAGCGCAGAGCACGTGAGTCTTCCAGGCATTGGGCACATCTCCTGTTCTTCTTATCTCAGGTGACAGAAGTCAGTACTGACCCCCAAACTGTCACAAAAATGAGATCCAAGGGGAGAAGGAATGGGCTTTTCTTGACTAGTTGGATGAAGGCTAGCATTCATGTTAATCTGGAAGTTACATGGAAATTTCTGCTTCTGGCACAATAAGATAACTGGAAGTGAACTTACCTTCTCACCTTAAACAAACAGCCAGATGAAATGAACGAGGCAATTGTGTCCGGGTACCAGACAACAGGCCGTATGGAACTGTGGTCTCTGAGATATGGGGAAGAAATGCAGTGAGCCACACGTTCTTCTCAGAGAGACTTTCTGGACAACATTGCAGAAGCGGACCTAAGGGAGAGAACAGTGGTCTCCCTGAGATGAGGCGACAGAGATGAGGGTGGGAAAGGTGAAGTGTCTGGAATTTGTGGGACAGAGTAACAGAGAGGAAAGAGCTGCCTGGAATAAGAGCTCCAGAGCTATGTGCAGGGCTCCCTTTGAGGCCGAATGTCACGTTTTGCATGTGTAGGAAACTATAAATTGACCAAAGGACTACCAGGAAGTTTTAAGATGAGCAAGTCTCAAAGCTCACAGAGGATGAGAGAACTTCAAGTTCCAGCCACCCAGAGTGGAAAGCCCTTGCTGTACACCCAGGGCACTCAATAAAGACATGGGGGGTCCAGCTTTGGTGGTGGGACGTTGCTAGTCCTAGAGTAAAAGCTATTTGAAACCTACTGAATGAAACTTAAAACTGGTCCACAGGTAACACAGGTACCTTTTAAAACAAAGTCCAACATTCTTCACAGGAAGGTAACAGAATTTAGAACTCAACAATATAAAATCCACTAAATTCAGCATCCAATACAAAAGACTTTGTAATTAAAAGCCCTCCCAGAGAAAAATATCAGGCCCAGATGACTTCACTGTTGAATTCTCTTAACCATTTAAAAAAAGAATTTACACCAATCCTTCACAAACTCTTCAGCAAAAAACCCCAAAATCTTTATGAAAAAAGGAAACTGCAGACCAATATTCTTCATGAAAATAGACTCAAAATATTTAAACAAATATTAGAAAATCAAATCCATCAATATATTATATTGGAAGGATAATGTGTTTTTATTACATATACACATATAAATCATGTATATATTAAATATACACATATAAATGTGGGTATATATTACACATACACATTTAAATGTGTGTATATACATATGTGTATATACATGTACACACCAGCGTTTACATCTTAAATCTTTATATATTAATTGAACTGTACCCTTAAGATTAACACTTTGACTATAGAGGTAACAATGGTAAGTAA
>NW_012148197.1:3810533-3813225 GCF_000956105.1 Propithecus coquereli | reverse complement strand
AATGTTCCAAAGCACCTAGTTTTTGCAGTGAGTTTTAGCAGGCCTGTTTCAGACTGTAGGAAAATATTTGCTACAAAACCATGGAAACAAACAGCTAGAGAAAGCCAGATCATGGAAACGAATCTTCATTCAACAGTCATTTTTGCTTTTAGAGTTCCCTTTTAGCAACTAGAAAAGATCTGTTTTAATGCTTTCCTCAATTATTAATACATAAATATTTTGGTTTAATTTGTATCAAAGTAAAACATGTTCATGTTCTTTAACGTTAAAATTTCCTATCAGATTTATAAGGAAAAGCAGAGATCCTCTTTCCTGTCCATTTTTACCCCTTGCTTTAAAATCTTTTAGCTTTTTTCAGGAATTTCCCTCATGTTTTTAAAAAAGTTTCAAAATGCTATCTCTTTGTTTTTAAATTTTAGATATCTATGGATTCTTACTATAATAGATGATAATTTAGTTTTCTACAAACTTTCCTCCTGTTTTCTCAAACTATCTATATCACAATCATTTATTAGGTCAATGTTTATGGTTTCTATTATTATGCCTTATAAGTATCAGTCATAAATGAGCCGCATTGTGCAATGATTATAATTCTTTGCACATCTTTTGGTGTTCCTGTAATTAATAAGTGCCTTATTTTATTTTATTTTTTGTTTGTCACATTGACTATGTGTGTGCTATTTAATATAATGGATTTTTCTCTAAACTCTCCACAAGAACAGGAAATCTCCTCTGGCCAAACACCATTTCTTTTCTCTTTGGGGACAGCCCCTTTGGAGTCTTCTATTTTTCTGCTCCAATATGGAAGAACTGTTCTTTATTTGCTAAATGACTCTCATCTGGGGACTTTTCTTCATTACCATTTTGGTAAATTGCTTTTTTCTCTCCATTCTTGTGTCAAACGCTCTGTTACTTGAGTGGTTTCTCTCTCCACACACTCTCTTGCTTTGGTGGAGAATATTCTTTCTCTCCCTGGAGTTTCCAGAGAAAGCTGAATAAGAAGTAAAAATTACAAGAGCGTGAATATAGAAAAAAAGAATTTTGTTCTAACTTTACTCCTTTTTCTGAGTTGTTTGAGTATAGAAGTCTATGATAGAAACCATTTGCTCCAGAAGTCGAAGGCATGACTTCATTACATTCCAGTTTCAGTGTTGTTGTAAAGGGGTCCAATACCATTATGATTCTTGATGTTTTATGTGTGACTAATTTTGTTTTTTCTCTCTGTTAACTTTTAGGGTTTTTTTTAAGAGAATACATTTGGTGTTCTGAAATTTCCAGGGATATGCCTTGGTAAGGTTTAGTTTTCTTCGTTGTTTTGGGTACTCAATGACTTTTTTCAATCGGCAGACCTCTGCCCTTAAGTTCTGAAATTTCTTTTTAATAATTCTACCTTCTATTTTCTCCTTTCCCTCTACAATTCTTGATAGTCAGATATTGAATTATCAGTTAGGAATACATTCAGATCACCCACTCACATAACAAGAAGTGTGGCCAGAGGCATTGGTGACGTGAATTCAGAGGCTCAAAGGTGACCTGGGCTGTAAATGTGAAAGATTCTTAGACTTTCTTTATCTGTATCAACTTTATTGATAAAAGATGATTGCTGGCTTCATTTCTGCTTTCAAGCTGGAAAAAGTGGACAGAAAGTGGACCAAGGGCTATGCTGGACAATTCTGTCCCCTTTAATCTATTGATAAAAAACAAAATATTGCATAGGTGGCCCCATGTGGCAGACCTCCATAATAGTGCCATCAGGCCTCTACTAGCCCAATCACAGGAGAAAACAATGCAATTATAACACCATTATGGATTAAAACCAATTGCAATTCCTCCTCTGGAGCCTGGATTGGAATCTGTGTGCATGAGTGGGGCTTGCCAGTGGTAGACTCCACTGCAGTGTGAGAACACCGCTATTTTGTTTGGGGACTCCCAGCAGTACCTGCACATCTTTTCTTTGAGGGTTATTTGTTACTTCAATACTGAAGCATATGGGCCCATTCTGGGAATCTCAAGAGAAAGGTGATGGAAGGAAGAGAAGAATGTGATAAAGCTGGGGAGGAAGCAAGGCAAGATCATGCACGACCTTGTGCTGGGAGATTACGGAAATCCAAAAACGTGCAGTACATGATCCCTGTCCTGACTTTACTCTTTTCTTCCAGGTTGGCTGAGTAAGGAAGGTTACAAACTATATGGAATAATCATTATAAATGGAAAAAATCTTGATAAAGTATAGCTCTAAAAAACTGGAGTCCATGCTCTTAACTATATTGTTTATTTTCCTTTAGTAGTGCTCAAAAAAAAGGAAATGTTCTCAGACTACATAGTCACCAAAATATGGCCACTATTGTCAAAGGCCAACTGGAGGTGATTAAGTATTCTTCTGTAATCCATGGCGCTAGAGCCAAATGATATGCAAGTCTTCAAGCCAATTCCCAGTGCCCAGTAGTTGATCCTAACACTTGGGAGGTTTAATTCCAAGGTTTGAAGGAATTGTTTTATCACAGCTCTCTTTTTATCTCCTAAGAGAAACGGCTCACCCTTGACTGGGTACACGGGTTCTCCATTCCAAACACACCTGAGAAACAACAGAGCTGCTGCATCAGCCCTGGAGAGCCTGCCACCAGACTCCTTTTCACATGGCAGAAAAATGAAATACCTTTTTTAGGTCACAATTACTTTTGTTTTCTATCAG
>NW_012148197.1:3804314-3806413 GCF_000956105.1 Propithecus coquereli | reverse complement strand
TAGGGGGCGCGCACCGTGGAACCTCGGCGAGGTCGGCTCCTTGCGGGGTCTGTGCGGCCTGTGTGACTAGAAAGAAGATGGAGCCAAGAGCCGAGCCTGAGGGGCGGCTCTGACCTTTCTGACCGAGGTCCTGCGCCCTTTCGCCGCCAGGAGCCTCCTTCCTCTCCGGACTAGTGCGTTCGAGCTCCCCAGTGGCCTGGGCCCCGAGAGTGGAAATGGTCGCCGAGGCCCAGGGCGTGGGGCTTCCGCGTGGCCCGTGAAGGGAACTGGGGAACCTCAAGGGACCCCCACAACTCCAGGCGCGAAAACCCCCGCATGGTGAGGAGCAGGCAAATGTGCAATACCAACATGTCTGTATCTACTGATGTAGCCACCTCACAGATTCCAGCTTCGGAACAAGAGACCCTGGCTAGACCAAAGCCATTGCTTATGAAGTTGTTAAAATCTGTTGGTGCGCAGAAAGACACTTACACCATGAAAGAGGACTTCTTGGGCCTAACCCTGGATCCCAGGTTAAGAACTTCTGCACTAGAGATACATGAGTACAGTATACTGATCTTTCTGGGATAGAGAAATCATTTCTATTTCAGGTTATATTTTATCTTGGCCAGTATATTATGACTAAACGATTATATGATGAGAAGCAACAACATATTGTATATTGTTCAAATGATCTTCTAGGAGATTTGTTTGGAGTGCCAAGCTTCTCTGTGAAAGAGCACAGGAAAATATATACAATGATCTACAGAAACTTGGTAGTAGTCAATCAGCAGGAACCATCAGACTCAGGTACATCTGTGAGTGAGAACAGATGTCACCTTGAAGGTGGGGGTGATCGAAAGGATCCTGTGCAAGAGCTACAGGAAGAGAAACCGTCATCTTCAAATTCGGTTTCTAGACCATCTACCTCATCTAGAAGAAGAGCAATTAGTGAGACAGAAGAAAATTTAGATGAATTGTCCTGTGAACGGCAAAGAAAACGCCACAAGTCTGATAGTATTTCCCTTTCCTTTGATGAAAGCCTGGCTCTGTGTGTAATAAGGGAGATATGTTGTGAAAGAAGCAATAGCAGTGAATCTACAGGGACTCCATCGAATCCGGATCTTGATGCTGGTATAAGTGAACATTCAGATGATCGGTTGGATCAGGATTCAGTTTCAGATCAATTTAGTGTAGAATTTGAAGTTGAATCTCTTGATTCAGAAGATTATAGCCTTAGTGAAGAAGGACAAGAACTCTCAGATGAAGATGATGAGGTATATCGAGTTACTGTGTATCAGGCAGAGGAGAGTGATACAGATTCATTTGAAGAAGATCCTGAGATTTCCTTAGCTGACTATTGGAAGTGTACTTCATGCAATGAAATGAATCCTCCCCTTCCACCACATTGCAACAGATGTTGGGCCCTTCGTGAGAATTGGCTTCCTGAAGATAAAGGGAAAGATAGAGGGGATGTCTCCGAGAAAGCCAAACTAGAAAACTCAACACAAGCAGAAGAGGGCTTTGATGTTCCAGATTGTAAAAAAACTACAGCGAATGATTCCAAAGAGTCATGTGTTGAGGAAAATGATGATAAAATCACACAAGCCTCCCAGACACAAGCCTCCCAGTCACAAGAAAGTGAGGACTATTCTCAGCCATCAACTTCTAATAGCATTATTTATAGCAGCCAAGAAGATGTCAAAGAGTTTGAGAGGGAAGAAACACAAGACAAAGAAGAAAGTATGGAATCTAGCTTTCCCCTTAATGCCATTGAACCTTGCGTGATTTGCCAAGGTCGACCTAAAAATGGTTGCATTGTCCATGGCAAAACAGGACATCTTATGGCATGTTTTACATGTGCAAAGAAGCTAAAGAAAAGGAATAAGCCCTGCCCAGTATGTAGACAACCAATTCAAATGATTGTGCTAACTTATTTCCCCTAGTTGACCTGTCCATAAAAGTAGAATTATATATTTCTAACTATATAACCCTAAAAGGCTAGACATCATGAAACTTATTTTTATTTACATGTATCAAAGTGAGAAAGTATCTCAGTCCATGAAGATTTCTTCTCTTTAGTGTAATTTACCTACTTTGGGAGAGGAACAGTAACTATT
>NW_012148197.1:3797285-3804264 GCF_000956105.1 Propithecus coquereli | reverse complement strand
AATAATGTCTCTCAAGAACCTATCATATAGTGAGAACCCAGTAAACATTTGCTGAATCAATGAATGAGCATTTTTGGTAGTATCAAATGATTGCCAGGTCAAGCAGGAGTCAGGCTTTATGGATATTTTAATATATATTTGGTTACTAATTATCTACATTTATATAAGTGGATACACAATGAACATGTATGCATGCATAATATATGATTATTTTTAGTTAACATTTAATATAGATTTCAAAGTTGAATATAATTCTAAGGTGAAATTCATCACAGAGGATATTTTTTGGTGGAAAAAAACAATTCAAGCAGAGGCTAGAGGAATAACAATACTTGCTTGGCTCAGTAGTTTGGAGCCTTGTAGGTCCTAGTGAGTGCCTGGAATTTATATTCTAGGTAATGGGGTGGGGTTGCACTGAAAGGCTAAACTAGAGTAGAGACATGACCAGATTTGCACTTGAGATAGATGAGGCCGATGGTCATGTTGGGGTGGACTGAAAGGAGGCCGGGGACCAGTGGAGACCTACTCTACGGAAGTTTCTATAAGGGCAAGAGACAGGCTTGAGAAATATTTGGAAGATAACCCACGAGATTTAGTGCTTGATTGTAAGGTCAGGGTGAAGGATAGGAAGATGTCAAGGTCCCTGAACAAGTGCATTCCCTGTAGGACACTCACTGAGGCAGGCAATATAGGAAGAGGTTGAGGGTGGGGATATGTGTTAAGTTTGAGATGCCCATGTGACATCCAGTTGGAAATCTTGAGCAGAATGTTAGAGAAATGTAAAGTTTGCCATAGAGGTTTTTCTATAAACACACAGATAAAATCGCCATGTACGTGCATGTGCACATACACCGCACATCTTTATCCATAGCTTCATGTAACTGTATTTCTATATGTGAAGATACAGTTAATCTTATATACCTATATATAGGCAAATGTATCTGTAAGAATTGTTGATATAATCTTATTGAGAATTGATTCCATGTTCAAATATTGACTTCATATGAAATCAGAAATATCTGATATCCATGTAGATAGAACTACAGATATATGGTTATTTCTATTTCATATATATGAAGATAAATGTGAAATATATAAGATATAACACATATATATGTATATTCTAAAAGTCTGTAATAGATGTCAATATATGGTTAACTCTGGGAAGCTACAGAAGTAAAAAACAAATGGCTACATCATATTATAACTCTTAAATTCAATATTCTACAAAACTCTTAGATTAAACACAAATATAAAACATGAGAAATTCCTGCAAAAATAAAGAAGGAAAGAAGGAAGGAAGACCGTCTGATACAATGACTCAGCTGGATACTACGAGAATTCCCACCAGGGACACCAGGGCTTCCTCCAGAACAGGGCAACTCCTGGATTCTACAATCTGGACCTGGGGTAAAACCAGGAAACAAATTTTGTTTGCCATGTTGTTCAAATTATTTTAAAAAGCAAGTGATTTTCATAAACACGCTTTCTCTGACAAGCACATTTTCTGCATTGGATATAGGGTCAAAGTTACCATTAATTTCTAAAGGAAAATGGGTGGAAAGCACTCACTGGTGTAGAAACAGAGTCGCCTTGATTTAAGATCTGAATTTTTTTTCAGTTTTGTACTTGTCACCAGCATGAGACAAGGGAAGATTATGTTGTACTCCCATCTTGTGGCGGTGCTATATAACATTAGGCATAACGAGCTACAATCCACATGGGAAATATAAATCTTCCTACTGTCTTAACTTCAGATTTGTTATCCAAATTATCCCCTTTTCATTTGATCCTTCAACTGACATTCACTACACTACACACACACACACACACACACACACACACACACACACTCACACACACAAAAATAACCTTAATAATTGTTAATGACCTCACCTACCTATAGCTTTTTCAATTTTCAGTGGGCTAAAATGTATGCTTTAACCAAATTGCAATTTTGAAAACAAAATTCAAAAGTTTACCTTAAGCGACACCTCTTCTCCATAAAGTTTTTTTTTGCCCATTCATCACCCCACTCAACAAGATATCTCCCTGTTTTGAAAGCTTAGAATTTAGCCAGTTGAGTTCTAAGCATTTGAACCATTTGCTTTCTCAAAAACTGACCCCCTGACTTGTGTGAAATTTCTGTATGGATAGCCATGCCCATGACTAAATAAAATTTAAATTTTCAGCTCTTTAAACTCAACTGGTTAAATTCTAAGCTTTCAAAACAGGGAGATATCTTTTTGGGCCTGGGATGGCGAATGGGAAAAAAAAAAAAACCCTGGAGAAGAGGTGTTACTTGAGGTACACTTTTGAACTTTGTTTTCAAAATTGCAATCTGGTTAAAGCATACATTTTAGCTCACTGAAAATTGAAACATTTACCTACCTGGATGCATATCAGGCAGCCCTCAATCCTCCTTTCTCCTGAGCCGCACTCATCACTGACTCCAACCCAGGGTGGTGATGGAGACACCACAGAGGCGAGCTACCCTGTGGTAGATGAATCATAAAGTCTGTAGTCACGTGCCTGCTGATCAATATATTAAACAAAATTAAATGTAGAATAAACCACGTTACTCTGAGAGAGACATCAGATTTTGAGACGTAAATCATTCACGATACTGGAGAATGAGCATATATTTTGCTTAGACTCATTGATGGCATCTTCTGAGATCAGCAAGGGGGATGACACCTGTTGCCACTGAAACCGGAATGTTAGGACAATGATCATCAGTGAGTGAAATGTCTCGGGTTACGTATCTGGGGGTTGGCAAAGCAATAACCAACACATTTCATTTAAAAAAGGAAAAATAAATTATTATTTTGTCATACAGACCTTAGAAGATAAAGCTTCAAGGAAACTCTTCCCAGATGGTATTAATAGTTATGAATCTCCCGGAGGGAGGGAAGATGCTGAGGTTTTCATGTTTGTCAAAATTAGCCAAGGATTAAAACTATAATGAAACACAGATCTTTAAAATGGGGCGCTCCGTGCCTATTTCATATTCCTTGACTTAAAATCTTCATTTGAATGACTATATATTAGAAAGTAGGTTGGTGCGAGGTCAGAGAGAATATTTGAACTGTAAAAATGATCCCTTATTCATATTTCCAAATTTCATAAGAAATCACTTAGTGCTTTACAGTTTCCTCTGTGTTATGACTTGTGTTATTATTCTCAGTCTTAAAACTCCTTTATCATAATAGTTTCATGGGATAGACTAATAACCTCCCTAAAGGCCAAGGCTGTTATAAAAGGTATTTTTTAAAAATTTCCACTTCATTCACCATAAAGGTAATAAATATTTAGTATAAACAAATAAATTCAAACATTGATAAAAAGGAAAGGGAAAGTCTTCATGTAGTGTGAAGATTAGAGACGGGAAATGGGCAAGGCTTGGTGATTAAAACACGATCTGACAGGGCCGTTTGTGGTCGGTGGTGTAATCAAAAACCTGTCAAAATATTCTGCAACTGCGGGAATGATTAGGCTCGCCACTAGGGGGCAGGCAAGACTAATTTTGTGAATACGCCTCTGGCAATGGGCTTGAGGCTTCAAGGGCATTTTTGCAGACCTGACCAGAAAGTAAAAAAAAAAAAAAAGAAACACCAAAAAACAAAAAGCACTCCCCTACCCAACAGTTTCTTAAAATAGAAAAGAGAGAAATAAAGGGAAACTGGGGCTGTGTAGTTTTGCTCAATTCTATTGAAAACATTGGACAGATATATATTTTTATGTGTATGCAGGTGAGCAAAACCACTAGTAACATATTGCCTGTGCCTAGAAATCCCAGGATGAGGTGAGAGAGTGGAAGTGCTGTTAGGGACCTCCCAGAGGCCAAGCGATCAAGACAGCGGAGAGTCAGGGCAGAAAGACACTTCGTCCCTCTCCCACCCGTAACTGTGGACAGGCTTCTAAAGATTGGGATTTTCCATTTCTGTATATATCCATAGGTATAATGCCTATTTAAATTATATAAATAAATATTTTTCCTTATATCATTCAAAATTTATTTGTTGAGTATCTACTTTTATATGCCCTCCAAAAAAGACATTTAGTGTTTGTTAATAGACTAGACAAGGTTTCTGTCTTTGTGGGGCTTAAAAGCTAAGAGACGAGAAAGGGATTTTTTTCAATAACATATATACACATATATATTGGTATTTATATGAATATACATAATTAGTGTTAGTGCTGCGAAGGAAATGAAAAAGATGCAGTGGTAAAGAATAATTGAAGGAAAGAACCTTATACAGGGTGGCCAGGGAAGGACGCTTGGGGGAGCTTATGTTTATTCCTAACCTGAGGGAAAGGGCACCAACAACACAAAGGACATGCCAGGCATGGGCACGGCACCATGCATGTCTGAGTTCCATGTGGCTAGAGGACTATCTCAGGAGAGAGTGGCCACATGAGGTGCAGTCAAAGGTCATGTCTTATAAGACCTTGCAGACCAATGTAACTAACAGATGGTGAAACGTGCAGATATTCCCTTTTCCTGCTGCATGGATACCTTTGTAAATGGCAGTTGGCTCCTTTGGAAAAGGACAGAGTGACACTGACATTGTGGACAAGAAGCATCGTCATGGGCCCTGTTGGAGTGAGGACATGTGGGTCCAGAGCCCGCTCTCAGTGGGTCCTCAGATTGCACGGTGGTGATTCCTTCTGTCCTCAGATGTGTAATTGGAATGGACATAGGTGGGTGGAAGGGAAAAGTTATACTATGCCATTTCTAATAAGAAAGCTGGTGTGACTATGTTAATGCCAGACAAGGTAGTTTCCAAAACAAAGAGTATTGCGGGAGAAACACGGAAACATGTCATAATGATAAAAGAGTCATTTCATCAGGAGAACATCACAAACAGAAATGTACATGCCTCAGTAACAAAGCTTCAAAATACACGAAGCAAAAATTGAAAGAACTAAAAGAATAGGCAATATATAATAAAAATTTAAACTTAACATCAATTTCTCAGAAATTGCTAGAACCTGAAAAAAAATCAGTATGGGTATTGAAAATTTTTACAATATTACCAACCTTTTCTTACTCTCACCGTGGCAGAACATTGAATCTTTTCAAGAGAACATAAAATGTTTATCAAAATAGACCATATGCTTGTCCATTACAAATGTTTCAATAAGTTTCAAAAGATTTCAGAGTATGTTCTCTGAGCACAATGCAACTAAATTAAAATTTAATAATAATAATACGTGTAAAAAAGCCCCAAATATTTGAAATCCGTTGGTCAAAGAAGCAATCACAAGAGACATTGGAGAATATTTTAAACTGAAAAATAATGAAATTACAGCATATCAAAAATGAGGGACACAGCTAAAGTAGTGCTAAGTGGGAAATACTTATATTAAAAAAGGAGATAGATTTAAAATCAATTATTTAAATGCATCTTACAAAGCTAGAGACAGAAGAGAATATTAAACCTAAAGTAAGCGTTAGAAATTAAATAATATACATAAGAGCAGAAATCATTAAAAAGGAAAAAAGATAACAATCAAGAAGATTTAAGGCAGAAAAATAATTCTTCAAAGAGATTGATAAAATTGATAAATAGTACCAATCAAGAGAAAAGAGAGAAAATAAAAATTACAAATATCAAGAATGAAAGAGCATATCACTACAGCAATTAAAAGGAAAATAAGGGAATAGTGTGAATAACTTTATGTCAATAAATTTAAAAACTCATGTGAAAAATAAAACCTGATTTAAACAAATAGAAAATTTTATTAAGGAGATTGAATTTGCTATCAAAATCCCACAGAAAAAACTTGAGGTCCATATAGTTTCACTGGCAAATTCTATCAAACATTTAAAGAAGAAATGATGCCAACCTTACACAGATTCTTTCAGAAAGTAGAAGAGGAAGAAGGAACACTTCCAACTCATTTTATGAGGTCAGCATCATCCAGATATCAAAATCTAAAAAAAATAGGGGGCGCGCACCGTGGAACCTCGGCGAGGTCGGCTCCTTGCGGGGTCTGTGCGGCCTGTGTGACTAGAAAGAAGATGGAGCCAAGAGCCGAGCCTGAGGGGCGGCTCTGACCTTTCTGACCGAGGTCCTGCGCCCTTTCGCCGCCAGGAGCCTCCTTCCTCTCCGGACTAGTGCGTTCGAGCTCCCCAGTGGCCTGGGCCCCGAGAGTGGAAATGGTCGCCGAGGCCCAGGGCGTGGGGCTTCCGCGCGGCCCGTGAAGGGAACTGGGGAACCTCAAGGGACCCCCACAACTCCAGGCGCGAAAACCCCCGCATGGTGAGGAGCAGGCAAATGTGCAATACCAACATGTCTGTATCTACTGATGTAGCCACCTCACAGATTCCAGCTTCGGAACAAGAGACCCTGGCTAGACCAAAGCCATTGCTTATGAAGTTGTTAAAATCTGTTGGTGCGCAGAAAGACACTTACACCATGAAAGAGGACTTCTTGGGCCTAACCCTGGATCCCAGGTTAAGAACTTCTGCACTAGAGATACATGAGTACAGTATACTGATCTTTCTGGGATAGAGAAATCATTTCTATTTCAGGTTATATTTTATCTTGGCCAGTATATTATGACTAAACGATTATATGATGAGAAGCAACAACATATTGTATATTGTTCAAATGATCTTCTAGGAGATTTGTTTGGAGTGCCAAGCTTCTCTGTGAAAGAGCACAGGAAAATATATACAATGATCTACAGAAACTTGGTAGTAGTCAATCAGCAGGAACCATCAGACTCAGGTACATCTGTGAGTGAGAACAGATGTCACCTTGAAGGTGGGGGTGATCGAAAGGATCCTGTGCAAGAGCTACAGGAAGAGAAACCGTCATCTTCAAATTCGGTTTCTAGACCATCTACCTCATCTAGAAGAAGAGCAATTAGTGAGACAGAAGAAAATTTAGATGAATTGTCCTGTGAACGGCAAAGAAAACGCCACAAGTCTGATAGTATTTCCCTTTCCTTTGATGAAAGCCTGGCT
>NW_012148197.1:3792042-3793770 GCF_000956105.1 Propithecus coquereli | reverse complement strand
TTACAGATCACTATTACTTAAGAACACACAAGTGAAAATCCTTAACAAAGTATTATCAAATCGAATCAAGCAATCTAGAAGAAGGACTAACACACCCATGGGGTCCATCCCAGGAACAAAAGGTTATATTATAATAACCTTTGAAGATCAATGCTGTTCACCACATTAACAGAATCAAGGTGAAAAAGGATATGATTTTATCTCCAATAGATGCAGAAAAGGCATTTGACAAACTCCACACCCATTTGTGATTAGAGCTCCTACAAACGAGGCATGGAAGAACAACCCCATCTCCATTTTAGGCTTCCACTGGGAGCATCCATGCCTCCCGCAGGTTTAGTGTCTTCAACAAGCCCTGATGTGACCAAATGCTCTGACCTTTGGATACTTCTGAGGCAACAGCAAAAGGCTGTCTAGCCACACTCTTGGCTTCCTCTCCAGAGCACACTTTCTGATGGCGAATCTCCTAATTGTAGCATCTTTTGCAATCTGCATACACTGAGAATTTTTGAAATCATCGAGTCTTGGTTTTATTTTGCTTACTAGTTGTTCTCTTAATTTAGCTCTTTCCTTTTGTGTTTTACTGTAAGCGGGAAGAAGAAACCAGGTCATACCTTGAGCACTTTGCTGGGACATCCCTCAGCTAAATACGCAAGTTCAACTCTTACAAGTTCTGCTTTCCACATAACCATAGGACACAATTCCACTCAGCTTTCTGCCACTGTGTAACAAGGATCCCTTCGTCCAATTTCCAATAACGCAATCTTCCTTTCCTTCTGAATCCTCACTCACTAACGGTGCCTTCAAAGGTCTGTTTATAATGATGCAGGTATTTTCTAAGACAAGGGAGGACTGCGCCTTGCTTCCTCTGAACCCTCATTGTTCAAGGCAATCTAGGCTTTTTTCTTCTTAACCATGCTCTGCAAAATTCTCCTGTTCTTGCTCATTCCCCCATTCTAAAGGCGCTTCTTACATTTTTGGTATTTGTTTTAGCAGCATTCCACTTCCAAGTACCAAAATCTGTATTAGCTTTCTATTGCTGCTGTAATAAATTACCACGAACTTATTAGCTTAAAACAACACAAATTTATTACCACACAATTCTGGAGGGCAGAAGTGTGAAATCAGTTTCACTGGGCTAAAATCAAGGAGTCAAGAAGGCTGCCTTCTTCTTGGAGGCTCTAGGAGAAAATCTATTTTCTTGCTTTTTTCCAGCTTTTAGACATTGCCTGCATTCCCAGACTCATGGCCCACACCACCTTGACCTCTGCTTCTGTTACCGTACCTGCTTCTTCGACTCTGACCCCCCTGTCTCCCTCCATAAGGATCCTTGTGATTTTACTGGACCCACCCAACTCATCCAGAATAATCTCTCCATCTCTCCATTCTAAATCTTATCTTCAAAGTTTCTCTTCAACACATACACAGGTTTCCAGGATTAGGACAGGGTTTTTGAGTGGCTATTATTTTATCTACTATAAATGGTTTTATCAAGAATTATATTTTACCTGCTGTAACTATTTCTATATTGGCTTGCTTTGATTAATTTTCTTACATATTCTTCTATCCATTTATTTTTAACTTTCTTATGTCATTTTATTTCAAATGTGTCTTTTGCATACAAATCTTTTCTAATATTATTATTCTTTTAGAAAATTCATTTGAAATTTCTTTCTTTGAAGAGATAAATGTCATATATTTTTCCAGATTTATTAATTTTTTAGCATC